>NW_027507825.1:9643371-9838371 GCF_037356315.1 Lithobates pipiens
GCGATCGGAATGCCAGGACGGTCGTGACAGACGCCATATTTTAGCAGGTGAACAAGGCTGTCCCTGAAACGCGTCAGTTTGGCCTGTTTATACTTGATCTTACATTAACTACTTGCCGCCCCCACGCTATAGCAGAAAGATGGCTGCAGACATCCATGGTATCCAGGGTGATCCTCCCTAGCAAGCGCAGTTTGCGCAACTCTGTGCATGCTCTGTGATCAGCAAGCCTATGAGACTTGGCTGATCCCAGATCCGAGTAAGGCCACGTACACACGCGCGGACTGTTCGCCCAACTTTGTCCGTCCAACAGTTTCGGCAAACAGTCCGCTCAAACTTAGCATGGACGGACATGGCCACACACGACGGACGAACAGTTTGCTGAAACCGTGCGCGATGACGTGAACGGCACGTACGACGGGACGAAAAATACGACGTCCTATACACTGCATTATAGCTTTCGGCGTGAAAATCCTTTCTGAGCATGCGCGCAACTTTGTTTGACGAACAAGCCTACACACGAGCGGACTGTTCGCTGAAACAAGGTTTCAGCGGACAGTTTTACGGAATTTCCGAAAAACCTTGTCCGTCCAACTGTCCGCTGAAACTGTCCGCTGAAAGCCCACACACGAGCGGACTGTCCGCCCAAACACTGTTCAGCGGACAAAGTTGGACGAACAGTCCGCCCGTGTGTACGCGGCCTCAGGGGTCTCTCCCGGCCCTTTACCATGTGACCAGCTGTCAGCCAATGACGGCTGATCACGTGATGTAAACAGAAGCTTGGTAATCAGCATTTTCTTTCCTCACGCTGTCAGCATGAGGGGGAAAAAAAAGCAGATCACCGGCTTCTGTCAGAGGGACATCAGTGCCCTATTCCTATTACAAGGGATGATTATATTCCTTGTAATAAGAATAAAATAGAAACTAACATTTAGAGGGGAAGTCTAAAAAAAAAAATTAAACAATTTTTTCAAGCGCCCCGTCCCCGCGTGCTCCTATGCAGAAGCAAACAAATACATAGGCCATGCCCACATACAGTATTCACCCCCCTTGGCATTTTTCGTATTTTGTTGACTCACAACCTGGAATTAATATGGATCATTTAATTTACAGAACATGCCCACAACTTGAAATATTTTTTTTTGTTTTTTTTTTATTGTGAAGCGAACAACAAATAGGGCAAAATACCAGAAAAAGTCAATGTGTATAACTATTCACCCCCCCCCCCCCCCCCCGATGTCAATACTTTGTAGAGCCACCTTTTGCAACTATCACAGCTCCAAGTCACTTTGGATAAGTCTCTACGCAATTGCCCCATCTTACCACTGGGATTTCTGCCCATTCCTCCTTGCAAAACGGCTCCATCTCCTTCAAGTTGGATGATTTGCGCTTGTGAACAGCGATCTTTAAGTCTGACCACAGATTTTCTACTGGATTGAGGTCTGGGCTTTGACTAGGCCATTCCAACACATTTACATGTTTCCCCTTAAACCACCCAAGTGTTGCTTTAGCAGTGTGTTTGGGGTCATTGTCCTGCTGGAAGGTGAACTTCCGTCCTAGCCTCAAATCACACAGAGTGGTAAAGGTTTTGCTCAAGAATATCCCTGTATTTAGCACCATCCATCTTTCCCTCAACTCTGACCCGTTTCCCAGTCCTGACAGCTGAAAAACATCCCCACAGCATGATGCTGCCACCACCATGTTTCACAGTGGGGATGGTGTTCTTTGGGTGATGTGATGTGTTGGGTTTGCGCCAGACATAGCTTTTTCTTTGATTTAGTCTCATCAGACCAGAGCACCTTCCTCCATACATTTTGGGAGTCTCCCACGTGCCTTTTTGAAAACTCAAAACGTGACATTTAGTTTTGTGCTGAAAGTAATGTCTTTCTTCTGGCCCCTTTGCCATAAAGCCCAACTCTATGGACCGCGTGGCTTATTGTCGTCCTATGTACAGATACTCCAGTCTCAGCTGTGGAACTCTGCAGCTCCTCCAGGGTTACCTTAGGTCTCTGTGCTCCTCTCTGATTAATGCCCTCCTTGCCCGGTCTGTGAGGTTTGGTGTGCCGCCGTCTCTTGGCAGGTTTACTGATGTGCCATGTTCTTCCCATTTGGTTATGGTAGATTTGATGGAGCTCCTAGGGATCATCAAAGATTTGGATATTTTTTTATAACCCAACCCTGACTTGTACTTCTCAACAACATTGTCCCTTACTTGTTTGGAGAGTTCCTTGGTCTTCGTTGCAGTGTTTGGTTAGTGATGCCTCTTGCTTAGGTGTTGCCGCCTCTGGGGCCTTTCAGAAAGGTGTGTCTATGTAATGACAGATCATGTGACACTTGCACACAGGTGGACATCATTTCACCAATTATGTGACTTCTGAAGGTAATTGGTGGCACCAGAGCTTTTTATGGGCTTCATAACAAAGGGGGTGAATACATACACACATGTCAATTATCAGTTTTTTTATTTCTGAGAAATAGTTTTATGTATATATTTTTCTAATTTTACTTCACCAAATTAGACCATTGTGTTCTGATCCATCACATATAATTAATATTAAAAAAACATTGAAGTAAAGGCTGTAATGTAACAAAATAGTAAAAAGCAAAGGGGGTGAATACTTTTGCACTGTATGTAAACGGAGTTTAAAGAGGAAGTAAACCCTTCCAAACAACTTGGACCTATAGGTAAGCCTAGATTAAGGCTTACCTGTAGGTCCAAGCAATATCTCCTAAACCTATATGGTTTAGGAGATATTTGCCCGAAAATAGGCACCGCTGTCTACGGCGCATGCGCCGTAGACAGCGGCGCGCAGGCGCACTAAATGCGGCAAATCCAAGAATGGATTTGCCAAATTTGTCGACTCCCGTGCGCATGCGCGGGAGTGACGTCATCGCGGCTTCGCCGTATGACAGCGGCGGAGCTGCGAGGCGCGACTCCCGTGCGCATGCGCGGGAGTGACGTCTTCGCGGTTGCGCCGCTGTGATTTGTCGGAGCTGCGAGACGCCACAAGCAACATGGATGCGGCGGACTACAGGGGACAGCGGCGACTTCGCTGGCTCCTGTGTCAGGTAAGTGACACATAATGAGCTACTATGCGATGCGATGCGATGCATAGTAGTCCATTATGCTTTACCTTTGCAGGGAAAAAAAGAGGAAGTAAACCCATCAGGGTTTACTTCCTCTTTAAACCACACATGTGTGGTATAGCCAACAACATTAGCAATCATTCTAGCACAAGACCTCCTCTGTGACTCTAAACCGGTTACCTGTAAAAAAAAAAAAAAAAAATTGTAGCCTTAGAGATTTTCAAGTATCTATTTACTTAGGGGAAGATCATTTTTCACATTATACAGAAATATTAGGCTAGCTTTAGTGTTGTGTTTTTTTTTTTACATCATGAAAATGTAATTTGAAAAATTGCTGTGCAAATACAGTGTGACAAAAAATTGCAACGGCCGCCATTTTATTCACTAGGGTCTCTGCTAAAAAAAAATATATATATATATAATGTATAATGTTTTGGGGTTCTGAGTAAATTTCTAACAAAAACAATTATGATTTTTACATGTAAGAGAGGAATGCCAGAATTGGCCCGGTATGGAAGTGGTTAAGAATTCTGCTCCCAATCCCGCTCTCTGCACCCCCTTCTTCTATTACCATATCTTGCACCCCTTGCCCCATCTACATCCTCTGCACCCCCTTCCCTTTCACAATACCCCTGTACCCCCTTACTCCATTTTACTCTTCTCTGTACCCCCTTTCTTGTCTCAGTGTCCCTTGCAGGCACTCACCATCCCCTGCACCCAGGTCTGCCTTTAACACAGGGAACAAGGGGCAGCTGCCCCCGGGCCCAGTCCTTGTATTGGTACCCAAAGCAGCTGCCCCTTGAGCCTGCAAATAGTTGATAAGTGGATTCGAGAGGACCAAAAAAAATGTTTGCCCAGGGGCCAATCAATATTAAAGATGGCCCTGCCTGCTCCCCTTTGCTTTTCTTAACATATCCTGCTAACCTATTTCACCATCTACATCTTCTGTACCCCCCTCCCTTTCACAATACCCCTGCATCCCCTTTCCACTCTCAACATCCCTTGTACGCCTTTCCTCCTCTCAATAGCTACTGAACCGCCCCTCCCCCCCTCAATATTTCCTGCATTCCTTCCCCCCTCTAAATATTGCCAGTACCCTTTAAATATCCCTTGCCATTTCCACCATTCCCACCATTCCCACCCTCACAACATCTTCTGCACTCTCTGCTATCCCCTGAATCCATCTCAATATTCCCTACACCCATTGACACCATCCCCAGCACCCACTTAACTTTCTGAATATAGCCCGCCACCTTTTTCCCTTCTGAATCTGCTTTATGCTTCATTCAATCTACAGTTCTTTTTCAGAATTTAGCTGCAAATGTCCAAAATTAGGAAAATGTATCACAGTCTGTACAATTTGTGGTTTGTAGCTAACTCTCCCATCCCCTACTGCCCTAGGCACTGTACCATGGATGCCATTATGGTAAATTTGAATGTAATCATGCCCAGTTCCATTATACACTTGTTCCTGATTTTTATTAAAACAATACTGACTTATGCCTCGTACACACGATCGGACTTTCCGACAACAAAACTGTGGAATTTTGTCCGAAGGGCGTTGGCTCAAACTTGTCTTGCATACACACAGTCACACAAATGTTGCCCAACAATTAAGAACGTAGTGACATACTATAGTTTTTTTTCAGCTCTTTAGCGCCACCCTTTGGTGAGGCTGCAGAGAAAGGCATGTGTTTGAGCTTTGGTGCACACATCAGTAGTGTAAATTTCTTTGTGGGGGGTCAACAAACACTATGCCAACCCCCCCCCCCCTGGTCGGTCTGTAGCACTTACCCCATCTCTGGTGGCTTCCCCTGCTCGACGATGGCGGATGCCCCTTCCCCTGTTCTCCAGGGGTCATTGAGGGATCACCGGCTTCTGTTTCCTCCCTTCTCCTCGGTAGCCAATCGGGAGTCTTCTCTTTTCGGGCAATCAGAAAATGGGTCTCACACCCGCTTCTGATTGGCTGGATTGAGGATCAGTGTTTCAACAACGAAAATTCATGTGTTATTGTAACACACCTTGGTGGGATCGGAGCACATTCTCTGTGACCTGAGCCCACCCTATTTTGTATCCTATTAGAGTCTCTGGCTCTAATCAGGTGTTAAAAAAAAAAAACCCTGGCCGCTGTAAGGGGCCAGAGGCATGAATAGGGGGCAGCTGCAGCGGCCATGGATAGATTCATGCTATGCATGAATCTATCCATTGCACATAGGGGAGTGGCCTGGAGAGAGGGGGCGGCGACCCTAAGGAACGGGCCGCCACTGGCACACACCCTAATGTAATAGGATGCACACACCAATGCTGGGGTGTGCCCCCTTCCTTAGGCTTCTGCTATTCATTTTCTTCTCTCTTGGTGGCAACACCTATCAAATTGATGCCTCTCAGGTGGGCTTGAATCTAATTGGTGGTGTGATAAAACTGTTGCACTCTCAGCTACTGGGGGAGATTGGAAGAAGCAGGGAAACATAAAAATGTATTTATTGAAAAAAAAAAAAAAATGCTCATCCAGTTGTCAGGTGAATCTGCTTGGTCATTCGTTCTGTGTGATTTGGGCAAAAAAATATTTTTTTTTCGGCTATTTTCGCTTCTGAACAAATGTTCTGTTATGGGCAGTAGTAAAATACCACTTTATGGTCACCGATGGAGCTAAGGAACATAGCAAATACATACATTTATATAATAACACATACAATGTAACACTTGTGAATAATGATGCTAGGAGGAATTAGCAAATACGTGTAAACATTGGTTACATGTATTTGCTAATTCCCTCTAGTGTTCTCAAGCTGTTACATTGTATATTTTGCTAGTGACCATAATATGGTACGTTACCCCTGCCATAATAAAAGCACAGAGAAAATGGTTTAAAAAATTAGTTTTTGTATAATTTGCAGAGGAATGCAGATTCAGAGGACAAATTGCTATGCAAATGTTCAATAAGAAGACCCCATAGTATTTTTTATTTTTCCTTTTGCTGATGGGAGTGATAATGACCACCTAGACAACTGCTGGCTCATAAAATGTGGTCAAATCTTTCAGACTGAAACAACGATGCAGCTGACGACACTTTAATAATGAATCCCAAAAATATGAACTGCATTAAAATGGTAATTATATTCTTCGCCTTTATTCTTCCTTTGTAATGTATGTTATGCACTCTTTGGATATTATACGCCATGCACATATAATTATCTAATTAACACGTTTATGCTTTACAATAAAGACATTTAGATTATATATCATTTTCATTGATGTCCAAATTATACGTATTAAGGGAGCGCGCGGCAGACATTATTATCACTATATAACTCGCTCTCAGTAAAGATGCATGAAGTCAGCTTTGTTTTAAAGAGAAAGTTGGACATTCAGTGTTTGGATATACTGTATATATATATATATATATATATATACAGTATGTGTGTGTTGTGTGTGTTGTGTGTGTGTGTGTGTGTATAGCCATTGCACCGTAGGGGTGGCTGAGAGTTGTGGTCCACTCGTCACCCTGTCCACCCTGACATCCACCTTACAGTCACTCAGTAACACAGACCAGTCCATAGCTTGTTTTTTGTTGTTGTTTTATTGAGGGGATTAAACTTGGATGGGTAACTGGGAATTGTAGAAAAATGTATTGAGACTAGTATGTGCACTCCCTGTCCATACAGCTCAATCTTGTCTCCAGCATTTCCTTGCTGTAGACTGTTCCTCCTCCGGACTAGCTAGCACCGCATGGATAGGTCTGACACTGCTCCAGCCAAGCTTTAGGGAACTGCCTTTTGCGGGCAGGGACCTCGGGCCCCTGTGGTGTAGAATAGTTCAGGTGGCAGCTGTCCACTGCTCAGCTACCACTCGCAGATATCGCTCTTCAGGCCATGCCAGAAAGCCTGGCTGCAAAGACCTTTCTCCACTGCCATTCTCCACAGTCCTCTCTCCACTGGTTCTGCACCCATCTCAAACTGCAAACTCCCAGTTCTTTCAGGCGTGCCTCCCCAGTCCTCCCAACTGTGCTCCTTTACAAGCCCTCCTGACTGTGACCAACAGCAGTCCTCCTGGAGACTCTTATGCCGTGTACACACGGTCGGAGAATCCGTCGGAATGCGTCTTATCGGACCGTGTCGTCGGATAATCCGACTGTGTGTGGTATGCATCGGACTGATTCCGTCCGAATCTCCATCGGACCCAATTTTCCAACATGTTGGAAATATTTCCCGACCAACTGGGCCGGTCGGACCTAATCCGATCATGTGTAGAGCATTCTGATCGGACCAAGTGCCACACATGCTCAGATCAAATTCCTACATCAAAGCTATTGTCTACTAGCCTGAATGTAGTCCCATCGTAACGAAATTACGTCATCACGTTCTGAATGATCGGATTTTTCGACAACTTAGTCCGACCGTGTGTATGCAACAGTTTCGGACAAGATCCAACAGATTTGGTTGTCGAAATCTCCGACCGTGTGTACAAGGGCTAAGAAGTGTTCTTTCCTGCTGTCCTCTCCTTGCTCTCTCATGTGCCTCTGATTCCAGGATCTCTTCATTCCTACCAGATGTACCTGAGCCCAGTCCAAGGAATGCAGTAAAGTGTCTCTGTGATGTTGACTAAGACAAAGGCAGAGTTCCTCTGGGCTTGACAGCTTAAGTAGGCAGGACTGACGAGCAGGATATCATCATCAGCAGCTGAGTACCTGTGGAGATATAGGAGCTGGCAATTAGCTGACAACTCAGCAGCCATCTAAGAGAAGGAAGGGCTGAGCTCAGCCCTGACATCACCTCCCTCTTATTCATCCCCCAACTCCCACTAACATCAATGATGGAGCACTATTCCTTCCACTGATATCAATGATGGGGCACTATTCATCCCACTGATACTAATGATAGGACACCGTTCCTCCACTAATACCAATGATGGGGCACTATTCCTCCTACTGATACTAATGATGGGGCACTATTCATTCCACTAACACCAATGATGGGGCACTATTCCTCCCACTGACGCCAATGATGGGGCACTATTCCTCCCACTGACGCCAATGATGGGGCCTTATTCCTCTCACTGACACCAATGATGGGGCCTTATTCCTCCCATTAATACCAATGATGGGACATTATTCCTCCCACTGACACCAATTTTGGGACACTATTCCTCCCATTGACACCAATGATGGGACACTATTCCTCCCACTGACACCAATTTTGGGGCACTATTCCTCCCATTGACACCAATGATGGGACACTATTCCTCCCATTAATACCAATGATGGGACATTATTCCTCCCACTGACACCAATTTTGGGACACTATTCCTCCCATTGACACCAATGATGGGACACTATTCCTCCCACTGACACCAATTTTGGGGCACTATTCCTCACATTGACACCAGTGGTGTAATTATTTTTACTCCCACTGATGTTAGGGCATTTTCTACTCCCACTGGCCGCAGTCCGGCCCCCATAAAGTTTGAAGGGCAGTAAACCAGCCCTTGGCTTTGAAAGTTTGAAGACCCATGAGTTAAATAAAACAAAAAAGTGGAAACCTGAGAAGGCCATGACCCTTGATGAGTTATTATCTTGACAACAAGGGTGAAATTATTTCATAAAACTGCCATAAAGTAATCATTGCATGCAATTATCTCATGCCTTTGCATGCTACATAATTTCTGTATTTACCGATATAGATCTAGAAAAGGCTATAAAAGGGAGCAAAAAAACACGAACGATAAAATTGATCTTGTCCCAGCCTTGTTTTGTGAGAAACAGAAGCCTTGTACAAATTGCCTGATTATTCTCCGACCTTAATTACTGCAAGAAAACGCTTTTTTTTTTTTTCTGACAAATAGTGCCATTAGGGTTTTGCTCTTTGGCAGGGTGACAAGACTCTTTGTGCATACCGTTAAGCGTTTTTCTTTTTGCGCTCAAGCTTATTGGCTGCAGTAAATTGGCATAGTAAAAATGTGCAGTCTTTGAGATAATTCCACTAAGTTTACAAAATGTTTTTCCAAATGAAATGCAGCTAAAAATCCTTGACTCTGGCCGCAAACCAAGATTCATATTTGCTGCAATTAGGTTTTAATTAACGTTACGGATTGCGCATATTGATCACTTGTTGTGACTGTACGGGCCACACAGTGCCACGGTTTAACAAAATAAAAATACTTTTTTTTTTTTTTTTTTTTTAAACGGATACGCTTGCGTCTAATCAATTTGTTTTATTTGATATTGTTTTATGTAATGGTGCTTGTTAAATGCAAAAGCAAATCACAGCAAATGGATACATATTTTATCAAAGTCAATTTACGTGATAAGAGCGTCAAATAATTAACATCAACGTTCTGAGTGTATAATAGGAATATAATGGAGATGGTTTTGGAAACAGCACGTGGCTCCCGGCGCCATAGTAACAATATAACCGAATCAAATATTGGCCGGGGGCAATAGTTACTAGCTGTAGTTGACTCTGTTAACACACGGTGGGGTTTTCAATGAGTTTGTTACCTCCTGTGTGATCTTGACGTGTAACCGATGTAGAATATTTACCAAGAGAACATTGGGCTAGTTAAATAAATATTCTAATGTTATGACCGTCTCCAGTTTTGTGTTGGTTGTTATTCTAGTGGCGTTTTGTATGACTTGTTGGCTTTATTTTGCCAGTCTTAGGGCTTGTTTAGCCTGGCGGGTGTTGTATTTCTGTGTATCACCTGAGGCCAGACACTTCATTGGGTATACAGAAGGGGCTTACAACCACGTTAACCACTTTCCCAACTACTCTATAGCCGACTGATGGCTACAGTGCAAATGGCTAGTTCTGGAAGGATGTCATATGACCGCCTCTTGTGAACGCGGCGTACTTTGTGATCGCAGTGTTCGCAGGCCAATCAGCGGCCCTTTACCATGTGATCAGCTGTTTCCAGTCACAGCTGATCATGGATGTGAAAAGAAGCTGGTTATCGGCACTCCTTTCCTCATGGTGACAGCATGAGGCGAGGAGAGACAATAACTGGCTTCTCTAAAAGGGACATCTACACTGATAATTAGGGCACTGATTATTAGTGTCCTGATTATCAGTGCTGCCAATAAGTGCCCATCAGTGCTGCCAACCAGTGCCCATCAGTGCCTCCTTATCGGTGTCACCTATCAGTGCTGCCTACCAGTGCCCATCAGTGCCGCCTATCAGTGTCCATCAGTTCCACCTATCAGTGTTACCTATCAATGCCTACCGGTGCTGCCTATGCCCCTGTACACACGGTCGGAGATTTCGACAACCAAATCCGTCGGATTTTGTCCATTGGATTTTGTCCATCGAATCTTGTCCGAAACTGTTGCATACACACGGTCGGACTAAGTTGTCAAAAAATCCGATCATTCAGAACGTGATGACATAATTTCGTTACGATGGGACTACATTCAGGCTAGTAGCCAATAGCTTTGATGTAGGAATTTGATCTGAGCATGCGTGGCACTTGGTCCAATCAAAATTCTCTACACATGATCGGAGTATGTCCGATCGAACCAGTTGGTCGGGAAATATTTCCAACATGTTGGAAAATTGGGTCCGACGGATATTCCGACGGAATCAGTCCGATGCATACCACACACAGTCGGATTATCCGACGACACGGTCCGATAGGACACAATTACGACGGATTCTCCGACCGTGTGTACAAGGGCTATCAGTGCCCAACGGTGCCACCTGTGACAGGAGTCACTTTGGGTGGGGGGACTCATGGAACCCAGCTTGCCATGAAGAGGTTGGGAAACCCTTTCTTCAGCTCCCCATGCCCTTCTTATGTTTAAGTTACCCTGTGTCCATTAGAGGCACAGGGTGACCGAGAAAAGAATGGACTACTTAATAATGGACACTGAGAATGAGGTTTGGATAACTTCAGATGGGACAGTAATGATTATCAAAAATATCCTTAAAGAAATACATGAAGAGCATTCCTGGTTTGTTTGATTCTGAACTATACATGTCATTGAAAGAACTGGTCCCTAGTCTTCAATATAGGATGCAGTCTGCTACTGAGGTCTCCTGCTATAGTCTGTTGCCTACTATGCTGAGGAAGGGGGAGATCACTGTTTGTTTTATTAATTGTGTCAATTGGAATACTTATTGTCTCTGCTAGAAAACCCTTGTGGAATGTGTTTATAATGTGTATTGTTTTAGTGAGCTTGAAGTCGGCAAGTCTGACCTGGAATGAGACCTCAGAGTCATCCAGGTGGCTAATTAACTTAATTTGTTTATAGTAACAGTATCTCACAAAAGTAAGTACACCCCTCTCATTTTATTTTTATTTTTATTATATCTTTTCATGTGACAACACTGAAGAAATTACACTTTGCTACAACGTCCCCGCATGTTTGCTCACAGATGCCAACGCATACGTGAGTCGCGGCCACATATGTAAACGACTTTCAAACCACACATGTGAGATATCGCCACGAACGTTTGAGCAAGAGCAATAATTCTAGCACTAGACATTCTCTGTAACTCAAAACATGTAACCTGTAAAAAAATGTTAAAGCGTCGTCTATGGGGATTTTTAAGTACCAAAGTTTGGCGCCATTCCACAAGCGTGTGCAATTTTGAAGCGTGACATGTTAGGTATCTATTTACTCGGTATAACATCATTGGGGGTTCTGTGTAATTTTCTAGCAAAAAAAAAGGGTGGTTTTTACATATAGGAGAGAGATGTCAGAATTGGCTTGGTAGGCAAGTGGTTAAAGTGTCATTAACATCACATTATTAAAACAATGCATTCATGGTGTATTCCATGCTGTTCATACTCACTCAGTCACTATGAGATTTATTTTCTGAATGCTGCAAAAAATACCTTGTTGATCTTGCTGCTCTCTATCTCCCCTTCTGTCCATGTACCCAATGCAGCTAGGGATTTTGCAGCTGTGGTGGCAGCTGTGCACATGCTCAGTTTTCAGTGAGTTTCTATGCTGAGCATTTCCTCCCCATCACAGATGAGCAGCCCACATGTGTCACACATGTGGGGGCATCTACACAGTGGTAAATGACAGCCTACTCCCTTTCGCTCCTTCTCCATTGTCACTAACCAGCTAAAGACAAAGGGAGGGGGTGGGATATTAATGTAATTTAAGAAAAGAGGTCACGCCTTTGTCTTTTATACCCCCTTACCATTTCAAACAGGGGGGTGGCTGGGATCTGGGGACCCCCTTGTTAAAGGGGGCTTCCAGATTCTGATAAGCCCCCCGCCCACAGACACCCACAACCACCGGCCAGGGTTGTGGGGATGAGGCCCTTGTCACCATCAACATGGGGACATGGTGCTTTGAGGGGTCACAGACCCCCAAAGCATCCTCCCAATGTTGAGGGCATGTGGCCTGGTACGGTTCAGGGGGGGCGCTCTCTCGTCCCCCCCTCTTTTCCTGCGGCCTGCCAGGTTGCGTGTACGGATAAAGGGTCTGGTATGGATATTTAGGGGGACACCCACATACATTTTTTTTTTTATTTGACACTGGGTTACCCTTAATATCCATACCAGACCTGAAGGGCCTAATAATTGAATTTAGGGGAACTCCACGCTTTATTTTTATTTTTATTAATGAATGAATTGTCGGCTCCCAATACAGAGAACACTCATTGAGTGTTTTCTGTATTACGGGAGCCGATAATTCATATAGCCGCAAGTGATTTTAAAAGACTTTTATTCCTGCAGAAATGACACTTTGTGCAGGGACAGTTCTAAGCATGGGAAACATGCGCCCCTTCACAGGCATACTATAGACACCCCCCAGGTACGAAATTTAAAGGAATATTAGACTTTTGTTGTTTTGAATTTAATCATTATTAAAATCACTGCTCCTGAAAAAACTGGCATGTTTAAAATGTTTTTTGCATTGATCCATGTCCCCTGGGGCAGGACCAGGTCGCCAAACACTTTTTAGGACAGTAACTTGCATATTAGCCTTTAAAATTAGCACTTTAGATTTCTCCCATAGACTTGTACAGGGTGTTCCGGCTTTTCGAATTTGCCGCGAACAGAACAAATTTTTCACTGTTCGCTGAACAGGCGAACAGGCAATGTTCGAGTCGAACATGAGTTTGACTCGAACTCAAAGCTCATCCCTAGTCTGTGGCTGCATAAGTGCTGCATGAGTGCTGCTGGCTCTGGGGAGCTACAGTTCATTGAGGGAACCATGAATGCCAACATGTATTGTGACATACTGAAGCAGAGCTTGATCTCCTCTATTCAGAGACTGGGCTGTAGGGCAGTATTCTAACATAATAACAACCCCGAACACACCTCCAAGATGACCACTGCCTTGCTAAAGAAGCTGAGGGTAAAGGCTATTGATCATCTGTGGGGAATCCTCAAATGGAAGGTGGAGGAGCGCAAGATCTCTAACATCCACCAGCTCTGTGATGTCATCATGGAGGAGGGGAAGATGACTCCAGTGGCAACCTGTGAAGCTCTGGTGAACTCCATGCCCAAGAGGGTTAAGGCAGTGCTGGAAAATAATGGTGGCTACACAAAATATTGACACTTTGGGCCCAATTTTTGACATTTTAACTTAGGGGTGTACTCACTTTTGTTGCCAGCGGTTTAGACATTAATAGCTGTGTGTTGAGTTATTTTGAGGGGACAGGAAATTTACACTGTTATACAAGCTGTACACTCACTACTTTACATTGTAGCAAAGTGTAATTTCTTCAGTGTTGTCACATGAAAAGATAGTAGAAAATATTTACAAAAATGTGTGGTGTGTACAGTTTACTGATAATAACCACTTAGGCCAATTCTGACATTTCTCTCCTACATGGAAAAATCAAAGCTTTTTTTGTAAAAAAACATATTATTATTTACAAAAATGTGACTGAGGGGTGTACTCACTTTTGTAAGATACTGTATGTCGGTTGTTGTAATTATGTTTCTGGTTAAAGTTTGTATTGTTAGGGTAATATGATCAGGAGGGGAGTATGCCCTCCTCTGGGGTATGTATGCTGTTTAAGTTTGACAAATAAATGTTCCATGTTCATACAAGCTATTGTCGGCTAGTCTTGAACGGTCGGCTATAATATTTGATATCAATGTTCACACTGGAGGAAGCAGCTTACTGACAGAAGCACTCAAGCAGAGTGTGGGGACCGGTTTTGTTACACCACCAACCATCAGTGCTGCCTGTTAGTGCAGCCTCATCAGTGCCCACCAGTGCCCCCTCATCAGTACCCATCAGTGCAACCTATCATTGCCCATCAATGCCCTTCAGTGCCACCTCATCAGTGCCCATCATTACAACCTATCATTGTCCATCAATGCCGTTCAGTACCACCTCATCAGTACCCATCAGTGCCGCCTCATCAGCGCACATCAGTGAAGGAGAATAATTACCGGTTTCCAAAATGTTATAACAGAAACTAAGAAACATTTTTTTTCTACATTTTCAGTCTTTATTAATTTATTGGTCAAACAATAAAAACCCCAGTGGTGATTAAATGCCAATAAATGAAAGCTTTATTTGTGGGGGGAAAAAATTATAAAAATGTCATGTAGGTACATGCCGCGTACACATGGTCGGACTTTCCGTCAGAAAAGGTCAGACGGAATCATTCCATCGGATATTCCGATCATGTGCGGGCTTGATCGGACCTTGTCTTTCGAAAAACTTTGACGGATCTAGAACTAGAACATGTTTTAAATGTTTCTGATGGAACCAATTCCTATCGGGAAAAACGTTCGTCGGTATGCTGTTTCCGACGAACCTGTCGTATGTGTTGTACGTTTTTAAATGATCGGACTTTGATGTGATCATGTGTAGGCAAGTCCGTTTCAGCGGAATTCCGTCGGAACTCCATCAGAAAAACCATCAGAGTTTATTCTGACGGAAAAACCGGTCGCGTGTACGCGGCAACAGTGTTGCATGACCGCAGAATTGTCATTCCAAAGAGCTGAAGGCTGTACATGGGCAGGAAGGGAGTGAAAGTGCCCGGTAAACCAGCGGTTAAAGACCTAACAAAAGAACCGAAACATAACATTACAACTTTAAGCTGGTCCTTTGTGTCAGATCTTGTGAGGTTTTTAGTAAATGGATATTTGCTACAGACCAATGTTTCCAGAAATAAATGAATGAGTTGGAATGGAATTTGTTATGCATCTAAAGAATGGCCTTTCTGAATGTCTATTTTTCCATCTCAAGATGATCACACATCACCGATAATGTGCCAGCGAATTTCCTCTACCTGGAAGCATCATTTGGATATTATTTGAAACGGTCACATATATTTGTCAAACTTATGATGTTCTCGTTAGAGAATGGCATCGGTGTTTATTACTCATACAGAGAAAGTGAACTTTCTACTCCAGTATATGTAGTCCAAGGCTGTGGATGTTTTAGGGCCCATTCAGCATTTGGCATCCTGGTGGGTTGCATTAAAGTGATTATAAAATTTTGTTTTTTTGTTTGTTTTTTCTATTAAAATAACAAACATGTTACACTTACCTGCTCTGTGTAATGGTTTTGCACAGAGCAGCCCCGATCCTCGTCTTCTCGGGTCTCTGGCTGCAGCTCCTGGCCCCTCCCTCCTGTTGAGTGTCCCCCACAGAATGCCGCTTGCTATGGGGGGCACCCGAGCTAAGATGCAGCTCCCTGTGTCCATTGAGACACGAAGCCCTGGTTTGGCCACACCCACTCTCTCTCCTGATTGGCTAACTGACTTTGATTGACAGCAGCACCATTGACTGCTGTGTCTCAGTCAATCAGGAGGGAGAGTCCCGGATGGTCAAGGCACTGGTGAACATCGCTGGATAGAGATGGGGTTCAGGTAAGTATTAGGGGGGACTGAGGAGGGCTGCTACACACAGAAGGCTTTTTATCTTAAAGCACAGAATGCACCTTCTGCCTTTACAACCACGTTAAGGCTCGGTTCGTCATACGTGAATCGTATTCACTTTGAACCACATGCGATTCACATAACATGTGAACCGGACTGGCTTTCAATGGAGCAGGTTCATGCCTGTGGGTGGCAACAGTCCGTTTTTGAAAATACACTATATTGTCAAAAGTATTGGGACACCTGTCACACATGAAATTTAATGGCATCCCAGTCTTCGTCCGTAGGGTTCACTATTGAGTTGGCTCCGCCCTTTACAGCTAAAACAGCTTCAACTCTTCTGGGAAGGCCGTCCACAAGGTTTAGGAGTGTGTCTATGGGGATGTTTGACCATTCTTCCAGAAGAGCATTTGTAAGGTCAGGCACTCATGTTAGACAAGAAGGTCTGGCTCGCAGTCTCCGCTCTAATTCAACCCAAAGATATACTATCGGGTTGAAGTCAGAACTCTGTGCAGGCCAGCCAATTTCCTCCACCTCAAACTTGCTCATCCATGTCTTTATGGACCTTGCTCCCTCCCTCCAGTCTCACTCCGGTGTTTCTACCAACTCACCACTTCCATCGGTGAGTCAGAGAATGGATCCGCCGGCCAAGGATGGGGATCATAGAGATTTCCGGCAGACCAGATGGTTGTCGAAGTCTCTATGATCGTTCAAAGGCCAGGCACGATGTTATGACCGCCACGCCCAGCCTCTGCATTCAAACCAAGGTGGCAATCTTGGCTGGGAAGCCGAGATCATTGTATTTTTTTTTTATTATTTCAGGCTTCCCAGCCTAGTGGTGAGATGTGGGGTCTTATTGACCCCATATCTCACTATAAAGAGGACCTGTCATGCCATATTCCTATTACAAGGGATGTTTACATTCCTTGTAATAGGCATAAAAGTGATCAGAAAAAAAATATTTTTTAAAAAGTGTCAAAGTAAAAAAAAAAAAAAAAAAGTGAAATTAACAATAAAAAATAAATAAAAATGTAAAGCATCCCTCACATGGAGAAGCGAATGCATACGTAAAGCCTGCCCACATATGAAAACGGTGTTCAAACCATCAAACCACACATGTGAGGTATCGGCGTGAACGTTAGAGCGAGATCAATAATTCTAGCTCTAGACCTCCTCTGTAACTCAAAACATGTAACCAGTATCCCGGGTTTCGGCAAAAAAAAAAAAAAAACATGTAACCAGTAAAAAAATGTAAAATGTTGCATATGGGAATTTTTAAGTACCGAAGTTTGACGCCATTCCACGAGCGTGTGCAATTTTGAAGCATGACGTGTTAGATATCTGTTTACTCGGCGTAACTTCATCTTTCATATAATGCAAACAGGCATGTACTGGCCATTGGGACTACCGGGAGTTTCCCGGTGGGCCGATGGCTCAGTGGGCCACTTTGATGTAATGGGGCTGGTGATGGGACACTCTGATGTAAGGGGGCTGGTGATGGGACACTCTGATGTAAGGGGGTGATGATGGGACACTCTGATGTAAGGGGGCTGGTGATGGGACACTCTGATGTAAGGGGGGTGATGATGGGACACTCTGATGTAAGGGGGCTGGTGATGGGACACTCTGATGTAAGGGGGCTGGTGATGGGACACTCTGATGTAAGGGGGCTGGTGATGGGACACTCTGATGTAAGGGGGTGCTGATGGGACACTCTGATGTAAGGGGGCTGGTGATGGGACACTCTGATGTAAGGGGGGTGATGATGGGACACTCTGATGTAAGGGGGCTGGTGATGGGACACTCTGATGTAAGGGGGCTGGTGATGGGACACTCTGATGTAAGGGGGGTGATGATGGGACACTCTGATGTAAGGGGGCTGGTGATGGGACACTCTGATGTAAGGGGGCTGGTAATGGGACACTCTGATGTAAGGGGGGTGATGATGGGACACTCTGATGTAAGGGGGCTGGTGATGGGACACTCTGATGTAAGGGGGCTGGTGATGGGACACTCTGATGTAAGGGGGGTGATGATGGGACACTCTGATGTAAGGGGGCTGGTGATGGGACACTCTGATGTAAGGGGGCTGGTGATGGGACACTCTGATGTAAGGGGGTGATGATGGGACACTCTGATGTAAGGGGGCTGGTGATGGGACACTCTGATGTAAGGGGGCTGGTAATGGGACACTCTGATGTAAGGGGGGTGATGATGGGACACTCTGATGTAAGGGGGCTGGTGATGGGACACTCTGATGTAAGGGGGCTGGTGATGGGACAATCTGATGTAAGGGGGGTGATGATGGGACACTCTGATGTAAGGGGGCTGGTGATGGGACACTCTGATGTAAGGGGGCTGGTGATGGGACACTCTGATGTAAGGGGGCTGGTGATGGGACACTCTGATGTAAGGGGGCTGGTGATGGGACACTCTGATGTAAGGGGGCTGGTGATGGGACACTCTGTTGTAAGGGGGCTGGTGATGGGACACTCTGATGTAAGGGGGATGGTGATGGGACACTCTGTTGTAAGGGGGCTGGTGATGGGACACTCTGATGTAAGGGGGCTGGTGATGGGACACTCTGATGTAAGGGGGCTGGTGATGGGACACTCTGATGTAAGGGGGGTGATGATGGGACACTCTGATGTAAGGGGGCTGGTGATGGGACACTCTGATGTAAGGGGGCTGGTGATGGGACACTCTGATGTAAGGGGGCTGGTAATGGGACACTCTGATGTAAGGGGGCTGGTGATGGGACACTCTGATGTAAGGGGGTGCTGATGGGCCAATCAAAATGTAAGTGGGCCGGTCTGGATGAAGTCCAGGGCCAAATTTCTGTCCCACTCCAGCCCTGAATGCAAATGGACTAAATTTACTGTTTTGTTTTTATATAAAGCACAAAAACACATATACTGTATAATGTTTGGGGGTTTTATGTCATTTTCTAGCAAAAAAAGCTTTGATTTTTCCATGTAGGAGAGAAATGTCAGAATTGGCCTAGGTGGCAAGTGGTTAATATCAGTAAACTGTACACACCACACATTTTTGTAAATATTTTCTTCTATCTTTTCATGTGACAACACTGAAGAAATGACACTTGTCTACAATGTAAAGTAGTGAGTGTGCAGCTTGTATAACAGTGTAAAATTGCGGCGTATGGTCTGAGCTCTGATAGGCTGACCCCCCCACCCCTTCTACCTCTGCAGTAATGCTGGCAGCACTCATACCTCTATTTCCCAAAGACAACCTCTGGATATGACGCTGAGCACGTGACCTCAACTTCTTTGGTCAACCATGATGAGGCCTGTTCTGAGTGGAACCTGTCCTGTTATACCGCTGTATGGTCTTGGCCACCGTGCTGCAGCTCAGTTTCAGGGTCTTGAGAAAACGTATTTAGCAGATTTTATTTACTAAAATAATTGCATGTCCACGTTCTGTGTACTCTGGGAGACAAGATATTGTGAATGCAGGCTCCTGGTTTTAGTAACACTTTAATGCAGGGGTGAGCAAATAATTTTTCCAAGGGGCCACATGAGAAACTGGAGCTTGGGAAGATCCGTAATTGCATAAATTAAAATAAACACTTATGCCGCGTACACACGATCGAAATTTCCATTGGAAAAATCTTGGATGTTTTTTTCGATGGAATTCTGCTCAGGCTTGGCTTGCATACACACGGGTCACACAAAAGTTCTCTGAACTTTCGACCGTCAAGAACGCGGTGACGTCCAACACCACGACGAGCCGAGAAAATTAAGTTCAATGCTTCCGAGCATGCGTCCAATTGTTTCCGAGCATGCGTAGGAATTTTGATCGTCTGAATTGGTACAGAAGATCAGAATTTCCGACCGAAAAAATTGAGAACCTGCTCTCAATCATTTGCTGGTGGGAATTCCGCCAGCAAAATTCCGATGGAGCATACACACAGTCGCAATTTCCAACCAAAAGCTCACATCGGACTTTTGCTGGTATTGGAGTGGTGTTTCCTTTCCGTGAATTGGTGTTTAATTTAGGATAAATGGCACCACAACTCATTAAAGCGGGAGTCCGCCGGTTTTTTTTTTTTTAAAAGCCAGCAGCTACAAATACTGCAGCTGCTGACTTTTAAAATAATGACACTTACCCGCCCAGCGCGCCCGCGATGTCGGCACCCGAAGCCGATCTCTCGATCGCCTCTCGGGTGCTGCCGCCGCCATCTTGGGTATGGGAATCAGGAAGTGGAGCCTCTGATGTAAGGGGCGCTGATGGGACACTCTGATGTAAGGGGGCGCTGATGGGACACTCTGATGTAAGGGGCGCTGATGGGACACTCTGATGTAAGGGGCGCTGATGGGACACTCTGATGTAAGGGGGTGCTGATGAGACACTCTGATGTAAGGGGTGCTGATGGGACACTCTGATGTAAGGGGGCTGCTCAGGGGACACTCTGATGTAAGGGGGTGCCGATGAGACACTCTGATGTAAGGGGGCGCTGATGAGACACTCTGATGTAAGGGGGTGCTGTGTAGACACTCTGATGTAAGGGGGTGTTGTTGAGACACTCTGATGTAAGGGGGCGCTGATGAGACACTCTGATGTAAGGGGGTGCTGTTGAGACACTCTGATGTAAGGGGCTGCTGATGGGACACTCAAAATGTAAGTGGGCCGGTCTGGATGAAGTCCAGAGCCAAATTTCTTTCCCAGTCCAGCCCTGAACATGGCTGGTTGATGAACGGCTGTTCAGAAACGTCCTGAAAAGCGCAAAATGAAAAGCACAAAATGAAAAGTGCGAATCAACACTCACCAAACTTCTACTAACACAAAATTAGCAGAAGGAGCCCAAAGGGTGGCGCTAAAGAGCTGAAAAACAACATAGTACGTCATTACGTTCGTAATTGTTGGCCAAAAATTTGTGTGGCGCTGTGTGTGCAAGCCAAGTTTGGGCCAACGCCCTTCGGACAAAAAAGTCTGTGGTTTTGTTGGCCAACAATCCGATCGTGTGTACGAGGCTTTAAAGTATGGATACGGTTCATTGAGCAGAGAGACAAAGTTGAACCTGGGAATACAAATTTGTAACCCGCCATTTGTTGGCAGACATAAAGCAGCGCTTATGCATTTTCACGCTCCTCTCTTTGTATCAACAAATACAGACAAGTACATCATCGTCACGGTAGGTCTTTTACACTTGTCAAAGATAATTGTTCTTGAAAGCACCGAGTCATCCGTGGGCTCCTCACATCTACGTTCACATCCTTCAGCAAAATCCACCTAAAAAAGTTGTGAAATTATTAACATGACATGCTCTGAACAGCCATGAAATTCTCTGAATCTAATTCCAGCCGGGGCGAGCCGACTGATTTTTATATCGGTTAAAGTGCTCTTTGTGGTTTATTGAAAAATTGCGACGGTTATTTTGCTATCCGACCGAGTTAAAAGAGCACTTAGTAGGAAATAGTAACATCAGTCAATGAGCTGCTATCACCCACTTGAAAACACCGCAATTGTACTAAAAGCCATAAAGTCCATTTATCTTTAAAATAAACCTGCCAGGGTATGTCAACAGAGTTCGGAAATCCTCATCCTTTAACGTCAATGTAGACCCAATCACCAAATCCTTATCTAAGATGAAACATGTTAATGTCATTTCATCTTCAGTTTTTTCAAGGCCCCGTTCATTAGACATGTGCAGAGTAAAATATTTCGTTTCGGAATTTCGTTTTCGTCTGAAAACTTAATTTATTTAGTTACTCCCGAAATTCGTTTTTATTTATTTCGTTTTTCGTTCAAAAATTGCATTCGTCCGAAAATCCACATGAATTACGGTCGAATCTGTCTTTGAAGGCTTATGGTGTCTGTCGAATGTATAAAGAAGATTCGACGGAGCTAGTATATAGCATACTTTAGAACCCTATTAAAGTCTATGGGACTCCAACGTTCAAAATCTAAAGTGCTCATTTTAAAGGCTAATTTGCAAGTTACTGTCCTAAAAAGTGTTTGGGGACCCGGGTCCTGCCCCAGGGGACATGGATCAATGCAAAAAAAAGTTTTAAAAACGGCCGTTTTTTCGGGAGCAGTGATTTTAATAATGATTAAAGTGAAACAATAAAAGTGTAATATTCCTTTAAATTTCGTAGGGGGGGTTGTCTATAGTATGCCTGTGAAGGGGCGCATGTTTCCCGTGCTTAGAACTGTCCCTGCACAAAGTGTCATTTATGCAGGAAAAAAAGTCCTTTAAAATCACTCACAGCTATTATGAATTGTCGGCTCCCGTAATACAGAGAACACTCATTGAAAGTCATTGATAAAAAAATAAATAAATAAATAAATAAAAAAGCGTGGGGGTCCCCCAAATTCAATTACCAGGCCCTTCAGGTCTGGTATGGATATTAAGGGGAACCCTGCCTCAAATTTAAGAAAAAATTTGACGTGGGGTTCCCCCTAAATATCCATAACCAGACCCTTCAGGTCTGGTATGGATATTAAGGGGAACCCCGCGTCAAATTTAAAAAAAAATTGACGTGGGGTTCCCCCTAAAAATTCATACCAGACCCTTTATCCGAGCACGCAACCTGGCAGGCCGCAGGAAAAGAGGGGGGGACGAGAGAGCGGCCCCCCTCCCCCCTGAACCGTACCAGGCCACATGCCCTCAACATTGGGAGGATGCTTTGGGGGTCTGTGACCCCTCAAAGCACCTTGTCCCCATGTTGATGAGGACAAGGGCCTCATCCCCACAACCCTGGCCGGTGGTTGTGGAGGTCTGCGGGCGGGGGGCTTATCAGAATCTGGAAGCCCCCTTTAACAAGGGGACCCCCAGATCCCGGCCCCCCCCTGTTTGAAATGGTAAGGGGGTACAAAAGTACCCCTACCATTTCACAAAGAAAGTGTAAAAAATGTTTAAATAAAACAAACACACTTTTGAAAAATTCCTTTATTAAAAATAAAAAAATAAAAAAAAGATTCCAGCGGCGGTAATCCACTCTTGCTATCCAGCGACGGACGGTCATATCTCCAGCGATGTCTCATGTCATCCAGCGCAGCGCAGCATCCTTCTTCTGTCTCCGTGTAGGAGACACTGCAGGCATTCCGGCGGCTGACGTTTGTTATATACGGAGGGCGGGGCCACCCATCCCCTGACCCCGCCCCCCTCTGACGCAAGGGGAAACCCGGGGTTCCCCGTGACGTATAGGTGACCCCGCCCCCCTCTGATGTAACGGAAACCTGCCTGTGTTACATCAGAGGGGTGCGGGTCACCCCTACGTCACAGGGAACCCCGGGTTTCCCCTTGCGTCAGAGGGGGGCGGGGTCAGGTGACGGGTGGCCCCGCCCTCTGTATATAACAAACGTCAGCCGCCGGAATCCTTGAAGTGTCTCCTACACGGAGACAGAAGAAGGACGGAGGATTCGCTGCGCTGGATGACATGAGACATCGCTGGAGATATGACCGTCCGTCGCTGGATAGCAAGAGTGGATTACCGCCGCTGGAATCTTTTTTTTATTTTTTTATTTTTAATAAAGGAATTTTTCAAAAGTGTGTTTGTTTTATTTAAACATTTTTTACACTTTCTTTGTGAAATGGTAGGGGTACTTTTGTACCCCCTTACCATTTCAAACAGGGGGGGGCCGGGATCTGGGGGTCCCCTTGTTAAAGGGGGCTTCCAGATTCTGATAAGCCCCCCGCCCGCAGACCTCCACAACCACCGGCCAGGGTTGTGGGGATGAGGCCGTTGTCTTCATCAACATGGGGACAAGGTGCTTTGAGGGGTCACAGACCCCCAAAGCATCCTCCCAATGTTGAGGGCATGTGGCCTGGTACGGTTCAGGAGGGAGGGGGGGCCGCTCTCTCGTCCCCCCCTCTTTTCCTGCGGCCTGCCAGGTTGCGTGCTCGGATAAAGGGTCTGGTATGGATTTTTAGGGGGAACCCCATGTCAATTTTTTTTTAAATTTGACGCGGGGTTCCCCTTAATATCCATACCAGACCTGAAGGGTCTGGTTATGGATATTTAGGGGGAACCCCACGTCAAATTTTTTCTTAAATTTGAGGCAGGGTTCCCCTTAATATCCATACCAGACCTGAAGGGCCTGGTAATTGAATTTGGGGGACCCCCACGCTTTTTTTTATTTATTTATTTATTTATTTTTTTATCAATGACTTTCAATGAGTGTTCTCTGTATTACGGGAGCCGACAATTCATAATAGCTGCGAGTGATTTTAAAGGACTTTTTTTCCTGCATAAATGACACTTTGTGCAGGCACAATTCTAAGCACGGGAAACATGCGCCCCTTCACAGGCATACTATAGACAACCCCCCCCTACGAAATTTAAAGGAATATTACACTTTTATTGTTTCACTTTAATCATTATTAAAATCACTGCTCCCGAAAAAACGGCCGTTTTTAAAACTTTTTTTTGCATTGATCCATGTCCCCTGGGGCAGGACCCGGGTCCCCAAACACTTTTTAGGACAGTATCTTGCAGAATCTTTTCTCTCTGTCAAATCTTTTTTCTCTGTCGAATATTTTCTCTATATAATCTTGGACTAATAGAGGTAAGGTTAGGCACATTCGAACACAGGTTCTATAGACACAGATTGTTGTCAGAGTCATGTCGAATCTCCTATTCGAACTGTTGTAACAATGAAAACGAAAATAAAGCATTTATTTATGTCGGATCTTTCGTTTTTCGGATTTTGTGCTTTCGTTATCGTTTGTCAAAACGAAAACGAAAATAGCTGAAATTCGGACGAAAATGCATTCGGACGAAAACGAATGCACATGTCTACCGTTCATATCTAGCATTTTCTCAGCGTGCTTTTTGTTTTTTTTTTCATGTTTTTGCAACACACATGGGCGTTTCACCACACTCAGTCAGTCGTGCACATTTTTTTTTTAGTTTGTCTTGCCACATTTGTTGTGCATTTTACCACATGTCTGCTTGCCTTGTGTCCCAGGACAATGTCAGTGTGTTTGACAAAACATGTCGGGTGGAGCGATGTGCGCACATCACCGCGCATTGTAGACAGGGCTGGACTGGGACAGAAATTTGGCCCTGGACTTTATCCAGACCGACCCACTTACATTTTGAGTGTCCCATCACCAGCCCCCTTACAACAGAGTGTCCCATCAGCACCCCCTTACATCAGAGTGTCCCATCACCAGCCCCCTTACGTCAGAGTGTCCCATCAGCAGCCCCTTACATTAGTGTCCCATCAGCACCCCCTTACATCAGAGTGTCCCATCACCAGCCCCCTTACATCAGAGTGTCCCATCAGCACCCCCTTACATCAGAGTGTCCCATCACCAGCCCCCTTACATCAGAGTGTCCCATCACCAGCCCCCTTACATCAGAGTGTCCCATCACCAGCCCCCTTACATCAGAGTGGCCCACTGAGCCATTGGCCCACCGGGAAACTCCCGGTAGTCCCAATGGCCAGTACATGCCTGATTGTAGATCCCAGAAAGGATGGGCGTTTATGCTAGAGCCAGCCTGCTTAAGATTATCCAATGCATGTCTATGCAAATTTGATGTACAGTGGATATAAAAAATGTACACACAGGCCTGGTAAAATGTCAGGTTTCTGTGTTGTAAAAAAAAATGAGACAAAGATAAATCATTTTAGAGCTTTTTCCACCTTTAATGTGACCTATAAATTGTACAACTCAGTTGAACGAAAAACTGAGATATTTTAGGTCGAGGGAAGTAAAAAAACTTAAATAATAATACGGTTGCATAAGTGTGCACACCCTTACACTAATGCCGCATACACGACCGGACTTTTTCCGGCGGAATGGGTCCATCGGACAATCCGATCGTGTGTGTGGGATAATCCAATCGTTTTTCTTTAAAAAAATTCAGACGGACCTAGAAATTTTTTTAAATCTGTCCGACTGAATCAATTCCTATCGGGAAAATCGTTCATCTGTATGCTGGTCCTACGGATCAAATACGACGCAAAGGGCAGCTATTGACTACTGGCTATTGAACTTCCTTTTCTAGTCCCGTTGTACGTCATTGCGTTCAAAATTAACAGACTTTCGAACGGACTCATCTGTGGGCAAGTCCGTTCATTTGGAAGTCTGTAGTAACTCCGGCGAATGTCCGTTGGGAAGACCGTTGGACCTTTTCTGCCGGAAAGTCCGGTCGTGTGTACGCGTGTACGTGTACTTTGCCGAAGCACCTTTTGATTTGATTACAGCACTCAGTCTTTTTTAGTACGAGTCTATCAGCAGGGCACATCTTGACTTGGCAATATTTGCCCGCTCTTCTTTGCAAAAACACTCCAAATCTGTCAGATTGCGAGGGCATCTCCTGTGCACAGCCCTCTTCAAATCACCTTACAGATTTTCAATAGGATTCAGGTCTGGGCTCTGCTTGTGCCATTCCAAAACTTTAATCTTCTGGTGAAGCCATTCCTTTGTTGATTTGGATGCATGCTTTGGGTCATGGTCATGCTGAAAGATGAAGTTCCTCTTCACATTCAGCTTTCTATCAGAAGCCTGAGGCCGCGTACACACGGGCGGACTGTTCGCCCAACTTTGTCCGCTGAACAGTGTTTCGGCGGACAGTCCGCTCGTGTGTGGGCTTCAGCGGACAGTTTCAGCGGACAGTCTGACGAACAAAGTTTTTCGGAATTTCCGTAAGACTGTCCGCTGAAACTTGGTTTGAGCGGACAGTCCGCTCGTGTGTAGGCTTGTTCGGCAAACTAAGTCTCGTGCATGCTCAGAAAGAATTTACACGGCGAAGGTTGCATTGCAGTGTATCGGACGTCGAATTTCTCGTCCCGTCGTACGTGCCGTTCACGTCATCGCGCAAGTTTTCAGCGGACTGTTCGTTCGTCGTGTGTGGTCAAGTCCGTTCATGCTAATTTTGAACGGACTGTTTGTCAAACTGTTTGACGAACCTAGTTGGGCGGACAGTCCGCCCGTGTGTACGCGGCCTGAAGGTTTTGTGCCAACATTGACTGGTATATGGAACTGTTCATAATTCCCTCTACCTTAACTGAGGCCCCTGTTCCAGCTGAAGAAAAACAGCCCCAAAGCACGATGCTGCCACGTGCTTCATGGTGGGTATGGTATTCGTTTGGTGATGTGCAGTGTTGTTTTTGAGCTAAACATATCTTTTGGAAATATGGCCCACATGCTTTTCAGAGACTTCAGATGTGTTTTCTGCAAAATGTAGCCAGGCTTGGATGTTTTTCTTCATAAGAAAAGGCTTTTGTCTTGTCACTCTACCCCATAGCCCAGACATATGAAGAATACGGGAGATTGTTGTCACCACACAGCCAGCACTTGCCAGATATTCCTACAGTTCCTTTAACCACTTGCAGACCAGTCACTGTCATCATACATTTTGGCACAGCTGCGCAAATCTACATGGGTGAACGTTGGCCACTTTAGGAGCTCTAGGGGGTGCGTGATGCGACCACCTATTTGTAGACGCTATAACTGTTGCGCAAACCAATCAATATATACTTATAGCGATTTTTTTTTTTTACCAAAAATATGTAGAATTGGCCTAAACTGATGAAGATATTTTTTATTTATTTATTTTTTGGATATTTATTATAGCAAAAAGTTAAAAATATTGTTTTTTATTTCTAAATTGACGCTCTTTTTTTGTTTATAGTGAAAAAAAAAAATGAAAAAAAAAAGAGGTGAACAAATACCACCAAAGGAAAGCTCTATTTGTGGGGGGAAAAAAAGGCCAATAATGTGCAGGTAACCGTGAGGCTGGAACTCAGATGTTAAGCAGCCAGACTGGAAAGCCAAAAACTCTCATCCGAAGGGCTGTGATCTTGAAATCAACCCTTTGGATGAGAGTTTTTTGGATTTCCAGTCTGGCTGCTTAAAGGGGTTGTAAAGGTTTGTTTTTTTATTTTCTAAATAGGTTCCTTTAAGCTAGTGGATTGTTGGTTCACTTACCTTTTCCTTCAATTTCCCTTCTAAATGTCTTTTTTTCTTTGTTTTCTTTGTCTGAATTTCTCACTTCCTGTTCCTCCTCAGTAAGCTGTTCTGGCTGACTAAACACCGCTCGGATGATGGTGGGAAGTTTACTGAGGAGAAACAGGAAGTAAGAAATTCAGACAAAGAAAAAAAAACATTTAGAAGGGAAATCAAAGGAAAAGGTAAGTGAACCAACAATGCACTAGCTTAAAGGAACCTATTTAGAAAATAAAAAACAAAGCTTTACAACCCCTTTAACATCTGAGTACCAGCCTCACCATTACCTGCACAATCCCCTGGATTAGTTCTTGGCAGGGCAGGACTTAGGGTGGTGGGGGCCCCGGGCTTGAGTCACTTTCGGGCCCTACCTTCTATATATTACTGTATTTATCGGCATATAACACGCACCCCAAGTTTAGGAGGGAATTTTAAGGAGAAAAGCTTTTAGGAGGGAAGTTTAAGGAAAAAACTTACATTTAAATGCCCATCAATGCAGCCTTATCAGTGTCCATCTGCAGCCTTGTCCATCCATCTGCAGCCTTGTCCAGTGTAATTTGCATCCTTGTCAGTGTAGCCTTGTCATTGTAGTCTTGAAGTTTAAAAATGGCGCCACCGAGATACAGAGTCCTGAGTATCTCAGAGGCTCTCGGGTCCTCTCAGTGGCTCTTGGGTCCTCTCAGCGGTTCTCCGCGGCTCCTGGGTCCTCTCAGCGCTTCTCTGCGGCTCTCGGGTCCTCTTGGTGGTTCTCGGCGGCTCTCAGGTCCTTTTGGCGGCTCTCGGGTCCTATTGGTGGCTCTCGGGTCCTCTCACATTGCGGCTCGGCTCACAGTCATGCCCAGTCCCTGTGTTATTTCCATCGTAGGGCAGGACTGGGCGTGACTGTGAGCGGAGCGGAGCCGAGTCTGGGCCCCCTATTGGGCGTGGCCCATGGGCTTGAGCTCAATCAAGCCCAATGGTAAGTCCGGCCCTGGTTCTTGGAGCTCTTTGGATTCCCTGGATCGTTTTGGAAATCTCTGATTGGGCTATCCTCTCTCGATTGACTCCTTGACGCTGGCATTCGAGTCTATATTTCCAAGAAGAGTTTATACCCCTTATCTTGGGTGGAGGACACACTGTCCCTGATGCTCTACATGCCTACTAAAGCCTTTGTACCCCACTTCTGAGCAACAACTTTTCGTGGTAGACTCAATGTATGTTTACCATAGGATTGTTCTCACCTTTGGGACTTTCTCACCTGTGTTTCTACTCATCATATACATGTTCTGTTTTATATTCATTATATTTGAGATTGATTTTTATCACAAAGTTTTTATTATTTACATGACCTGTGTAGCCCAATAGTCCCTTTTTCTTAAGCCAATGCCCATTACCAGCCCTCTTATAATCTATAATAATGAGACCACACCTTCTCTTTGGAGTAAACTGGCCACAACAGCCTTTATTAAACATAACCAAATTTTTACTCCCTCCAAAGATATGTATATAAATATATAAATATATATATATATACAACTGTAAACAAACATTTTGAACAACTTTAGAAACTCCAGTCTGGTGATCTCTGACGGTGACCCACTTTAACTCCAACACCAACCTCACTGCTTTACCTTTTAACATACCAGGCCTCAAGCTGTGACCGCTCAGAGACAACCAATTCCTGAAGTGAAAAACCTCCCAGTATTCCGTCCACCGTACAGGAATACACCGGAGGGGCCCATATTACCAATGAGCCCCCCACCCTTTTAGATCACCTCTGTTTACCGCCACCGTCAAAGACCACCAGAAATATCACGCTGCAGCCCCCCAAAGGGGCCGACTTCACTGTTGTGACGACCATCCATCTTCCCCTGAAAGAAAAAACAAACCAACAACACCAGCAAGTAACAATTACCCCACACACACACCAAAACAATCCGTACATTAGGGAGGGAGGGTGGGAAAAAACTGCCTCCTCCAATGCCCGACTCACGTGAACTGGTCGCACTTGGGCTCCGCCCCCTTTATATATGGCTCCTCCCCTTCACCCGTTTTCTTTTCTCCACCTATCCTATTCCTTTCTACGGTTCCCTAGGCACCCGGTCATGCCCACCCCTCCATTACCCCTCCCTTTCTGGGTGGATCATTGCGGGGCTCCCTCACAATACTTGATATATTGTTCAATGTTTCTTGTTTTATATTTTTTAGCGCTACATTTTTCACTGATCTTTTGCACACGTATGCAATCCCATTATTTTTATTTTTTTAATTTTTACTTCCCCCTCCTTAACGATTTCAGTTTGTTTTTCAACTGAGTTGTACAGTTTATAGGTCACACTAAAAGTGTAAAAATTTCTGAAATGATTTATCTTTGTCTTATTTTTTTACGTCACAGAAACCGGACATTTTAACAGGGGTGTGTAGACTTTTTATATCCACTGTAAGTGCATTACTTTTAATGTAGAATACAATTTATATGGTTTTTACACTATGGTGAGCCTTTATTTTTTTCATGGAACTTCCATGAGTGTGACATTACCTGGAGGATATCCGTGGCGGTTTCCTGCTGAGCTGTGATTATCCCTGCAGCTGTGATTTGGGAAGTTGATATCTGGTGGGATCGCCATACATGCATCCCTTTTGTAAGAACGAAGGCCCTGGCTGGGTATTAACCACAAGCGTGATAGACCTCCCATAACAGGAGGTCTATGCAAGCGGGTAAGCAGGCATTTCTTATGGTGGAGGTCCTACTTCACTTGTGGTGTCGGATGGTGTCATTATCACTGGAAGGATGTTTGTGTTTTGGACCTTTTTATATATAAAAACCTGATTTGCACTGTTGGCGTAACTTTTAATTTTGATGACCTAACTAGGATTGATAACCTATATTGAGACTTTCATTTTCACCAACTTGTTTATTCCTCTTTGATATTTTTTGTATCGTGTTATATTCACAATTTATGTTTGTGGTTCAGCGCAACTTTATTTACTATCATTCATTGGAATAGGCTGCTCAACGCGTTTCACCACACTGAGCCTTGCGTTTTTTTTTTGTTAGCATGTTTTGTCACATTTGTTATGCATTTTGCCGTATGGCAAAACGTGTTTTCTTGCCTTGTCTGTGGTGCCATTAGCAATGAATGGTATCTCAAATATGGCCTGTGGTTTAGCATAGGTGTTCGAACGGAGCCTAAATCTTCAGCTTTCATTTAATGTGGTTCTAAAGGTGCAGGGTTTTTTACCGTCAAACCCATCAATATACACTTTTTTTTAAAACTAAAAACATGTAGGAGAATACATTTTGGCTGAAATTTATGAATTTATGAAATGTATGTGTTTTTGTGTTTTTTTTTTTTTTATTGTATTTATTTAAGTTTTAAAGCAGAAAGTAAAAAAAATATATAGTTTGTTTTAAAATGTTTCATTTATATTGCAAAAAAAATAAAAACTCAGTGGTGATCAAATACCACCAAAAAGAAGCTCTCTTTATGTGAAAAAAATATATATATAAATTAAATTCTGGTACAGTGTTGCATGACCGCACAATTGCTGGTTAAATTAGAACAGTGCTGAATAGACATGTGCACTGATGAAAAATGTATTTGTTTTCATTTCATTCGTTTTCTTTTTGTTTTTTTCATTTTTCGAGTCATTCATTATGATTGCAATTAGTAAATTAGAAAATATGTAAAAATTGGAAAATCCAAAACTAAGAAAGAAAATACGAAAATTTGAAAGAATAACTAATTAGCTAACTAATAGTAACTAACTATTAAATTATAGGTATTGGAATTTTCTTTTAAATTTGACTGTAAGTGAATGTAACAAATATTTATCCAAAGTTACGAATTATCCGAAATATCGAATGCCCCATCTAAACCATTTGAATCGAACAAATTAATAATAAATAATAATAATAATAATAATAATTAAAAAAAATAAAATAATAATAATAATACATTTTTATTATTATTATTGTTATTTATTATTAATAATTCGCTACACTTCATTCGTTTAGATACAGCATTCGTTATTTCACTGCATGCAGCTGGTGGCATCATTGGGGGCATGTGCTTTGAAATATCCGGCATACCGCGCCAGACCTTCAGAGCTTGTGCCATAAACGAGGGCTCCCGCGCACATGCGCAAGAGTGATGTCATCATGATCTCATGTAGCCGAAGGCTGCAAATCTGGAAGGAGGACGGGGGGAAAATGACAGCGAGCTGCTGGAGGGCTCTCCCGGTTTAACCAGCTGCCAACGCGCCAATTTGAAAAAAAAAAATCCTCAGTACTCAAAAACACCATGCAGTGGAGGGGTTTGGGTTCTTTTAGACCCCAGATCCATCCATAAAGAGTACCTGTCACTGCCTATTACTGTCAAGGGATGTGTTTACATTACTTGTGACAGCAATACAAGTGGTCAGATTTTTTTTAAAGGGTTAGTGTAAAAAAAAAATCAATAAAATACAATCAATAAGAGAAAAGAAAAAAAACATCAAAGCGCCCAAAGAAAATGCATATGTAAGTTGCACCTGCATATGTAAACAGTGTTAAAATCACACATGTGAGGTATCGCCACGATCTCCAGAGCAAGAGCAATAATTCTAACTGTTACATTTTTTTTTAAATGTCGCCTATTGAGATTTTTAAGTACCATAGTTTGCCGCCATTCCACGAGTGCGTGCAAACGTAACATGTTTGGTATCTATTTACTCGGCGTAACATCAATTTTCACATTATGCAACAAAAATTGGGCTAACTTTACTGTTTTTTTTTATTTTTTTAATTCAGTAAAAATACTGTGTGACAGAAAATATTGCAATGACCACCATTTTATTCTCCAGAGTCTTTGCTAAAAAATACATATATATATATATATATATATATATATATATATATATATATATATATATATATATATATATATATATAATGTTTGGGGCTTCTAAGTAATTTTCTAAGCAAAAAAATACTGATTTTACCTTGTAAACAACAAATCAGAAATAAGCATGGTCCTTAAGTGGTTAAGGTAAGTCTTGCATAATGTGCTAGTTTCATAATGTGCTAGTTTGCCATGCGGTTGTCTTACAGAGGAAAGTTTTTTTTTTTTTTCTTGCAGCGATTTACTACCACTTTAACTAGTTACCTCCTGCGCTATAGCCAAAAGACGGCTGCAGTACGGCCTTAATTGCCAGGAGGGCGTCCTCCCGAGAAAGCGATGTCTGTGCGACCCTGTGGATCACGTGTGGCGCGCTCTGTGATCACAGAATCTATGCGACTCGGCTGATCGCAGATCCGAGTAAGGGGTCAATCTCAGCCCCTTAGCACGTGATCAGCTGTCAGCCAATGACAGCTGATCACGTGATGTAAACAGAAGCTCAGTAATCAGTATTTTTTTTTAGGTATTTTTTTCACTGTCGGGAAAAAAAAGCCGATCACCGGCTTCTGTCAGATGGACATCGAACCTTTCATGTGATTCCCAGTAGACGGATTCATCACATTTTTCCGGGTCTTCTGGGACCCTCTGGCTCCTTCAATCCATCCTGTACAACCTCCTTTTTCCCGAGTGCCTAATATCATAAACATACCACATCATATAAGTATGCAAGACCGAAGTGTACTCAACTTTCTTCAGCAATTTATCAATAATTTATTAAAAAACATCTGTTCCCTGTATACATATTATCACTTTTACTTTGAATCCAAAAGTATAAACAAGCTAAATAAATAAATAAATGAAATAAAGAAGAAGAACATTGTAACAATGACATATCAAGAAAAAAATAAAATAATTTCTTAGAACAAAAACAAAACAAAAAACAAATTAAATTTAAAAAGCATAAAGAATTATAATTTTGCCACACTACGATTTTATATATATTATATATATATATATATATATATATATATATATATATATATATATATATATATATATGTATGTATGTATGTATGTGTATATATACATATATATATATATATAAACATGACATATCAAGAAAAAATAAAATATCTATCTATCTATCTATCTATCTATCTATCTATCTATCTATCTATCTATATCTATATATATATATATATATATATATATATATATAGATATAGATAGATAGATAGATAGATAGATAGATAGATAGATAGATAGATAGATAGATAGATAGATAGATAGATATAGATATAGATATATATATACACATTATAAAATAAAATGAAAATAAATAAATAGAAAGGAAAGGAGCTGTATAGAACATTCCATTTGTTAAATTCTAACAAGCATGTGAAGCCTCAGGGTTCTCTCTGGAAAGATAAACAAAAAAACACAATCACGGCTTTTCTCTGTTTTCATCGTATGGAATATGTAGATAGTTCATGTGAACAGAAGTAATCTAGCTCTGGGGATAATAAAGAAAAGGCATACAATATTAACAAAAACAAATCAAAACAACTTCATAGAACCGTATAAACAAGCAGCATGAAGAATAATACATAGCATAAAAGACCTACTGAAAAGGAAAAGCGCTCCATTGTAAAAGAAAATAAAAATTGGCTGTTTCTTAAATGAACATTCACATAAAACATGCCTGCAATTAAAGCGATTGTAAAAATCTGAAATGAAAAATGAGCAAAGTATATCCCTATATAATGTGTACTTACCTCAATCCAAAGCACTGAGTGTGATTCCTGTCAACTCTCTCATTCCTCTGCTATGTGCATGCATCATTTCTGACAGCCTATGCCAACACCAAGCAATCCCTGGGAGGCGGCCCTACCCCTCCAGTATACAGCAGATGATTGATAGCCTCAGCTCTGCATGGTCCTCTATGAGATTGTGTGTGTGTGTGTGTGTGTGGGGGGGGGGGGGGGGGGGAGGGGTATTGGGGTCATTTCCCTCCTCTCAGGTGTCAAATTATATTGAGATATGTGCTTTATTCTGTGCAGTGTGTCATGTCAGATCCCTGGAAGACGTTAGTTATGACAAAACGCGTTGGGAGGAGCCTGCGCTTGTGACATCATTGCGTTCTTTTACGCAGGAAGTTATTGCTCTCGCGGGAGGCGATTGTTATTTACAAGCATTTTGTTACTTCTGAACATGTGAGTGTTATTCTTGGATTTTAATAAACATTGTCTAGCGGTTTTACGCAATGTGGTACTGTTCTTTTCTATAGGTGAATGTTGGTGACTGACTAAGAGTTTTACATGGTGAGCTTTATGTGACCTGCTATTAATCGGACCATTCCAAGTGGAGAGGCGTCCATTCTGGTGACTGGGATGTCACTTCCATACAAGCATGATTGACCCCGTACCTACGGTATGGGAGCCCACTCAATCTGGTATGGGTGACCTGTCTTCATCGTAGTAGATCACAGGACGATTGGGTGTTTCCCAGATTGTTATATGGTGACCTTCACATTAACCACTTGCCGACCAGCCACAGTCCATATACGTAATTTCCTGCAATAGCCATTGGGGGGATTTCCCTCCCTCCCCCTCCCCCCCCCCCCCCCCACCTGCCTGCTGGAGCTGGGAAAATATTTGACTTGTGTGTTTTAGAAGATTGTAGAGAAGGGAAGACTGTAGATAAACAGGTACAACTTATGTAGGAGGATTTGTTTCACCTCTGTGTATCACCTGAGGCCAGTCACTTCACCGGGTACATGGAAGGTTTTACAACCACTTTAAAAATCTGAAATAATGCACAAAAATAAACCTGACAGATCATAGAGAGACAAGATATTTTCAGTGGAGGAACAAATCACATTGATGTTTTATATTCTGCTAGCGCTGTTAATTTATGTATTCACAAAGCCATTAATGTCTAAACCGCTGGCAACAAAAGTGAGTACACCCCTAAGTTAAAATATCCAAATTGGGCCCAATTAGCCATTTTCCCTCCCCGTTGTCATGTGACTTGTTAGTGTTACAAGGTCTCAGGTATGAATAGGGAGCAGGTGTGTTAAATTTGGTGTTATCGCTCTCACTCTCTCATACTGGTCACTGGAAGGTCAACATGGCACCCCATGGCAAAGAAATCTCTGAGGATCTGAAAAAAAGAATTGTTGCTCTACATAAAGATGGCCTAGGCTATAAGAAGATCACCAAGACCAGAAACTGAGCTGCAGCACAATGGCCAAGACCATACAGCTGTTTACCAGGACATTCAGAACAGGCCTCACCATGGTCGACCAAAGATGCTGAGTGCACGTGCTCAGCATCATATCCAGAGGTTGTCTTTGGGAAATAGACGTATGAGTGCTGCCAGCATTGCTGCAGAGGTTGAAGGGGTGGGGGGTCAGCCTATCAGTGCTCAGACCATACGCCGCACACTGCATCAAATCGGTCTGCATGGCTCTTGTAACAGAAGGGAGCCTCTTCTAAAGATGATGCACAACAAAGCCTGCAAACAGTTTGCTGAAGACAAGCAGACTAAGGACATGGATTACTGGAACCATGTCCTGTGGTCTGATGAGACCAAGATAAACTTATTTGGTGTCAGATGGTGTCAAGTGTATGTGGCTGCAACCAGGTGAGGAGGACAAAGACAAGTGTGTCTTGTCTACAGTCAAGCATGGTGGTGGGGGTGTCATGGTCTGGGGCTGCATGAGTGCTGCCGGCAATGTGGGGAGCTACAGTTCATTGAGGGGAACATGAATGCCAACATGTACTGTGACATACTGAAGCAGAGTGTGATCCCCTCCCTTCAGAGACTGGGCTGCAGGGCAGTATTCCAACATGATAATGACCACAAACACACCTCCAAGATAACCACTGCCTTGCTAAAGAAGCTGAAGGTAAAGGTGATGGACTGGCCAAGCATGTCTCCAGACCTAAACCCCATTGAGCATCTGTGTGGCATCCCCAAACGGAAGGTGGAGGAGCGCAAGGTCTCCAACATCCACCAGCTCTGTGATGTCATCATGGAGGAGGGGAAGAGGACTCCAGGGGCAACCTGTGAAGCTCTGGGGATCTCCATGCACAAGAGGGTTAAGGCAGTGCTGGAAAATAATGACACTTTGGGCCCAATTTGGACATTTTCACTTAGGGGTGTACTCATTTTTGTTTCCAGTGGTTTAGACATTAATGGCTGTGTGTTGAGTTATTTTGAGGGGACAGGAAATTTACACTGTTATACAAGCTGTACACTCACTACTTTACATTGTAGACAAGTGTCATTTCTTCAGTGTTGTCACATGAAAAGATAGAAGAAAATATTTACAAAAATGTGAGGGGTGTACTAACTTTTGTGAGATAATGTAAGCAGAAGTCAACAATCCAGTTTCCAGAGACTTTGACAGTGACAGCAGAAGCTGGCCATGACATGAAGTCTTGAAAGAGGGTATGGCTAATCTAAAGAGAAAAAACTGAGAAAAAGGCAGAGGGAGAAGGCGATGCAAGAAAGAGAGGAAGAAGAGAGGGCAGGAGCCCTAGAGAGAGGTTGACCCTATGGACTCGGGATGGTCTAAGCAGGTCAGTTAAATGTAGGATATGCTGGAGATATGCACCGAGGACAAGGCATACTACAGCCACAGCTAAATTCCTAAATTTTGAGGAATTTGAGCTGGGGGTGGTTAAGGATGCTGGTCATCTTCTTGTTAATCATTATCACGGTCAGGTGATCTTTAACTGCCTGGAAAGGAACTGAAGGCTTCTTCCAGGTCTTGGCAATTTCCTGCTTAACTGCTAGGAAGATAGGAATGGGAGGGTAGAGTCATGCTAATTTGGTATCAGATCAGAAAGGGTCTGAACATAGGTATGCCCAGATTATTGCATTAGGGTGTGCACCCCAAAGGTAAAACACACATACAGTGTGAAAGGAAATAGTAGGTATTCTGGGCGACCACCCTTCTATTGGTACACCTTTTTTTTTACTTCTAGGGAAATATACATCATTAGGAACATGGGCCTAATAACCTCTACTCCCAAAACAAGAAAACACAATATGAGACAACTCTTTGTGTACATTTTAAACAAACACCTAAGATAATTGTAGCGGATGACATTTGGGATCAAATGTCACACGCATTGTACATTTAGTTTTGGCCTCAGGATAATAAGATTCTGAGGGTTAATTATTGTAGGTAGGCCTAACACCAGTCTGACCAGGCTATGTTTGAAAGTTCTGCCTGGTCATGTGAACGGTGAAGTGCACATGACAGGCTAGAATCAAGTCTGGTTGGATGTTTGGGTATTGTCCTCTTGGAGCCAATCAGTGGGAGTGCCGGGGCCCGCTGAGGAGTCTGGGAGGGGGTACTTAAACAGGTGTGGGTCACGTGTTCAGGGTTCCAGAGTTGTTCGTGAGACCCGTGTGGTCTGTTCTGGTTCCAGGACCGGGGTAGCTCCGTGAGGGGTCCCGGTCATGGGGTGTTCGACACCCGCAACATGTTCCTGTCAGTGGGCCCTGATAGACCCGCCTGGTCTGGGGTAGGGATCCGTCTGTTCCCGAGTCTCGGAACTGGATGGTCCGAGGCGATGTAACCGAGGGAGAATTCAAAGTGTCCGGGTGTGCTCTCGGCTTGGAGGGACACCGCAGTTCGTGGAAGTGACCGGGGGAGGACTCTTCGGAGGAGGGGCGGCAAGTGGCATCCTGAGAAGTGCCTGGTTACTGAGTTGAGAAGGACATTGACAAGTTCACACTTTTCCAGTACCATTGAGGAAGCAGACAACATTCCAGGTACGGTGGAAAAAGGTTCCTGTTCACCCTCAGTTGATTGTTCAAGTTTTGAGTCAACGTGCTGAGTCCCATGATCTCAAGGTACCTGAGTTCTTCACCCGTGCCCTTTGTTCCCTAAGAGACTGTGTTGTGAAAGTTCTACTGCAAAATAAACCTTCTTGAATGGACTTTATCTGTGTCGGTGTACAAGTCATTGGGTATGAACCCTGGGAACCCCTAGAAGTGGAGGAGCAGGCCAAGAGAAGGTAACTGGTAAGCCCATTCCGTTAAGGCCACCCTGCAACGGGTTATGGCCCCTACATAATAATACCCCGTGCATTCATTAAACACAATATAACCACTTTCTCATTCCACATTCATTTGGCCATTCCATTCATTCTTCATTTAGAACTGTTTTCCATATTTTCCTCTCGAACACCTTTGAATACCCTTTTCTATATTTTTAAGTCCTTATCTCACCCGAGGAATATATTTTCCCTAGTGCATAGGATTACACACAACTTCTCTTTTTCTTTACTAACCACAATTCCTCTGGCGTAGAGCCTGGAATATATAACTTCCTTATTCTTTCCATAGTATAGATATATACTTATTAATTATAATATTCTTAAACTTGTATTTAACCAAGAAAAGATCAAATCAAACATTTTAAAATCCCCAATCCTTGTTAATATAGCCCAAACACAATTAACCACTTGCCGACCGCCGCACGCCGATGTACGTCCTATTTTTGAAGAGGGATATCTCGGTAACGGCAGCAGCTGCTGCCACAACCGAGATATCCATCTCTTCAGGCGGCGGTCGGCTGTACGATAACGGTGGTCTCCGCGACGGATTCGCCGCGAGATCACCGCTATCGGCGGCGGGAGAGGTGCCACCCCCCCTCCCACCGCCCTCCCGCACCTTCCGCCGCTTACCGGAGCCGTCAGTAGCGGCGGAGGCGATCGGGTCCTTCCGTCTGCTGGGCATAGAGACAAGTGAGGCTAAGATGGCCCCCCCCCACTCGTCTCTATACCATAGGAGGGCGGAAGCGACGTCAAAACGTCACTTCCGCCCATACCTCTTAAAGGTATATTTTTTTTAGATGTCAGATTTTTTTTTTTTTTTTTGTTGCATTTTAGCCCAAATATGAGATCTGAGGACTTTTTGACCCCCCAGATCTCATATTTAAGAGGACCTGTCATGCTTTTTTCTATTACAAGGGATGTTTACATTCCTTGTAATAGGAATAAAAGTGATCCATTTTTTTTTTTAAAACAGTGTAAAAATAAATAAAATCAATTAAAATAAATAAGAAAAAAAATAATTTTTTTTTTTAAAACACCCCGTCACGACGAGCTTGCGCACAGAAGCGAGCGCATACGTGAGTAGCGCCCGCATATGAAAACGGTGGTCAAACCACACATGTGAGGTATCGCCGCGATCGGTAGAGCGAGAGCAATAATTCTAGCCCTAGACCTCCTCTGTAACGCAAAAAAATGCAACCTGTAGAATTTTTTAAATGTCGCTTATGGAGATTTTTGAGGCTAAAAGTTTGACGCCATTATACGAGCGGGCGCAATTTTGAAGCGTGACATGTTGGGTATCAATTTACTCGGCGTACCATTATCTTTCACAATATAAAAAAAAATTGGGCTAATTTTACTGTTGTCTTATTTTTTTATTCAAAAAAGTGAATTTTTTCCAAAAAAAGTGCGCTTGTAAGACCGCTGCACAAATACGGTGTGAAAAAAAGTATTTCAATGACCGCCATTTTATTCTCTAGGGTGTTAGAAAAAAAACAATATAAAATGTTTGGGGGTTCTAAGTAATTTTCTAGCAAAAAAAACTGTTTTAAACATGGAAACACCAAGTCTGAAAAAGAGGCCTGGTCCTTAAGTGGTTAAAACCATTTGCACAAACATAGCACATTTGCTGATATTGTAAAAAAAAAAAACACCTTTTAACTTCAATAATGTAAGGATAGGCAATTACAATTAAAACAGTCCTTAACCACTTGGCGTCCGTGCTATAGCCGAATGATGGCTACAGCGCGGGCGTAAATTTCCAGGAGGCCTCCCTTTGGCACGCTCCCCCACGCCACCTGTGCCCCCTGCGTGCTGTGATCACTGAGTCACCGAGACTCTGGTGATCACAGATCTGAGTAAGGGGCCAGTCCTGGCCTTTTACCACATGATCAGCTGTCAGCCAATGAGCTGACAGCGTGAGGAGAAAAAAAAAGGCGATCACCGGCTTATGTGCAAGGGACATTGGTGCGAAGAGGAAGGAGGCACATTTGCCTCATCTGTGCTAATCAGTACCCCCTGCCAGTGTCCCTTGCCATTGCCACCTGCCAGTGCCCACCAGTGCCACCTATCAATGCCCATGAGTGCCACCTATCAATGCGCATGAGTGCCACCTATCAATGCCCACAAGTGCCACCTATCAATGCCCACCAGTGGTGCCAATCAGTGCCTCATCAGTGCCACCTAGCAGTGCTGCCTATCAGTGTAACCTATCAGTGCCCATCACTGCCACCCATCAGTGCCCATCACTGCCACCTATTAGTGGCCATCACTGCCAGCTATCAGTGCCACCTATCAGTGACAACTATTAGTGGCACTTGTCTGTGGCTACCAGTGCCACCTATTAATGCCCTTCAGTGCTACCTATCAGTGCCACCTATCAGTGTCACCTCTCAGTGTACACCAGTGCCACTTATCTGTGCCCACCAGTGCCGCCTTATCAGTGCCCATCAGTGCAGCTTATCGGTGCCCATCAGTGCAGCCTCATCAGCGTACATCAATGAAGGAGAAAAATTACCTGTTTGCAAAATTTCATAACAAAATATTTAAAAAATATGTTGTTTTTTTAAATTCAGTCTTTTTAAATTTGTTTAACAAAAAATAAAAATCGCTGAGGTGATCAAATACCACCAAAATAAAGACCCATTTGTGGGGAAAAAAATAATAAAAATGTTGTTTGTGTACAGTGTTGTATGACCGCGTGATACCCTTTTTTTTTCACTTGACGCAACACAGCAGATTCATGCAAGCGGATGTGTACCTCTGAGTATTGTGCTAAACAATACTTTGGATAGGAGGAATCACTCAAATAGTAACTTGTCCTTGTCCAAATCCACAATTCAATTCTCTAAAAGGACCCCACACAGATGAGTACCCTACTCTGTCCCTCTCACCTGCCCACTTTAGCAACGCTCTCCGTCTTAGCCAGAATTCATAGAACATATATCAACTACCTAACAAACCATTTGCATTCAGAAGAAAAAACAACTTACACTCTAAATTGGAATCCAAAGACAAGACAAAAATTTGCACGCACATAAAATGAAGCATTTCTCTCTGAGCAGGTGGAAGAGATTTTCCTATACTAACAACGACTTTCCCTTACCTAATAACCAGTAATTCACCAGTAGTTCACGAGTTTCAAAAAATGCTACCAGTGATACCACTTGTGTGTGCCCTGCACGCATACACACTCCAAAGCTCTGCTATACAATACTATGCTTTGCCCCTGTTCATTTTACCCCCCTGTTCAAATCATTAGTAAGACCTCATCTGGAATATGCAGTTCAGTTTTGGGCACCAGTTCTCAAAAAGGATATCGGGGAACTGGAGAAAGTGCAGAGAAGGGCAACCAAACTGATAAGAGGCATCAGTGGTGTACCCCAAGGTTCAGTGCTAGGACCCCTTTACTTTTTAATATCTTTATAAATGATATTAAAATTACAATTTCTGTCTTTGCAGATGACACCAAGCTATCTCCAAGTCTCCAAGTCTCCAATTTACAAGCCGCTCCCTCAATGCACCAGCTGGGCAATTAAGTGGCAAATTAGGTTTAATGTTATTAAATATAAAGTTCTGCACTTGGGGGCTAAGAATATGCATGCATCATACATACTAAGGGGAGTACAACTGGGGGGATCCATAGTGGAGAAGGATCTGGGGATTCTGGTAGATCATAAGCTCAATAAAAACATGCAATGCCAAGCTGTGGTTTCCAAAGCGAGTAAAGTACTTTCTTGTGTTAGGAGAGGTATGGACTCCAGAGAAAGAGATATCATTTTGCCCCCCTGTACAAATCATTAGGAAGACCTCATCTGGAATATGCAGTTTGGTTTTGGGCTCCAGTTCTCAAAAAGGATATCAGGGAACTGGAGAAAGTGCAGAGAAGGGCAACCAAACTGATAAGAGGCATGGAGGAACTCAGCTATGAGGAAAGATTAGAGGAACTGAATTTATTCACTCTTGATAAGAGGAGATTAAGGGGGGATTTGATCAACATGTACAAATATATAAGGGGTCCATATAGGGAACTTGGTGTCGAGTTATTCACTTTACAGTCAACAAAGAGGACAAGGGGGCACTCTTTACGTCTAAAGGAAAAGAGATTTCATCTTCAAATACAGAAAGGTTTCTTCACAGTAAGGCCGCGTACACACGGGCGGATTGTCTGGCCAACTAAGTTCGTCAGACAATCCGACGGACAGTCCGTCCTACTTTTGAATCAACGGATTTGACCACACACGATGAACAGACAGTCCGTTGAAAGCTTGCGCGATGACGTGTACAGCACGTACGACGGGACTAGAAATACGACGTCCAATACACTGCAATGCAACCTTCGGCCGTGTAAATCCTTTCTGAGCATGCGCCATACTTAGTCCATCCAACTTGCCTACTGACGAGCGGACTGTCCGCTGAAACCAAGTTTGGACGGACTGTATTACGGAAATTCCGAAAGACTTAGTCTGCCAGACTGTCCGCTGAAAAAGTCTGCTGAAGCCCACACACGAGCGGATTGTCCGCTGAAACACGTTTCAGCGCACCAAGTCCGTCAGACAGTCCGCCCGTGTGTAAGCGGCCTAAGAGCTGTGAAAATGTGGAATAGACTCCCTGCAGAGGTGGTTCTGGCCAGCTCAGTGGATTGCTTTAAGAAAGGCCTGGATTATTTCCTAAGTGTATGATGTATGATTTGGAACTGCAACTGACAATTGCGCGGTCGTGCGATGTGGCGCCGAAACAAAATTGATGTTCTTTTTTTACCCACAAATAGAGCTTTCTTTTGGGGGTATTTGATCACCTCTGCGTTTTTTATTTTTTGCGCTATAAACAAAAAAAAAGCAACAATTTTGAAAAAACGCATTGTTTTTTACTTTTTGCTATAATGCATATCCCCCCCCCCCCCCCCCAAAAAAAAAAAAAATTTTCCTCAGTTTAGGCCAATACGTATTCTTCTACATATTTTTGTTCAAAAAATTGCAATAAGCGTTTATTGATTGGTTTGCGCAAAATTTATAGCGTCTACAAAATAGGGGATAGTTTTGATGCAATCATTTTTTTTTTACTAGTAATGGCGGCGATCAGCGATTTTTATCATGACTGTGACATTATGGTGGGCACATCGGACAATTTTGACACATTTTTGGAACCATTGGCATTAATACAGGGATCAATGCTAAAAAATTGCATTGATTACTGTAAAAATATCACTGGCAGTGAAAGGGTTAACCACTCGGTGGTGCTGTAGGGGTTAAGTGTGTCCTAGGGAGTGAATCTAACTGTGGGGGAGGGGAGGGGCTGTGTGTGACACATCACTGATCACCGGGAGCGGTGATCAGTTACAGTGTCATTAGGCAGAACGGGGAGATGCTTGTTTACATCAGCATTTCCCCGTTCTTCCTCACTGTGAGTCGATCGCAGGTATCCTCACAGACATCGAGTCCGCGGGACCCGCGATCGCGGGCAGGGAGCTCCTGGTAGGCGCACGCTCCCACAAGCCACCTCTAAGCCCTTGTACACACGGTCGGATAAAGTTGTCAGATTTTGTCTGACGGATTTTGTCCGAAACTTGTGTTGCATACACACGGTCGGATAAAGTTGTCGGAAAATCCGATCGTACGTAACGTGATGACGTTATTCCGTTACGACGGGGACTACGTTCAGGCTAGTAGCCAATAGCTTTGGTCTAGGAATTTGATCTGAGCATGCGTGGCACTTTGTCCGATCGGAATTCTCTACACACAAATCCGACAAAGTCCGATCGGATCATGTTGTCGGAAAGTTTTACAGCCCAGCTCTAAAACTTTGTCCGTCGGATATTCCGACGGAAACAGTCCGATGGAGCCCACACACAGTCGGATTATCCGACAACGCGGTCCGATCGGACATTTTTCCGTCAGAATGTCCGACTGTGTGTACAAGGGCTTAAAGGGCAACGTACAGGTACGTTAATCTGCCTGTACTTGCCCTTTTGCCACAGTATATCTGCGTGAGGCGGTCGGGAAGCGGTTAATACCTCCAATGGTTAAGGCCGGAATTGATTAGGTGGAGTCTGATTATTCATGTTGGATGAGGAGGATCCACCCCCAGTCAACATTCACCCCCTAGCCCCATGCACATAAAGAAATGATTTTATGATACCTTACGTTGGGAATGCGAGTTACCACTGATGAAGGCGCCATATTAATCAAGAAGCCGAGTTTCATCTATCTGCCCAACTGAACCTTGGTGTGTGACCAGTGGAAGTGGCGAATGTTTGTTTGACCTATCTGTTCAGTCAGGGGTCCATACTTTAAAGTGGAAGTAAACTCCCCTATCGTTTTCAGCCAAGGAAGCTGCCATCTTTGCCTCCGTTTAATCTACAACTGCTATAGTGCTGCACATGTGATTCGTTATGACACCAGCCATTGGATGGTTTGATAGTTTGGCTGAGAGCACAGCCAATGTGCAGTTAGCATTCCCGGCATGCCTTTTTTTTTTTAAAGCGGAGGTCCACCCTAAAGTGGAGCTTCCGCTCATCGGAACCCTCCCCCCCTCCGGCGCCACAATTGGCACCTTTCAGGGGGGATGGGGGTGCAGATACCTGTACAGTACAGGTATCTGCACCCACTTCCCGGATAGCTCTCTGCGGAAATGGGCGTAGATTACGCCCCTTTCCGAAGGTCCCCCCCGCTGCCTGCTGGGAAACACAAAGATCCCAGAGACAGCGGGGTCCATCCCTTTTGCGCAGCGCGGCTCGCGCATGCGCAGTAGGGAACCGGGAAATGAAGCCGAAAGGCTCCACTTCCTGATTCCCATACCCAAGATGGCGGCGGCAGCACCCGAGAGACGATCGAGAGATCGGCTTCGGGTGCCGACATTGCGGGCGCGCTGGACAGGTAAGTGTCCTTATTTTAAAAGTCAGCAGCTGCAGTATTTGTAGCTGCTGGCTTTAAAAAAAAAAAAAAAAAACGCGGAGTCCCTGCGGACTCCCGCTTTAACTGTTTAAATCAATGGGTTTACTTCCACTTTAAAGCGGTTCTTCACCCTAAAGGGGAAGTTCCGCTAATCTGATCCCTCCCCCCCTCCGGTGCCACAAACAGCACCTTTCAGGGGGGAGGGGGGTGCAGTTACCTGGATAATCCAGGTATCTGCACCCACTTCCGGGCAGACCCCCGCAGACGCCCCGACCCCCCCCCCCCCCGTTGTGTTCTGGGAAACACACAGTTTCCAGGACACAGCGGGGGACCAGAAGAGATGCGCAGCACGACTCGCGCATGCACAGTAGGGAACCGGGCAGTGAAGCCGCAACGCTTCACTTCCCGATTCCCTGACAGAGGAAGGCGGCGGGGGCAGCAGCGAGACGAGCGATCGCTCGTCATCTGCCGCCGACATCGCTGGACCCCGGGACAGGTAAGTGTGATTTTATTAAAAGTCAGCAGCTGCAATATTAGTAGCTGCTGGCTTTTAATATTTTTTTTTTTTTAGGTGCAGAACCGCTTTAAGGTGAGCGGTTTGGCTGTCTGGTAGAGGAATCACTGAGTCTGTTGATACCATAAGGATATCTGTATGTATCTCTATCAACACAGAGGAATACATCACCGTTGACCACTGCTATCAAAGTTTCCTTTAATAAGATTTCTATTATAGAGGGTATTTTAGCACTGCACTACTTTGTTTATCATTACTTTATAGGGGGGGAGCAAAGCTGCAGGGGCTGCAATGTAAATGGGACTGCAGGGGCTGCAATGTGAATGGGGCTGCAGGGGCTGCAATGTGAACGGGGCTGCAGGGGCTGCAATGTGAATGGGGCTGCAGGGGCTGCAATGTGAATCGGGCTGCAGGGGTGTTGTGATGTGAATGGGGCTGTAGGGGTGTTGTGATGTGAATTGGGATGTAGGGGTGTTGTGATGTGAATGGGATGTAGGGGTGTTGTGATGTGAATGGGGCTTTAGGGGTGTTGTGATTTGAATGGGGCTGTAGGGGTGTTGTGACGTGAATGGGGCTGTAGGGGTGTTGTGATGTGAATGGGGCTGTAGGGGTGTTGTGATGTGAATGGGGCTGTAGGGGTGTTGTGATGTGAATGGGGATGTAGCGGTGTTGTGATGTGAATGGGGATGTAGGGGTGTTGTGATGTGAATGGGGATGTAGGGGTGTTGTGATGTGAATGGGACTGTAGGGGTGTTGTGATGTGAATGGGGATGTAGGGGTGTTGTGATGTGAATGGGGCTGTAGGGGTGTTGTGATGTGAATGGGGCTGTAGGGGTGTTGTGATGTGAATGGGGATGTAGGGGTGTTGTGATGTGAATGGGGCTGTAGGGGTGTTGTGATGTGAATGGGGCTGTAGGGGTGTTGTGATGTGAATGGGGCTGTAGGGGTGTTGTGATGTGAATGGGGCTGTAGGGGTGTTGTGATGTGAATGGGGCTGTAGGGGTGTTGTGATGTGAATGGGGCTGTAGGGGTGTTGTGATGTGAATGGGGATGTAGGGGTGTTGTGATGTGAATGGGACTGTAGGGGTGTTGTGATGTGAATGGGGATGTAGGGGTGTTGTGATGTGAATGGGGCTGTAGGGGTGTTGTGATGTGAATGGGGATGTAGCGGTGTTGTGATGTGAATGGGGATGTAGGGGTGTTGTGATGTGAATGGGGCTGTAGGGGTGTTGTGATGTGAATGGGGATGTAGCGGTGTTGTGATGTGAATGGGGATGTAGGGGTGTTGTGATGTGAATGGGGCTGTAGGGGTGTTGTGATGTGAATGGGGATGTAGCGGTGTTGTGATGTGAATGGGGATGTAGGGGTGTTGTGATGTGAATGGGGCTGTAGGGGTGTTGTGATGTGAATGGGGCTGTAGGGGTGTTGTGATGTGAATGGGGCTGTAGGGGTGTTGTGATGTGAATGGGGCTGTAGGGGTGTTGTGATGTGAAGGAGGGCAAGCGGAACTGAGGTGGGGGAGGGTAGAGATGTAAGAATGGGATTGTGATATAAGAGAAGGGGGGGGGGGGGGCTGTGATGCGAAGTTATCGCACAAACATTTGATTCGGACCTCCATGAATTATAATATAATATCTCTCTTTGCACTAAAACATTTTTTTGGAGGTTGGTAAATGGCCTTGTAATGAGGTTTACTTTTTACTTTTTTTTTCTCGGAAGGGATGGAAGTGCAGAAATCACTGTATAGTAATAGTACGTGAACATTTGAAAAACGATTAAAACTAAACAACAGCAACATAAAAAAAAAAAAAAAAAAAAAAATACTGATTAAAGAGAGCTTTTCTATGCTCAATTAAATCCAAATTATAAGTCAAACGACTGGGGAGTTTTCCATCTCACTCGTTCACAGCCCTCTTGACTCGGAGAGGAAGAGCAGCTGCTCGCTCAATTTATACCTGAGCAAATATGCATTTCACCCGTCTGGAATAATTGCAGGAAGAAGCTCGCCACCCTGCCATGTGCAAGGAACCCGCTGACCTGCAGCTGCAGAAGAACTACAAGTCCCAGCATTGCTGAGATGTGCAGGGGGCTTTCACCAAGGATGTGTAATGCGTACTGTAGGACAATGATTTATGAATGCTCACACAGCTACAGAGGCTTCAATTATTTCCCTTCTACAGCAATTTTCTTAATTTTTTTAGCCATAGAATTACTTAACCCCCCCCCCAGAAAGTTATATATTTTGTGAAAGCAGACATCCAGTAGAATAAAAAAAAAAAATTAAAAAAATTGTAGTTTGAATTTTTTTATGTTGCACAATATTTATGTTTATCAAATCTATATTTTCAAGAAGAAAATCACTAACATGAATTTTTATGGCACACAAATACAATTTAATCCCCATCTTTTTCTACATAAAATATGAGATAGTGTAGAGTCAATAGGCACCAAATGGGAAAAAAATGACCCAAAATTATCAGTAGGCGATGATTTAAAGCGGCTGTAAACCCTTACAAACCACTTTGACCTACAGGTAAGCCTAGATTAAAGCTTACCTTTAGGTCCAAGAAATATCTCCTAAACCTACACGGCTTAGGAGATATTTGCCGAAAGACAGGCACTTCCTCTTTCATTCCCTGCAAAGGCAAAGCATAATGGACTACTATGCATCGCATCGCATCGCATCGCATCACATAGTAGCCCATTATGTGTCACTTACCTGACACAGGAGCCAGCGATGTCACTCCCGCACGGGAGCCGACGCGCGCGGCATCTTCGACATTGATGGTGCCACGCTCAGTGCGCCTGCGCGCCGCTGTCTACAGTGCATGCGGCGTAGACAGCGGCGCGCAGGCGCACTGAGCGTGGCACCATCAACATCGAAGATGCCGCGCGCGTCGGCTCCCACGCGGGAGTGACGTCATCTCGGCTTCGCCGAATGACAGCGGCGGAGCTGCGAGACCCCACCAAGAAGATGGATGCGCCGGACTACAGGGGACAGCGGTGGCATCTCTGGATCACGTGTCAGGTAAGTGACACATAATGGACTACTATGCGATGCGATGCGATGCATAGTAGTCCATTATGCTTTACCTTTGCAGGGAATGAAAGAGGAAGTAAACTCATCAGGGTTTACTTCCTCTTTAACTGCCTTTATGGGTCATCAGTTAAGTAGTAAACTGTAAATGATAAATAAAACTCACTCTGACATTCACAGCGATAGACAACATTTGTATATCAATCGCTGTTTACATACACTATAGTACAGGGACGGGTGGTAAGGTGAGTGGCTGGTGAGGCTAGTATCAGAGCCAGATACACACAGGTTACATACGCCGCGTTCGTTAAAGCGAGAGCAATAATTCTAGCACTGGACCTCCTCTGTAACTCTAAACATGTAATTTATATAACATTTTATTATTTAAAATGTATTTATTTATTATTATTATGTATGTATTATTATTTATTCATTTATTTAGTTATCATTTAAAATTATTAAAATGTAATTATTGTACTTATTATTATTATTGTTTATGCATTATTTATTTATCATTTAAAATGATTAAAATGTACTTATTGTTCTCACTCTGACACTCACAGCGACAGTCAACATTTGTGCATCAATCACTGTTTACATACGCTATAATACAGGGACGTGCAGTGAGGTGGGTGGATGGTTAGGCCCTGGCTAGCATCAGAGCCAGATACACACAGGTCACATACACTGCGATCGTTAGAGCGAGAGCAATAATTCTAGCACTAGACATCCTCTGTAACTCTAAACATGTAATTTATATAAAATGTTATTATTTAAAATTATTTATTTATTTTTTATTATTATTTATTTAATTATTGTTCTCACTCTGACATTCACAGCTACAGTCAACATTTGTGCATCAATCGCTGTTTACATACGCTATAATACAGGGACGTGCGGTGAGGTCAGTGGCTGGTGAGGCACTGGTTAGTATCAGAGCCAGATACACACAGGTCACATAGGCCGCGATCATTAGAGCGAGAGCAATAATTCTAGCACTAGACCTCTAGACTCCTCTGTAACGCTAAACATGTAATTTATACAACATTTTATTATTTAAAATGATTTATTTATTATTATTTATTTATTATTATTAATTATTATTTATTTATGTATTTTTTTTTTTTTAATTATTTACATTTAATTATTGTTCTCGCTCTGACGTTCACAGCTACAGTCAACATTTGTGAATCAATCGCTGTTTACATACGCTATAGTACAGGGACGTGCGGTGAGGTGAGTGGCTGGTGTGGCACTGGCTAGTATCAGAGCCAGATGCACACAGGTCACATACGCCGCGATCGTTAGAGCGAGAGCAATAATTCTAGCACTAGACCTCTAGACTCCTCTGTAACTCATGTAATTTATACAACATTTTATTATTTAAAATTATTTATTTATTATTATTTATTTATTATTATTAAAAATTATTTATTTATGTATTTATTTTTTTAAATTATTTACATTTAATTATTGTTCTCACTCTGATGTTCACAGCGACAGTCAACATTTGTGCATCAATCGCTGTTTACATACGCTATAGTACAGGGGCGTGCGGTGAGGTGAGTGGGTGGTGTGGCACTGGCTAGTATCAGAGCCAGATACACACAGGTCACATACGCCGCGATCGTTAGAGCGAGAGCAATAATTCTAGCACTAGACCTCCTCTAACTCTAAACATGTAATTTAAAAAAAAAATGTAAAGTGTCGCCTATAGAGATTTTTATGTACTGAAGTTTGGCGCCATTCTACAAGTGTGTGTGCAATTTTAAAGCGTGACGTGTTAGGTATCTATTTACTTGGCGTAACATTATCTTTCATATTATGCAAAAAAATTGGGTTATCTTAATTTTTTTTTTTTTTATAGTCATGAAACTTAAAAAAAAAAAAAAAAAAAAAGCATTTGTAACATAAAAAGTTGCAATGACCACCATTTTTTTTTTTTACCTAGGGTATCTGCTAAAACAATATATAGAATGTTTGGGGGTTCTGAGTAATTTTCTACTAAAAAAAAAATTATGATTTTTACAGGAGAGAAGCGTCAGAATTTGCCTGGGTGGCAGGGGGTTAATTACCATAAGTAATATACTTAAATAATTATTATATATTGTTTTTTAAGGTAATTTACTATATTTAAAAAAAAAACTGTCATGCAGGAGGCTTAACGGAGATATTATTGAAGTCTGAAGTTATAGTTTCCAACCAGTAATTTCACAGTAAAATAAAAAAAAATAATACATTATTATGTTATAACATATATAATATATAAATATTTGATTTAGCTTGTACCTTTTCAGCAGCAGCAGATTCTTATTTTCCCTCTTAAAGAGGAAGTAAACCCTGATGGGTTTACTTCCTCTTTTTTTCCCTGCAAAGGTAAAGCATAATGGACTACTATGCATCGCATCGCATCGCATCGCATCGCATCGCATAGTAGCTCATTATGTGTCACTTACCTGACACAGGAGCCAGCGAAGTCGCCGCTGATCCCCTGTAGTCCGCCGCATCCATGTTGCTGGTGGCGTCTCGCAGCTCCGACGAATCACAGCGGCGCAGCCGCGATGACGTCACTCCCGCGCATGCGCACGGGAGTCGCGCCTCGCAGCTCCGCCGCTGCCATACGGCGAAGCCGCGATGACGTCACTCCCGCGCATGCGCACGGGAGTCGACAAATTAGGCAAATCCATTCTTGGATTTGCCGCATTTAGTGCGCCTGCGCGCCGCTGTCTACGGCGCATGCGCCGTAGACAGTGGTGCCCATTTTCGGGCAAATATCTCCTAAACCATATAGGTTTAGGAGATATTGCTTGGACCTACAGGTAAGCCTTAATCTAGGCTTACCTATAGGTCCAAGTTGTTTGGAAGAGTTTACTTCCTCTTTAACTGTGTGAAAAAAAACACGGGGTTGTGGGTAAATCTTATACACATAAACACGTTTTTTTTCCTTGTAGTTAAGAGGTCTGGGCTGGAAGAGAGTATTTGTCTTTTAGACACGCCCCCTTCTATGACACTGCAGTGAGAGGCGTGTCTCCACTGCAGCATTTTTATTGGACAGCTGGGGCCAATGGTACTTTACCATTGGTCTAAGTCTCCAAGCTGTGCATTGAGCTCGGTGCCTCTGACAAGAAGTGAGGAGAGGCACTGTGATCTCATCCTCTCAGTCTGCTGCAAACAGAGTGTGCCGGCTTGTATTTAAATTGGCCGCTTCTGTATGTAGCTTCTGACAGGCTGTGCAAGGAGGCCCGTATCTCCAGAACTGTAGATGATAGCAGCCCCGTATCTCCAAGACCATAGGACGTAGGAGCCCCAAAATATTTACTTGTGGTGGGGTAGGACTTAGGTCTCTGTGACCTCAGATAGCTGAGCTACAACCCTCGAAGCTGGGGTGAGGCTCTGCCTCACCTGCCTTCCCTGACAGCATATCCCTGCTAACGTCCCAAAAGATTTGGGACGTCTGCTTTTACACGCAAATGAACTTTAATGGCATCTCAGTCTTAGTCCGTAGGGTTCAATATTGAGTTGGCCCACGCCTTGCCGCTATAACAGCTTCACCTCTTCTGGGAAGGCCGTCCACAAGGTTTAGGAGATGTGTCTATGGGAATGTTTGACCATTCTTCCAGAAGCGCATTTGTGAGGTCAGGCACTGATGTTGGACGAGAAGGCCTGGCTCGCTGTCTCTGCTGTAATTCATCGCAAAGGTTTCTCTTGGGTTGAGGTCAGGACTGTCAAGTTCCTCTGCCCCAAACTCAATCATCCATGTCTTAAAGCGGGAGTCCGCCGGGACTCCGCGTTTTTTTTATTATTTTTTAAAAGCCAGCAGCTACAAATACTGCAGCTGCTGACTTTTAAAATAGTGAGACTTACCCGTCCAGCGCGCCCGCGATGTCGGCACCCGAAGCCGATCTCTAGATCGTCTTGTCGGGTGCTGCCGCCGCCATCTTGGGTATGGGAATCAGGAAATGGAGCCTTTCGGCTTCATTTCCCGGTTCCCTACTGCGCATGCGCGAATCGCGCTGCGCAATAAGGACGGTCCCCGCTGCCTCTGGGATCTGTGTGTTTCCCAGCAGGCAGCGGGGCACTTGCGGAAAGGGGCGGGCACTTGCGGAAAGGGGCGTAATCTACGCCCCTTTCCGCAGAGAGCTATCCCGGAAGTGGGTGCAGATACCTGTACTGTACAGGTATCTGCACCCCCCTCCCCCCTGAAAGGTGCCAATTGTGGCGCCGGAGGGGGGGAGGGTTCCGATGAGTGGAGGTCCACTTTAGGGTGGACCTCCGCTTTAATGGACCTTGGTGTGCAGACATGTTGAAACAGGAAAGGGGTCCATCCCCAAATGGTTCCCACAAAGTTTGGAGCATGAAATTGTCCAAAATGTCTTGGTATGCTGACGCCTTAAGAGTTCCCTTCACTGGAACTAAGGGGCCAAGCCCTGAAAAATAACCCCCCACACCATAAATCCCCCCATCACCAAATTATTTGGACCAGCGCACAAATCAAGGTCCATAAAGACATGGATGGGTGAGTTTGAGGTGGAGGAACTTGACTGACCTCAACCCAATAGAACACCTTTAGGATTAATTCGAGCGGAGACTGCGAGCCAGGCCTTCTTGTCCAACATCAGTGCCTGTCCTCACAAATGCTCTTCTGGAAGAATGGTCAAACATTCCCCATAGACACATCTCCTAAGCCTTGTGGACGGCCTTCCCAGAAGAGTTGAAGCTGTTATAGCTACAAAGGGCGGAGCCAACTCAATATTGAACCCTACGGACTAAGACTGGGATTGCCATTAAAATTAATGCGCGTGTAAAGGCAGGTGTCCCAAAACTTTTGACAATATAGAGTGTGTGTGTGTGTGTGTGTGTGTGTGTGTGTGTGTGTGTGTGTGTGTGTGTGTGTGTGTGTGTGTGTGTGTGTGTGTGTGTGTGTGTGTGTCTGTGTGTGTGTCTGTGTGTGTGTGTGTCTCTGTGTGTGTGTGTGTGTGTGTGTGTGTGTGTTTGTGTGTGTATTATACTGGGAACTATTTATTTTTCTGGGGTAAGAAGAAGCCAGAAACAGTGGAATCAATACCTTCTAGTAATTACTCCCTTGTCTTTAGGTTTCAGGCCGAGTTTATTAATCATTTCTTTCTCAGCTGCATACTGAAATCCCTTAATTGTCACACTACATAGCGGAGATCTGCTGTGGAATGACACCGACTCACCGCACCAGAGCTTTCTTTATAATTGCACATTGACTCAACGATCCCTGTGCACTTTCCTGTCCATACTCTCGGGTAACAAAAATTCTGTCCTGCATTCATAACATGTTCTGTCAATGACCTTGAGCTCAGAACCCAAGCTGTCCCTCTCTAGTCCCTGTTTGGTCCTAAATCTCTCTGTTCCATTTTCTTATATAACTGTCACTCATCTTGGTCTGATGTCGGTACAAATAAACAAATTAAAGTCAAATGCATGCATCAAGGTATCTCAGATGTAATCATAACCCCTTGAAACCACTAACTGCTCCACAACCCCCACCCTTTTACCCCAACAAAAATGACCAAAAAACCATGACACAAATGTTGGAGTAAATTGGGCCGCCTCGGCCCCTTTATTAAAAAAAATAACAAAAACAAACGTTCCTTAAAGCGGAGGTCCACCCTAAAATGGACCTTCCGCTCATCGGAACCCTCCCCCCCTCCGGCGTCACAATCGGCACCTTTCAGGGGGGAGGGGGGTGCAGTTACCTGGATAATCCAGGTAACTGCACCCACTTCCGGGCTAGCTCTCTGCGGAAAGGGGCGTACGTTACGCCCCTTTCCGCAAGCGCCCGCCCCCTTCAGCAAGTGCCCCGCTGCCTGCTGGGAAACACACAGCTCCCAGAGGCAGCGGGGACCGTCCGGATTGCGCCGCGCGGCTCGCGCATGCGCAGTAGGGAACCGGGAAATGAAGCCGAAAGGCTCCATTTCCTGATTCCCATACCCAAGATGGCGGCGGCAGGACCCGATAGACGAGCGAGCGATCGGCTTCGGGTGCCGACATCGCGGGCGCGCTGGACAGGTAAGTGTCACTATTTAAAAGTCAGCAGCTGCAGTATTTGTAGCTGCTGGCTTTTAAAAAAAAAAAAAAAAACGCGGAGTCCCGGTGGACTCCCGCTTTAAAACAGGAAACCAAAAGAATAATACAGTAACCAAAAAAGTAAGGTTATCGATCCTTGAAAGGCACCAAGTATCAATTATCCACTTTGTATCTGCGTAACTACTTACATGGTCCCTAGCTGCACCACACCGGCTCGGGGACAAACCACGTTCAGCAGATACTTGTCAGAGCTGGGCTCAGCAATTCCTTCTCTGATCTGGCCGCTCAGCTGTCGGCTAATTGCCAGCTCCTATCTCTCCACAGTTACTCACCTGTTGATGATCCTGCTCGTCAGTCCTGCCTATTAAGGCTGGGTTCACACTGGAGCGATGCGGGAACGTCGCGAATCCGCGGCGGGTTCCCGCATCGCATACCTCCCACCGGCAGTTCACACTGCCCTATGCGGACTGCTGGGAGTGTCAGTGAAACGTTAATGACACCCCCAGATCAGTTCGCATATCGCAGTGCGATCTGCAAACTCGGACAGGAATCGGATCGCATGGTGTGAACACCCATGCGATCCGATTCTGCTGCGGACCAAAAAAAGGGTCCTGTGCGAGTTTGCGGCGGGTGCGATGCGAATTCAGCCATACTATCTGTATGGCTGAACTCGCATCGCACAGAGATCGGATGTGATTTGCACTGCAGGGCGGTGCGAATCACATCCGGGTCTCCCAGCGGCAGCGGTGTGAACCCAGCCTAAAGAGGAAGTAAACCCTCTCTAAGGCTGGGTTTACACTGCCGCGGCTAGGAGACCCGGATGTGATTCGCACCGCCCTGCAGTGAAAATCACATCCGATCTCTGTGCGATGTGCGGATGTGCGGATTCGCGGCGTTCCCGCATCGCTTCAGTGTGAACCCAGCCTTATACAAAAACATGCAGGACAAAGGCATAATGAGCTAATATGCTTAGCATACTAGATCATTATGAATTACTTAACTGAGATCAAAGCCCCCGAAGCAACCCTCGTCCCCGTCCTTCGTCACCGCTACGATACCCGGAGTGACTTCCGGGTATCGCTGCTCCGGCGCTGTGACTGGCCGGAACAGCGGTGACGTCACTCCGGCACAGGAGCCGTCAGTGATGGCATGATCGCCTTCACTAATGGCACGCTCATTGCGCCTGTGCCGTTGTCTACGGCGGGCATGAGCCGTAGACATCTGTGCCCATTTTTAGGGAAATATCTCCTTAACTGTATAGGTTAAGGAGATATTTCTTGCACCTACAGGTAAGCCTTAATCTAGGCTTACCTGTAGGTTAAAGCAGTCTGTAAGAGTTTACAACAATTAAGCTGTCCAGTCCAGAGGATCTCTGCCTTAGCCTTGGTCAACATCACATAAACTATCTCCTGCTTTGCTGACATCCCTTCTGGCTCCAGATCCTGCTTGCTGTTCCGCTACATTGATCCCTGACTTCTGACTTGGCTGACTATCCATTCCGGTTACTGAACTTTGGCTATATTTTGACTACATTTGTTCTTTTTACTTTTATTATTAAACAAATGTGATTAACTGTACTTCTGTCTCGGCCTGAGTGCATGGTTTCTGACAATACCATAATTTTAATTACCAGTTGATCTGCCATAACTGGCATTCCACTGGGGACTCCATACCTTAGATGGGTTCCTAATAAGATAATAACAGCAGTTTGTTTTAAATTGCTTCCAAAGACCCCAACCGAAATAGCATGAAAAAAACACAAGACGAACCATTCCGATGCGGCGTGGGTGGGCGGGAACGTTCCTCTTTAAATATACCATCATCTAAAGCAGGTTCCCAGCATCAGTCCTCATGTACCCCCAATGGACCATGTTTTGGGAACTTCCCTTAGATACAATAGCTTTTATCAATATCATGTCATTGATGTTGATTTAAAGCAGCTGTGCAAAGTAAAGTAACACCTGAAAATGTGGGCCGTTGGGGGTACTTGAGGACTGAGATTGAGAACCACTGATCCACAGTACATACTGTATCATCAAAAGATTCTGAGAATCTGAAGAAATCTTGGTGTGTAAGGTAAAAGACCGAAACCCAATATTGGATGCCGATGTTCTTTGGGCCCTCAGGCAGCACTGTATTAAAAACAGGCATGGAAATCACTGTATGGGCTCAGGAATACTTCCAAAATCACTGTCTGTGAACACAGCTCGCTTGCCATCCAAAAGTAGAAGGTAAACCTCTCCCTTGCAAAGAAGAAGCCATGTCTGAACATGATCCAGAAACGTCACCATCTTCTCTGGGACAAAGCTCATTTAAAATGGTATGTTGCAAAGCGGTTCCGTGGTCAGAGGAATAGAAATTTGACATTCTTTTTGGCAACCATTGGTGTCGTGTTCTCCAAACTAAAGGACCTCTGGGTTGTTATCAGCCCTCGGTTCAAAGTGATGGTATGGGGAGGGGGAGGGGGGTCGGGGCGTGCATTAGTGTGGCTAGCAGCTTGCACACCTGGAAAGCCACCATTAATGTTGAAAGATATAACCGAGTTTTAGCTGATTTGGCATATCCTCCCATCCAGGTGACCTCTTTCTCAGGGAAGGCCTTGCATATTTCAGCAGGACAATGCTAAACCGCATACTGCATCTATGACAATTGCATTGCTTCCTAACAGGAGAGTTGAGGGTGGCTTAACTGGCCTGCCTGCAGTCCAGACCTTTTACCAACTGAAAATGTTTGGGGAATCAAAAATTTAAAACATGAGAAAAGACCCAGGACTGTTGAGCGCTTAGAATCCTATACCAGGCAAGATTCCTCTCCCAAACTCCAGCAACTGGTCTCCTCAGTTTCCAGACATTCATAGAGCGCTGGTAAAAGATAAGGGGATGCTACACCATGCTAAACATTATTATTATTATTATACAGAATTTGTATAGCAACCAACAGTTTACACAGTGCTTTACAATATAAAGGGGGACAGTAAAATTACAATGCAGTTCAATGCAGAAGGAATAGGAGGGCCCTGCTCATGAAGCTTATAATCTAAAGGAAAGGGGAAGATGGTACAAAGGGTAATAGCTGTGGGGGATGATCTGATGGAGGTGGCTTGGGTACAATTCTTAGGTGGAGGTGGGGTAAGCTTCCCAGAATAAGTATGTTTTCATGGATCGCCTAAAATCAGACAGGGTAGGAGCTGACCGGACATACTGGGGCAGGGAGATCCAGAGGATGAGATAGGCTTTGGAGAAGTCCTGGATGCGAGCATGGGAGGTGGTAACAAGGGAGCTAGAGACCAGGAGGTCTTGGGAAGAGCGGGGAGAATCATTTGGGCGATATCTGCAGATAAGGCAATTGATTTAGTGGGGGTGATGTTGTGAAAGGCTTGGCATGTTGTGTTTAGTATTCAGAATTTTATATGATGGGGTAGGGGAAGCCAGTGAAGAGATTGGAAGAGAGGGGCGGCAGTCACAGATCAGTTAGTAAGGTGTGTTAGTCTAGCTGCAGCATTCATAATAGACTGGAGGCGGAGGGGTAGCCTATGTAAAGGTAAGCCAGTGAGGAGTGTGTTGCAGTAGTCAATGTGGAAATGTCATGGCTGGGCTCAGCCCTTCCTTCTCTGAGCTGGCAACTCAGCTGTTGGCTAATTGCCAGCTTCTATTAGAGATGGCCTTGTGGTTCGCCCGGTGGTCGGTTCACGGCGAACTTTGCTCGCTCGCAAATCGCCAAACCGGCAGACTTCTGGCGCTGTTCGCGGCGGACATATTCGTTTACATTGTGAAGAACTTTGACCCATGACACATCCATCATGGGGTACAGGACAGCCAATTGAGACATTTCAGCACATGGACATACACCCTATCTTTTAAATAGACCTGATCTGGCGGCCATTTTACATTCTGTCTTTTGTCAGTGTAGGGAAAGGACGCTGTGTGGAGCAGGGACAGTCAGTCTAATCACTAGCTATTACTATTAGGTCCATAAAAGTCCTTTTAGGGACTGATATAGGTGTACAGTATACAGGGTTGTAATACACTTATAATATACTTTCTTTCAAATATAGAAAGCATATTACAGTGCACTGCATGCAGTGCTGCTGACAGATTCTGCAGCTGTCGTTTCCCAGTGTAGGGACAGTTTTGGTGTTTGAAGCAGGGACAGTCTGCAATTCACTAGCTACTAGCTAGCTACTATTAGGTCCACAAAGGTCATTTTAAGCACTGGTATAGGTGTACTATTTGGTGTGGAGTATATAGGGGTGTAATACACGTATAAAATACTTTCAAATATAGAAAGCATAGTATAGTGCATTTCCACTGTGCAGCATTGTGATTGCTGAGCGGTTTTGCAGCGATACTACAAAGAGTGACAAACGCAATTAGAAAAAAGTATTATAACTGGTGTGATAGACCAGTGGCCCCCCCAAAACGACAGATTGAAGCGGGGTGTTATATAACTTCTTCCACATATACTGCACTTCTCTAGAGACTTTTGTCACAGGGTCATTTAAAAAATGACAGGCAGAGGAAGAGGCAGGCCCTAACGCAGGGGTGGTAGCACCACCATATACCCTCCGCTTGAGTCACAGGAATTATTGTTCGATCCATCACAAGACATTGCCGATGCGCAGCCATTCTTGGCATTGGATCAGGAAGAGGCGGTAGCAACAACCACCACTCAGCAGTCTGACGACAGTACCCAGATAAGCCCAAGGAGGTTGGTCCCCGGTGTTGCAGCCTACTCTGAGATCTCTAATTATAGCGGTGGGGAAGGTGACGTCGATGATGACATGTCTAGTGATGTCACGTGGGTGCCCACAAGAGAGGAAGAAGAGGGGAGTTCAGAGGAAAATATGGACCAGCAGACAGGGAGGAGAAGCAGGCGAAACTTACATTGCACAGGAGGGACAAAGCAGACTGCTAATGTATCAGGAGCGAGGCATCAACCATGTACGGTCACATCTGGCACTCCCAGGACACTGGCACATGGCTCCGCAGTGTGGGCTTTTTTTATCGTGTCCACTGCTGACAATAGTGTTGCCATCTGCAGCCTTTGCAGTCAACGCATAAGTCGCGGTAAGCCCAACACTCACCTAGGGACGACCGCCTTAAGAAGGCACATGAGCTGCCATCACCGAGCCCAGTGGGAGCAACAGAACCCACAAAGCCACAATCCAGGCTCTTACCATCCAGCCTCTTCTACTTCTCCTTCTCCTATCTCCTCAGAATTGTCCTCCACTCCACCTTCCATCATGCCATCCTTACGTTTTTCTGGAAAAAGGCAGGCTTCCGTGGGCCAAATGTTCGAGCGTAAAAAAATGATGACGCCGGATAACCCTCTTGCCCAACGGTTGACGGCTGGCTCGTCAGAACTGTTAGCTCGCCAACTACTGCCATATAAACTGGTGGACTCGGAGGCCTTTCGAAAATTATTGGCCATTGGAACACCACAATGGAAGGTCCCAGGAAGGAAGTATTTCTCAGAGAAGGGCATCACAGAGCCATGTTCAGCGGCAAGTGAATGTATCTCTGGCACACAGTGTCGGTGCCAAGATACATCTGACCACAGACACGTGGTCTAGCAAATACGGGCAGGAAAGTCATATAACTTTTACTGCCCACTGGATGAACATTCTGACGGCCGTCAAGCATGTAACCCGTGGCGCCCATGTAGATTTGGTTTTACCGCCACGGATTGCATGCAGGCCTGCCTCTTCTTCTCCTCCTCCTACTCCATCCTCCTCCCTCTCCTCCTCGGCTGACTCCACAGAACCTATTCGACATGCCAGGTGAGACGTTGCCATGCTGTGCTTTGTCTGTTGTGCCAATCTGCTTAGTGCATTGAAACAGGGCAAAATTACACATGTGCCATGTGTAAACTTAAACTTGGTCGTGCAGCGATTCGTTGTCAAATACCCTGGGGTCCAGGACATCTTGCGGCAGGCAAAATCTTGGCCCATTTCAGAAGATCTTACACGGCCATGGCTCGCCTTGCTGACATTCAGCGGCAACACAATCTGCCGGTCAGACGTCTTATTTGCGACTGCCCTACGCAATGGAACTCAACCTACTATATGCTTGATAGCGTGCAGTTAATGACTACCTGTACAAACCCTGCGGCAGAACAGGTTCTGGGGAGCTTGGCACCATCAGTGACATGGTACCTTTATGCCTTATTTATGGAGCGTGCATTGCCTTGTGTCATTCATCAAGCCGTGGAGGAGCAGGAAGATGAGGAAGTCGCAATGCTGGATGAATTCCCGGGGGGCTACTCTATCTGAGACAAGTCAACAACAGGAGTCTGAAGAGGAGTCAGAAGAGGATGGTGCTGAGGAAGAGCAAGAAGAGCATGCTTTAAACCTTTCTGGGATCCCTGTTGTTGTCCGTGGATGGGGAGAGGAGAACGAGGAGGACAACATTATCCTGGATGATGAGAAGGAGCCAGGCCACCACACCGCTTCCAGTTTAGTGCAAATGGGGGCCTTCATGCTCCAGTGTTTTAACAGGGACCCCCGTATAAAAAGCATAAGGGTCAAGGACCAGTACTGGGTGGCAACGTACTTAGACCCCCGGTACAAACACAAAATGGCGGAAATGTTACCACCATCACAGAGGGCTGTGAGAATGGAGCACTTTCAGGCCTTGCTTAGAGAAATGCTGCATTCTGCTTTTGCGTGTGCTGGCAGAGGAATTCCCACTCCCAGAGAAAGAGTTGCGGGTACCAATCCAACAGCACCTCCAAAAAGAGGGCGGTTTGAAGATGTGTTGGTTATTTCTGACATGAGATCATTCTTTCAGCCGATCCATCGACAGGTGTCATCCGGATCCAGCATCAGGGAATGCCTAGACCAACAGGTGTCCCACTACATCGGGTTAACGGCCGATGTGGACGCTCTGAGAAGTGATGAACTCCTGGACTACTGGGTGGGCAGGCTTGATCTCTGGCCAGAGCTTGTCCAATTTGCAATGGAACTGTGGGCTATCCTCTTGTCCAGTGTCCTGTCCGAAAGGACGTTCAGCGCAGCAGGGGGGATCGTGACCAATAACCATTCTTAGCTAGCTCACGACAGTGTTGACTACCTCACATTTATAAAAATGAATGAGGCATGGGTCTTGGAGGAATTCAACACATGTGACCAGTAGACCATGTATATTCATAACTCTATAAACGATTTATATAATCTAGCGCAAGGACCTTTTTTCTACCTTTGGCTCACTTGTACAAAAAAATCACACCGTACTATATGCCCGTACCCTCCTTTTTGAAGAGGTTGAGCGGTGTCATATTTTTGAGTCCTGCAGCGAGTTGCTGGTATCAGTGCTGGTGTCAGTGCTCTCTATCTCGGTGCTGGTGTCAGTGATCTCTATCACGGTGCTGGTGTGATGTCAGTGCTCTCTATCTCGGTGCTGGTGTCAGTGCTCTCTATCACGGTACAGGTGTGGTGTCAGTGTTCTCTATCACAGTGCTGGTGTCAGTGCTCTCTATCACAGTGCTGGTGTCAGTGCTCTCTATCACAGTGCTGGTGTCAGTGCTCTCTATCACAGTGCTGGTGTCAGTGCTCTCTGTCACGGTGCTGGTGTCAGTGCTCTCTCTCTATCTCAGTGCTGGTGTCAGTGCTCTCTCTCTATCTCGGTGCTGGTGTCAGTGTTCTCTCCCTATCTCGGTGCTGGTGTGGTGTCAGTGCTCTCTATCTCGGTGCTGATGTGGTCTGAGTGCTCTCTATCATGGTGCTGGTGCCAGTGTTCTCTATCACGGTGTTGGTGTCAGTGCTCTCTATCACAGTACTGGTGTCAGTGCTCAGTCTCTATAGCGGTACTGGTTTCAGACAGTGAGGGAGATAGCAGCGGAGAAGCCAATCAGTAGGCAGTACCAGCACCTTGGCTGAGGATTAGCACTGGACTGGCACCTCCGGACCACTGCAGTGGAGCCCTGCATAGGTGTCTGACTATCTGTTCCTGTTCCTGAACTCTGGCTATGTTTTGACTACATTAGTTCTATTTAATTTTATTAAACAAGTGAGATTTAAGTGTACTTCTGTCTCGGTCTGATTACATGGTTTCTGACAGGGAAATACCCATGGAGCAAATACGTTTTTTGTGGTGTCGTTAAAAAGGGGCGGATTCTGGAAATGCTGCAGAGGTTAAGGCAGTAAAGTTTAGCCAATGATTGGCTATAGGGACTGAAGGTGTCAGAGATAAGCTGGCAATAGTGCTGCAGATGTTCAATACGCATGCATGGGCACAATTCCACAGATACTGTTCTTGTCAGTCACAGATGTTTGGATATGCACATGCACACACAGGTTTGTACGCTCGCAAGCACGAGTGCGTGCCCCATTAACATTGGTGCCCAAATGACATATATAAGGATGGCAACTGCTGTCTGATCTGCAGCTTTCCCCTGTATCCTGTTCCTGTGCCTGTCCTTGATCTTATTTTGATCCAGCTTCCTGAGCATTCTGACTTTCTCCAATCCTGACCCTGGCTTGCCTTGACCTTGATTCATCTGCATCTACTTGATTCTCTGTTGCCAAACCTCTGCCTGTATCTGCTCTCCCGTGTATAACTTGGCTTGTTTGACTCTGCACCAGTCTCCTCAGCTTCCTAAAGCCTCTACACACCAGTGTCCAAAGTACACCGGTACCTGCATCCACAGCAAACAAGCACCTCTTCTACTACTGCTGCCGTCTGCTTCTCCTACCTACCTGCTAACAGAGAACATCGCAGGAACTCCTAACTCGCTGTGCTCTCATGGCCGCTGTTGCAACCTCAGTGGTCCTTGAACCAGGGCTGTACGAGAGGCCTTCCTCTGCTTGTCAGGCTCTACTCAAAGGTACGTGACAGAAGGAAAGGTTGGAGTCTAGGGTTACACCCAGCACCCTGGCATTAGCAGAGGGAACAATGTTTGCAGGGCCGGCGCTACCACTAGGCAGCCAGCCACTGGTGTTCCTACTCTCTTCTCTTTGCAGCAAGCAACTAAGTCTCAGCATTAGCAGGCAGCTAATAGTGTCAGAGGTGCAGCATTGGCGAAGGACTGTGTCTGTGTCCTGACTCTCGAATGAATGGAAGCAAGCAAAAATTCATTGATGGGTGCTGATGAGGCTACATCTGATAGGGCGCTGGTGAGGCTGCATTTGATAGGGCACTGGTGAGTTTGCATTTGATAGGGCGCAGGTGAGGCTGCATTTGATAGGGCTCTGATGAGGCTGCATTTGATAGGGCTCTGGTGAGGCTGCATTTGATAGGGCTCTGGTGAGGCTGCATTTGATAGGGCTCTGGTGAGGCTGCATTTGATAGGGCTCTGGTGGGCTGCATTTGATGGGCGCTGGTTGGCTGCATTTGATGGATGCCTCATTAAAAAGGTGGGGTATACATGGGCAGGGAAAAGGGAGGGTGGAGTCAGGGGTGGAGCAAGGGGGGCGGCAAAATTAGGTTTTGCCTAATGTGTCAAAAATCCTTGCACCAGCCCTGAATGGTTGTGCTGTTGATCTCAATGGTAAAATGACAGGGAGTGGATCGAAGAGGAGGAAATATTACAAGCTCAGTTTTAGAAAGATTGAGTTTGAGGAAGCGGTGTGACATCCATACTGATATGTTGCTCAGTAAGTTTGTGATACGCAAGGAGATTGAGTGGGTGATTCGAGGGATTGAGAGATAGATCAGAGTGTCTTCAGCATAGAGGTGGTATTGGAAGCCATAGAAAATTATCAACTGGCCCAGGGAAGAGGTACACAGAGAATAGGATGGGGCTCAAGGACGGAGCCTTGGGGTACCCCAACAGAAAGAGGAGCGGAGGAGATGTTGTTGTATGTGACACTGAAAGTGCACTGAGATAGGTAGGAGGAGGAGAATCATGAATGAGCAGAGTCACAGAAGCCAACGGAGTGGAGTTTATTGAGGGGTAGTGGAGTTTATTGAGAAGGAGTGGGTGGTCAGAGGCAGCAGAAAGGTCCAAGAGTATGAGTATGGAGTACTGACCATTGGTTTTAGCAGTTAGTAGGTCTCTACATTCTAAGCCCTTGTGCACACGATCGGAGATTCCGTTGGAATGTGTCCGATCGGAGCGTTTTGTCGGATATTCTGACTGTGTGTGGTCTGCATCGGATTGTTTCCGTCGGAATATCCGTTGGACCAAATTTTCCAACTTGCCGGAAATATTTTCAGACAAAATGCTCCGATCAGACATACTCCGATCATGTGTAGAGAATTCCTAATCGGACAAAGTGCCACGCATGCTCAGATCAAATTCCTACATCAAAGCTATTGGCTACTAGCCTGAACGTAGTCCCATCATAACGAAATTACGTCATCACGTTCTGAAAGATCGGATTTTCCGACAACTTTGTCCGACCGTGTGTATGCAACAGTTTTCGGACAAGATCCGTCGGACAAAATCCGACGGACAAAATCCGGTGTACAAGGGGCTAAGAAAGAAAGAACATATGCAACTTGCCTTTAATGAGCTAAAGGAACTATTTTCCTAAAGAGTACACACTCTAAAACAGGACAGGGTTAAATTCTATTTTGCAGAACCTTTATAAAGTTTCTATGATATGACAAAAGCCTTTATAGCTAAGTGTAGTGAAGTTACTACTAGCCTCCATAATGGAAAGGTTGCAGGGTTACACAGTTCTTTATTAAAATACCATCACCAATGTTCAGTAAGAATAAAAAATAAAATAAAAATAGTTTTCACTGCAATACTCACCTTATCTCCAGTACTATGTTTCACAGACTCATCATTCTGAGGTCTCTTTTTAGGGTTGAATAAAGCCTTATGTAATTTGTCCTACTTAATGTAACTTCATCAAACTGTCCCTAGGCTCATAAGGAATGACGTTGTATGGCTGAAGACACGTGGAAGAAGGTACAAATGCAAATGGTTAAATAAATAAATAAATACAATAAATAATACAAATTAATTTTTACCTTCAATTTTGTAGAACTATTTACTATTTTATATAATTACTCAATATTAAATTTTTATATATATATGATTTAACTAAATAAAACAAATAGACTGTAGTGCAAATTTAACTGCATACTGGCCTCTTCTTCAGGCTGTCTTGACGGAAGTGTATCAAAAGAAGAGACCAGGATGCCTCAAAAGCTTGCACTACAATTTATTTTATTTTTTTTTAAAATAAAAATACAGTTTTGGGCAGTTATTTCAAATATTAGATGGCTAACATGGTACAACACTGCTGCTGCTATTAAATCCCATAAAACTTCCCCCACACTTATAAGCTTTTGTACCACTTGCCCCACCCTCTTAGATTGTAAGCTCTTATGAGCAGGGCCATCTTCACCCTTTTGTATTTAATTGTATTGTAACTGTACTGTCTCCTTTTTTATATTGTAAAGTGCTGTATAAACTGTTGGTGCTATATAAATCCTGAATAATAATAATAATAACATTTACAATATCAACCATACAAAAATATGTATTTATTTATTATTCGTGTATATATTTATTTATTGCATTTGTAGTTCTGATGAAGGGACCTTCTGTACCCCCAGAAATACGAGGGCGTTTTCCTAAAAATCACAACTAATAACTAAAACATTTTCTGGACCCGTAAAACTTTGGGATGCTCTCAACTTTTTTATGTGGAGGTTATGCTTGAACTGAGTGCATGGTCACAGCTTACCGGAAAGCCAGCTAAACCTTTTATTTCTTAATGTTTTTATTGATTATTATTGATAAAACAAAGATTGCATGTTACATACACATAGTAAAACATAAATCTGAATATCATTGTAATTATGAAATACAGAATTTGAAAATAAAGCAACAATATGAATTGATATTTGGCATAAGATAGAAATGCATAGATCAATTAAAAAAAAAAAAAAATTAGACAAAAAAAAAAAAAACACACTTGTAAATATCTATCATATAGATGAAATTACTCCAAGCTGGATAAAATTGATTTAAACAACACATGCGTATATATGGAGTCATATTAGTCGCATACCTACATCTCATAAGGCCGCGTACACACGGGCGGATTGTCTGCCCAACTTAGTCCGCTGAACCGTGTTTCAGCGGACAATCCGCTCGTGTGTGGGCTTTAGCGGACTTTTTCAGCGGACAATCTGACAGACTTAGGCCGCGTACACACGGGCGGACTGTTCGCCCAACTTAGTCCGCTGAACAGTGTTTCAGCGGACAATCCGCTCGTGTGTGGGCTTCAGCGGACTGTTTCAGCGGACAGTCTGACGAACAAAGTCTTACGGAATTTCCGTAAGACAGCCTGTCCAAACTTGGTTTCAGCGGACAGTCCGCTCGTGTGTAGGCTAGTTCGACAGACTAAGTTTGGCGCATGCTCAGAAAGGATTTACACGGCCGAAGGTTGCATTGCAGTGTATTGGACGTCGTATTTCTCGTCCCGTCGTACGTGCCGTTCACGTCATCGCGCAAGCTTTCAGCGGACTGTCTGCTAATCGTGTGTGGTCAAGTCCGTTCATGCAAATTTTGAGCGGACTGTTTGTTGGATTGTTTGACGAACTTAGTTGGGCGAACAGTCCGCCCGTGTGTACGCGGCCTCAGTCTTTCGGAATTTCCGTAATTTTGTCCGTCCAAACTTGGTTTTGTCCGTCCAAACTTGGTTTCAGCGGACAGTCCGCTCGTGTGTAGGCAAGTTGGACGGACTAAGTATGGCGCATGCTCAGAAAGGATTTACACGGCTGAAGGTTGCATTGCAGTGTATTGGACGTCGTTTTTCTAGTCCCGTCGTACGTGCTGTACACGTCATCGCGCAAGTTTTCAGCGGACTGTTCGTTCATCGTGTGTGGTCAAGTCCGTTCATTCAAAAGTTGAACGGACTGTCTGTCGGATTGTCTAACGAACTTAGTTGGGCAGACAATCCGCCCGTGTGTACGCGGCCTAAGTCTTTCGGAATTTCCGTAATCTTGTCCGTCCAAACTTGGTTTTGTCCGTCCAAACTTGGTTTCAGCAGACAGTCCGCTCGTGTGTAGGCAAGTTGGACGGACTAAGTATGGCGCATGCTCAGAAAGGATTTACATGGCCGAAGGTTGCATTGCAGTGTATTGGACGTCGTATTTCTAGTCCTGTCGTACGTGCTGTACACGTCATCGCGCAAGCTTTCAGCGGACTGTCTGCTCATCGTGGTCAAGTCCGTTCATTCAAAAGTTGAACGGACTGCCTGTCGGATTGTCTGACGAACTTAGTTGGCCAGACAATCCGCCCGTGTGTACGCGGCCTAAGAAACCAAAAAAAGGTGTAACAAACTAGAGTAATAATGAATCTGTAAATTCCATATTATCTCACGCACCCCTAATGGGATCAAACTGTCAGCTAAACCTTTTAAAGTATCTTCAAACCTAGTCTAGTACCCCTCTATCTAATCTTTTCTCCTGAAATAACAAGGATTTATTTTTTAAATCTTGATTCTATCCAAAACAAAATAAAATCACCTGCGTTAGCTTAAAAAAAAAATATGAACTTTTATTTTTTTTTTTACTTTTACTTTTTTTCTTAGAGTTTCTTCTGTTTTTAAATTAAATCATTATAAATGTCAGGGGAAAAAAAAAAAAAAAAACCTTAAAATTCAAAAGTGAAAAATAAATTCATTCTTTCCCCTATGAATTGATTTGCCTCCAACAATGTCTGCAACATACAATGAGTGTTCCTATCAACATTCAGCTCATGTGAGAAACCAGATGTAGAATAACAGGTCGGAGCCCTGAGCTCCCAGGATTGTGTCATAACTCATTTACTCTGAAGCCTCCAAAAATTGCCGTCCTGAATATGGATGGTAAAATCATCGTAGGTGGCCCATTGGAAAGGTTGGAGACTTTTAAATCAATTTGCAAATATAATTAAAGGCTCAGTCTTGATTACATTTTAATTCTCTTGTTGGAGCTGGTGGATTTTCTCTGGAGGAAGATAGATAATGAAGTTCCACCTTCTCCAGAAGCTGAAGAAATAAAGAATGTTTCGGATGCTGAAAAAAAATAAAAAATTAAATGATGGTGTCGGTATGCCCATTCTCTTTTTATAATGTTTGCTGTTAAGCATTGCCTAAAAAGAAACATTAAAGGGCAACTTCCAGGCAACATTGTAAAACCATTGAGGAACTTGTAGATAATGTAAATTCATTAAGGAAATTGAAGATACATTTTCATCAGTTTGAAAGACAGTTATGAATTAATTAAATTTCTGATATAAAGAATACCTAAACTCAAGAACAAAATTGTATTATATTGTATCTTTCGAGTCATTAGATATGGTGGCTGCATTAAAAAAAACCTTTTCTCAGGCTAGTGCAGAAGTACAAAAGTCCTAGTATAGAAAATAAATAAATGAAAATAAAATAAATTCGATTTTATTTTTTTAAATTAAAAAAATAAAAACAAAATCAGAAATTTTTTGCAACTTCTTGGGCACTTAACTGAAGTCTCAGACAATCTTTGACCCAGCTATCTCCTGTGAACTCCAAATCATGAGAGGTGGAGGTGATGCGTCATAAAACTTTGTTTCAATATATTTTTTTATTATTATTGAAGTTTATCACAAAGAACAAAAGAAAAAGAAACAACATTTGTCATACATTTGGGCATTGTAAATAAAATTGTGTGTGTCAGGTCACCTTGAGGCGAGGTGACAGGTGCACACCGTAGGGATCCGGAGTTCACCGCAAGGTTGTGGACCCTACGGCTGACTGCTGCAGACGGGGGACAGATCCCACTGGGGTTAGAGCGTGAGATTCCCTGGGGCGCGGAGTCTAAGAGCCAGCAGGTGTTCACCAGAGCCTCCAGTGGTGAGGATGGACTTGGCTGCAACTGGCTCCAGGTCGCGACCCCCCAGGGTCCCCCAGCTCACACCCACAGTAGGCAACAGGAGGATAGGGATGGTGAGGGACAAAGCCAAGGTCGGGGGCCACAAGCAGACAAGGATAGTCGGGGACACGCCAAAAGGTCAGGGTCACAGGCAAGCAGGGATAGTCAAGACATGCCAAAGTCGGTAACGGAAACCAGTAGCAGAGCACACGGCAGGAAACAGGAAGCTGATACACAATGGATACACAATGGTTGATCAGCACTGAGGCTTGCAGTGCACAGGTTAATATAGGGCTCCCTGATAGGGCCTGGGGTGGAGCCATGCTTAGAGGAGAGGTTATAAAAAACCCCAGGTGGAAGTGGCTGGTTTCTTAGTCTAAAGACATGAAGGAAGGTAAGCAAACACAGGAAGATCACTGCATAACCATGACAGTGTGAATGCCACAGTTAAGTAACAATCATAAAAGAACAATATTAGCACCATCCACTTCTAGGAATAAAGTGAAGGGTGTTACTCCACACCACCAGCCACCCCAATTTGGAGAAAACTGTGATGGGTGGGGTTGGGGGGGGGGGGGGTGTGTGAGAGACAGCACAACCCACCTTTAATTTAAATTGCATTAAGTTATAAACTTTTATTGTTTATAATGCAAAAATTTTCATGAAGGTGGCATTGACCTATAATTCCCAAAACCATGAAAAAGAAAACTAAAGAAGTAGTGATGCCAAGACAATGAGACACAAATCACTAACAACAACACTTTAGAGAATCTGACATGTGTAGCAAATAACAGAACAAAAGAGATGGGTTTTCTTATTAGTCTTGAATAATATACTAACAATAATATATCGTAACCGTAATGCCGTGTACACACGATCGGATTTTCGGACAACAAAAGCGTGGATTTTTTTTTTCGAAGGATGTTGGCTCAAGCTTGTCTTGCATACACACGGTCACATAAATGTTGGGCAAAAATCCAGACTGTGAGAACGAGGTGATGTACAACGTGTTCGACCGGTCTATAAAAGGGAAGTTCAACAGCCGGTGAAGTCATGAAGGATTCGATGTTATAAGACCTATTTGTCACTGCAAATTGGAAGGTCTCACATTTCCGCCCGCTGAAAGAATTTATTTAAGAAATATTGCATTTGCGGCATGGAAAAAAAAAACTTTCATTGATTAGAAAAATGAAAGAGTTTTTGGAGGGTCAATCGCATTTGGAGCTATATTTTGTCTAAGCCCTTGTACACACGGTCGGAGATTTCGACAACCAAATCCGTCGGATTTTGTCCGTCGGATCTTGTCCGAGACTGTTGCATACACACGGTCGGACAAAGTTGTCGAAAAATCCGATCATTCAGAACGTGATGACGTAATTTCGTTAGGATGGGACTACATTCAGGCTAGTAGCCAATAGCTTTGATGTAGGAATTTGATCTGAGCATGCGTGGCACTTTGTCCAATCAAAATTCTCTACACATGATCGGAGTATGTCCGATTGAAGCAGTTGGTCGGAAAATATTTCCAACAAGTTGGAAAATTGGGTCCGACGGATATTCCGACGGAATCAGTCCGATGTATACCACACACAGTTGGATTATCCGACAACACGGTCCGATAGGACACATTCCGACGGATTCTCCAACCGTGTGTACAAGGCTTTAGAGAGGGAGATCCTCTATAAATTACTATAGGACAGTCAGGGATCACTGAGTCAAGCACCTTGTCGTTTTTCAATATATCCCAATGCTTATTGAGAATTTTTTTAATAGAAAGATGTTAATTTGAATACCTGGTAATCATGGACCATCCAAATTTGTTATTTGGTTCGTAATGATTCACCGGTAAGGAGTTAGTTACTTTAGTTCTATTAAAGGGGTTGTAAAGAGAATTATTATTTTTTTTTTTTTTAAATGACAAACATGTTATACTTACCTCCACTGTGCAGCTCGTTTTGCACAGAGTGGCCCCAAACCTCCTCTTCTGGGGTCCCTCGATGGCTGTCTCTGCTTCTCCCCGCAAGTACTTCTCACGTTCATGCGAGCTCCCTCGCATGGTACTCCTGTGATACAGCCGGCGGCTATAGCCACTCACTTGGCCTCACCCCCCCCCCCCCGCACACCGCGTCATTGGATGTGATTTACAGAAGCGTGAGCCAATAGCTGCATTGCTTTCAATCCATCCACTCCAGCCAATCAACGGCCAGGCTGAGCGGCAATGAGGACGTCGGGGGGCGAGCGCGGGACTTTGAGGGGTGAGGTAAGTAAAACGGGGGGCGGGGGCCGGCACTGTCAGATGTTTTTTCACCTTAATGCATAGAATGCATTAAGGTGAAAAAACGTTTACCTTTACAACCCCTTTAAGCATACCATATCTATCCATACCAGCAATGGTAGTAATAGTTTCATCAATTTCTTTTTCAAGATAACCTTTGGCAAGAAATCTCTGTTTCAGAATGGATGCTCGCTGATAATAATCCACAACTTCTGTACAGTTACACCTGATACGCTGGAATTGTCCTTTGGGTACTACAGCTAACCATGATTTATGGTGGCAGCTAGAAAGAGGAATGTACGCATTTCGAATGGTCTCTTTGAAATATGTGCTGGTAATAAGTCGCCCATCTGTAATATTTAGATCCGGAAAATGAATCTGGGATATGATGGTGTAAAGAGAGGCTATATCTGCTGCTGCCAGAATGCAGCCCTCTCTACACTCACAACCATCCAATAGGTGTATAACTTGTGTTGTATCCCGTAAATACGACGGAGTCCTAACAACTAGAGGTTGAAGAAAATTGTCCACATACCTCCCTATTCTTGCTGTCACCGAGTCTATGCCACTAATAGGGCAACCTGGTGGTTTAGCAAGATTTTTATGAATCTTGGGCAGGTAATATATGACTGCCACTCTTGGCACAATGGGTATAAGATAATCTTTTTCTTTCTTATTTAAAACCCCTTCTTGAAAACCATAATCAATCAAATTGGCGAGATCTTTCCTAAATTTTACTGTAGGGTTAGAAGCCAAGGGGGTGTAAGTAACTCGATCAGATAGTGTTCTATTCATTTCTTCTTTGTATTGGAATTTGTCTAAAGCCGCGTACACACGGGCGGACTGTCTGTCCAACTTAGTCCGCCGAAACACATTTCAGCAGACAGTCCGCTTGTGTGTGGGCTTCAGCGGACTTTTTCAGCGTACAGTCTGGCGGACTAAGTATTTCGGAATTTCCGTAATATTGTCCGTCCAACTTTGGTTTCAGCGGACAGTCCGCTCGTGAGTAGGCTAGTTGGACGGACTAAGTATGGCGCATGCTCAGAAAGGATTTACACGGCCGAAGGTTGCATTGCTGTGTATTGGACGTCCTATTTCTAGTCCCGTCGTACGTGCTGTACACGTCATCGCGCAAGCTTTCAACGGACTGTTTGTTCATCGTGTGTGGTCAAATCCGTTCATTCGAAAGTAGGACGGACTGTCCGTCAGATTGTCTGACGGACTTAGTTGGCCAGACAGTCCGCCCGTGTGTCCGCGGCTTAAGATTACAATCTCGCCCTCCTTGTCGGCGGGATTTTTATTGCCACTAAGTCCCTCAGTACCAGGTCTTTGAATACCTGCACAGACAGGGCAACAAATCCAGGAGGATTAAACAGGGAAGCGTTAGAAAAGTTTGTATGATGAATTTGAACACTAGCATTGTCCCTTACCCCTTTTATGACTAATGCCGCGTACACACGACAGGACTTAAGTCCGGCAGACTTTCGACGGAGTTCTGACTGAGTTCTGACAGAGTTCTGATGGACTTTCCGAATGAACGGACTTGGCCACACACAATCACACCAAAGTCCGACGGATTCGAACGTGATGACGTATGACTGGACTAGAATAAGGAAGTTCATAGCCAGTAGCCAATAGCTGCCCTCGCGTCGGTTTTAGTCCGTCAGACTAGCACACACACGAGCGGATTTCTGGGTCCGGCAGAGTTCTGGCGGAAAAATTTGAAGCATGTTCCATTTCTAAAGTCTGTCAGACTTTTGCGAATCAAAAGTCCGTTGCAGCCCACACACGATCGAATAGTCTGCCGGAATCATTCCGTCAGACTTTTGATGTTGAAAAGTCCGGTCGTGTGTACGGGGCATAAGCCTGATTTTGGCATTTGGTGTTTACAAGTTAAAATCCATATTTTTTGCTAGAAAATTACTTGGAACCCCCAAACATTATATATATTTTTTTAGCAGAGACTCTTGAGAATAAAACTGCGATTGTTGCAATATTTTATGTCACACAGTATTTGCACAGCGGTGTTTTAAACGCAACTTTTTTGGAAAAGGGACACTTTCACGAATTAAAAAAAAATGAAACAGTAAAATTAGCCCAATTTTTTTGCATAATGTGAAAGTTAATGTTACGCCGAGTAAATAGATACCAAACATGTCACACTTCATAATTGCGCGCACTCGTGGATTGACGACAAAGTACGGTACCTTAAAATCTCAATAGGTGACGCTTAAAAATTTTTTTACGGTTACCAGGTTTGCATTACAGAGGAGGTCTAGTGCTAGAATTATTGCTCTCGCTCTGACGATCGCGGTGATACCTCACATGTGTGATTTGAACACCATTTACATACGCGGGCGCGACTTCCGTATGCGTTTTCTTTGCTTCGCAAACTCTTGGGGACGGCGGGCACTTTAAAAAAAAAATTTTTATTTTTTATTTATTTTATTTATATTAAAATGACTAAATTGTTTTTAAAAAATAAATAAAAATGTGATCACTTTTATTGCTGTCACAAGGAATGTAAACATCCCTTGTGACAGTAATAGGTGGTGACAGGTACTCTTTATGGAGGGATCGGGGGTCTAAAAGACCCCCCACCCCTCCTTTACACTTCAATGTATTCAGATCGCCGAAAACGGCAATTCTGAATACCGTATATATTTTTTTAAAACCGGCGCTATTGGCAGCCGATTAAATGGGAAGTGACGTCATGACGTCGCTTCCGTGTTTACGATTAGGATACTGGAACGAAGCCGATTACGGCTTCGTTCCAGTTCATCCCCAGCAGCCGGAGGCGCCGGATCTTGAATCGGTGCTCCCGATCGAGCGGTAGCACCGGTAACAGCGGCGGGAGGCGGCGGGAGGGGGGACGTCCCCTCCCGCTCCTCCGGCATAACAGCCGAGCGGCTTTTAGCCGCATCGGTTGTTATGTCTGGATAGCCAATCGCCCTCTGAAAAAAACGGTACCGGGATGATGCCTGCAGGTGCGGTATACCCCCCGGAAGCCGAGTACGCACATCTGCGTACGCTCGGCGGGAAGGGGATATTATAGTTGTCTGGGGCACATGATTGGTCATGACATTAGTATCAGATTGGAGGGAGGAATTACGAACAATTTGACTGCTATTACTGATCAGATTCAGAATAAAATGTTGCTTGATATTCATTTTAAGAATACATTTATGCATATTGATAAAGGTTTCCAATTTGTTGAGTTTATATGGGAGAGCAAATTTTAAACCCTCACTGAGAACCTTGAGTTAAATGAACTGAACTGAAATTAAAAAGCCCACTAATATCTACTGTTTTCTTTTCTTTGGCCCTGACCCTCCTTCCCCCTCTAATGCCTCTCTTTCTTCGTGACCCTTTTTGCTCTGTTGTTGCGCATGGGAAAAAAATTTAACTGACCTTCATCCATATCCTCAAAAGGGGAATCATGATAAGTTTCTCTTTGTGATATGGGATAGTCGCTATTTTGATTAGGATGTCTCATAATAGCTTGACTATCTTCAAATCTATCGCCTTGATAGCCGGATAAGGGTGCAAATTTATTTTGCAAAGGAATTGCTCTATCTCTAGGGCTTTGGTCCTTAAACCTGAATCTCTAGGGTCTCCCCTATGCTTCTATTGATTCACATAGGTAGAATTTTCCTTATATGATACTCTACGTGATGAATAATTACTTTTAAAACCATTACCACGAACCTCTGATGAGTCTGATAGGGAGTTCCTTTTTGATAGTTTTGATAGGGGGCACCTTGTATTACCTTGATTCCTATTAGGGTTCTGTATGGGAAGATTAGAATTCCCTCTATTATTTCTTGTTCAACATTTTTTATTTTATGTTAAAATAAATTACATGTACAGAATATAAGACAAATTATGTGATACCAGAAATAAAAAGTAGACGTATTGAAGTACGGATGATACAAAGCAAAGAAGAGTTTCAAGATATTCTCGTGGGAATGACAATAAACGGCCTTTATATATTTTAGAATTTGAAAACATTCTTATAGCTGAGTTTTAAACATTTTAATCCCAAGAAAATATAAATATGTCTAAAAGAAAATATATGATTTTAAAGTTTTGACCATAACTTCTAAAGTATGTTTATAGTAAGTATTATATAGTAAGGGAAGAACATAAAAGGTATATAGGAGGGGAAGGGGAGGGAGTAATTCTCCGGAGGAGGTTTTATATATCATCTAATGTTGTAATTCTATAAAAAAATCTTAATCACCATAACAATAAAACTCGGTTGTCAATATTATCTGACGTATAATATTTAATCCAGGGTTTCCATATGATATCAAACTTTGTCATCTGGTTTTTATCTATAGCGTCCATGTTAGCATGGATGAAAGAGTGATTCATTCTACGTTTGGTTTCTGCAATATTCACCACGTCTGTTTTCCACGCATTGGCTATAGTCCGCTTTGCGGCTATCAGGAGTGTAAGAACTAATTTGAATTGTTTCTGATTCAGATCTCTCTATTATTTCTAGGGGAAAAGGTCCTCGGAGTATTCCTATCACTCACCCTATTTTGCAATGAAGGTGGTATAGTTGTATGAGGGAATGTGGTAGGAGGAGGTTGGGATGAGGTGGCCACATTAACCTTAGCTCTCTCACCCTCCACATTTTCATCATTTTTTAATTTTTCCATTTTAAAAACAACTTTATTGGAATAATCTGCAAAATCCCGATTGTATTTTTTCTTTTTCTTGGACATTATCCTCCTTCTCCAAACATTGCCGTAATAGATCAGATTTTTTTCTAGATTAATTAGATCAATTTCTTGATCCTTAAACAGAATTAATTTATCTTTAATTAAAATAATTTCATCACTCAATACCTTAAGTTTCATTTGTTTCTTGCCTATAAGGAATTGAAGAAATTTAATACCAGTTTTGTTGAAATATAGAAACCAACCCTCCAAATCGGTTTCACCCTTTCGTGGGTTCACTTCCCACCTCAAACTCTGGGATACCATTTTCTTTGTTGAGTAAAAAAAAAAAAAATCACAAAAAAATGCCACAGCAGAACGGACAGAAGAGCTGACGCGTTTCACACTACAAACAGTGCTTCATCATCTAGCTATGGTTAAGCACTGTTTGTAGTGTGAAACAATTCGGCTCTTCTGTCCATTCTGCTGTGGCAGGTTTTTGTGATTTTTTTTTTTTTTTACTCAATAAAGGCGAAAAAAAAATAAAAAATTTGAATGCTGCTGTCCAGGACTCTTTCTCAAAACTTCATTGCTATAAGCATTGCCAGCACCTGTGTGTTCCTAATTGACCTGCCTGGAGCGGTGATATCTCTTTTTCTGTACCATTTTCTTTCCAACATAATGTTCAAGATAGGCCAAACTAGACTAAAAGATTTTAAGTCTAAGGAACCACCCGCATATTTCATCAGGTTGTTCTGTATTACCATCAAAGACTCCATCAACATTTATGTTGTGTTGAGATCTAAAATCGAAAATGTCCATAATGGACTGTTCCAGCAGCAACGTCTAGTAGCTAGTTACGTGTATAACAAAATATGTGAAGCCCTAAGGCTGTTAAATTGAATCAATATATTAAATAAGCTGCTAACATCAAAAAGTTCAGTACAGAACCTCCAAAGTATATATATATATATATATATATATATATATATTAAAATGATGCAGCACTATATAAACTCATAAACAATATTGAATCAATATATAAATATAATAATATATATTAATAAATATATATGTGAAAAAAATACCAAAGTGAAAAAGAAATAAAGTGTAAAAAGAAAACTAAGGCAAAGTTCCATCACAGATAAAAGTCCATAGATTCCAATGTAGTAGTGTCAATCAAATTAGGCAAAAAATATATAAATTGCAAGAAGAAATTTGTGACAAACTCTTCAAAACAAAACAGAGTGAGTGCAGATTGCCACCCAAGGTGTCCCTATGCCGGGCGAGACTGCTGTGGCGGCCATAGCTTTCTGGTAAGCAGGTTATTCAGAACACCTTGGATGCACTCACTCTGTTTTGTTTTGAAGAGTTTTTCACAAATTTCTTCTTGCAACTTATGTATTTTTTGCTTAATTGGATGGACACTGCTACATAGGACTCTATGGACTTTTACACATATATATACAGTGGTGTGAAAAAGTGTTTGCCCCCGTCCTCATTTCCTGTTCCTTTGCATGTTTGTCACACTTAAGTGTTTCGGAACATCAAACCAATTTAAACAATAGTCAAGGACAACACAAGTAAACACAAAATGCAATTTGTAAATGAAGGTGTTTATTATTAAAGGTGAAAAAAAATCCAAACCATCATGGCTCTGTGTGAAAAAGTGATTGCCCCCCTTGTTAAAACATACTATAACTGTGGTTGTCCACACCTGAGTTCAATTTCTCTAGCCACACCCAGGCCTGATTATTGCCACACCTGTTCACAATCAAGGCATCACTTAAATAGGAGCTGCTTGACACAGTAAGGTCCACCAGAAGATCCTTAAAAGCTACACATCATGCCGAGACCCAAAGAAATTCAGGAACAATTGAGAAAGAAAGTAATTGAGATCTATCAGTCTGGAAAGGGTTATAAAGCCATTTCCAAAGCTTTGGGAATCCAGCGAACCACAGTGAGAGCCATTATCCACAAATGGCGAAGACATGGAACAGTGGTGAACCTTCCCAGGAGTGGCCGGCCGCCCAAAATTACCCCAAGAGCGCAGCGACGACTCATCCAAGAGGTCACAAAAGACCCCACAACAACGTCCAAGGAACTGCAGGCCTCACTTGCCTCAGTTAAGGTCAGCGTTCATGCCTCCACCATCAGGAAAAGACTGGGCAAAAATGGCCTGCATGGCAGAGTTCCAAGGAGAAAACCACTGCTGAGCAAAAAGAACATCAAAGCTCGTCTCAATTTCTCCACAACACATCTTGATGATCCCCAAGACTTTTGGGACAACATTCTGTGGACCGATGAGACAAAAGTGGAACTCTTTGGAAGGTGTGTGTCCAAGTATATCTGGCGTAGAAGGAACACTGCATTTCATAAAAAGAACATTATACCAACAGTAAAATATGGTGGTGGTAGTGGGATGGTCTGGGGCTGTTTTGCTGCTTCAGGACCTGGAAGACTTGCCGTGATAAAAGGAACTATGAATTCTGCTGTCTACCAAGAGATCCTGAAGGAGAATGTCCGACCATCTGTTCGTGTACTCAAGCTGAAACGAACTTGGGTTCTGCAGCAGGACAATGATCCTAAACACACCAGCAAGTCCACCACCGAATGGCTGAAGAAAAACGAAATGAAGACTTTGGAGTGGCCTAGCCAAAGTCCTGACCTGAATCCTATTGAGATGTTGTGGTATGACCTTAAAAAGGCCGTTCATGCTCGAAAACCCTCTAATGTAACTGAATTAGGACAATTCTGCAAAGATGAGTGGGCCAAAATTCCTCCAGGACGCTGTAAAAGCCTCATTGCACGTTATCGCAAACGCTTGGTTGCAGTTGTTGCTGCTAAGGGTGGCCCAACCAGTTATTAGGTTTAGGGGGCAATCACTTTTTCACACATGGCCATGATGGTTTGGATTTTTTTCACCTTTAATAATAAACACCTTCATTTACAAATTGCATTTTGTGTTTACTTGTGTTGTCCTTGACTATTGTTTAAATTGGTTTGATGTTCCGAAACACTTAAGTGTGACAAACATGCAAAGGAACAGGAAATGAGGAAGGGGGCAAACACTTTTTCACACCACTGTATATATACTTTGGAGTTTTTGTACTGGACGTTTTATAAGCAGCTTATTTAGTATTTTAATTCAAATTAAAATTTTTACCTTGGTTAAAGCGCAGCGCCAGCCTTATTTTTTTATACAGTTAAGGTCTTACAAATGCTCCTGTGGAAGCCATGATTGTGACGAAACGCGTAGAGTCAAAAAAACTTTTATACCGCGACTGTATGAATTTTCATCTATTGGTTTTAATATATAAAACATTTGAAATGATGTCTATTAAATATAAATATTTTATGTTGTTCTAAATTTTGATTAAAGTGGTGTTCCAGCTGCAATTTTTTTTTAAAGTCAGCCGCTACCAACACTATAGCGGCTGACGTTTAATAAGGACACACCGGATCGGGTGCAGGCGCCGCCATTCCAACTAAAGGAAACCGGCAGTGGGGCCTTGCAGCTTCACTGCCGGTTTCCGACTGGGCATGAACAAATCCGGCGGCGCTTTGTGAATGGCCAGCTCGCTGAAGAAGAGGACATGACTTCCGGCTGAATCGGAAGTACGCTTATGCCCCGTACACGCGACCGGAAATTCCCGCCAGCAAAAGTCCAATGAGAGCTTATGGTCGGAAAATGCGCTCGTGTGTATGCTCCATCGGACTTTTGCTGGCGGAATTTTGGCCAGCAAAAGATTGAGAGCAGGTTCTCAACTTTTTGGTCGGAAAAATTTCCGGTCGGAAATTCCAATCCCCTGTACAAATTCCGACGCACAAAATTCCTACGCATTCTCGGAAAACAATTCGATGCATGCTCGGAAAGCATTGAACGTAATTTTCTCGGCTCGTCTTAAGCCGCGTACACGCGGGCGGATTGTATGGCCTACTTAGTCCGTCATACAATCCGACGAACAGTCCGTCATACTTTCAAATGAACGGACTTGACCACACACGGATGCACAAACGTCGAAAGCTTGCGCGATGACGTGTACAGCACGTACAACGGGACTAGAAATAGGAAGTCCAATACACAGCAATGCAACCTTCCACCGTGTAAATCCTTTCTGAGCATGCGCCATTCTTAGTCCGTCGAACTAGCCTACTGACGAGCGGATTGTCCGCTGAAACCAAAGTATGACGGACAATATTACGGAAATTCCGAAATACTTAGTACGCCGGACTGCACGCTGAAAAAGTCCGCTGAAGCCCACACACGAGAGGACTGTCCGCTGAAATGTGTTTCGACGGACTAAGTAGGCCATACAGTCTGCCTGTGTGTACGTGAGTTTAGTGTTCTACGTCACCGTGTTCTTGACTGTCCACAGCTCAGAGAACTTTTGTGTGACCCGTGTTTATGCAAGACAGCTTGAGCGGAATCCCATCGGAAAAAACATCAGAGTTTTTTCCGAACCAAAATTTCCGATCGTGTGTACGGGGCATTATACCTTTAAGAAAAAGGTACTAAAGGAAAAATATTCAAAAAATATTCAAAAAGGAGGGGTGGAGAGGTGGTTTTTCATTTAAAGGCCACCTCTCAAAGGTGGGTGCAACTCCGCTTTAATTTGCACCTCAAAACTCCTATTTTCACTTCTCTCATTGCAACATTTTAATTCCAGTGCGTAATAGTTCAACCTGTGGAAAAATTCCGAGGCGGGGTGAATACTTATGTAGAGCGCTCTCTGCATTCCCTGTTAGTAAAGATATTCTCCATTACAGCAGAGACACAGATAATCTTTTTTTCTGCTGTTCTTGCTTTCCGTAGTTGAGTCTCTTATTCCCCAAATTGTCTTCCAAAGACACCGAGTTCACACAGTTCATCCTCATAAATAGATTTCAAACTTTGTGCTACAGGAAATAAAATTATTGATTTACATTTTTCCAGCCATTACTATGATATTGAAATCAATACTTTTGGATGGTCTGTTATGAAGCAGAGTTTATGGATGGAGGTTGGGGGAAGGGGGGGAGGGGGTACATTTGTACTCTGATTTTCTATGTAATTTCATTATTGATTATAATTATAATTTCTCATCAAAATATAAAAAAAAAAAAACGATGACAAATTATTTCCTAAATGGCTGCTGTGTCTGATCTAAAATAATTTCATATTGATTCACAAATAGGTCTGGATCATAACTCATTGTCATGTTGTACATGATCTTTTTAGCGCTAATGTTGAACCAATTTACCATGTTAACATTTATGTATGCCCAAGAAAATGTTAAAAGGTCTGTTCGTTTTTCGTTTTTTTTTCTGTTGTTTTTTTGTTTTAGTTTTTTTTTTCTTTCTTTTTGTTCTGTAATATTAAACCTTTCATTCCTAAGCCTATTTCTGACATTTGTTGCACAAGCTAAAATCCAAAGCAGTAAAATAATGCATGCGGTAAATCTGTTGTGAAAGTTTACTTCCCTAAGATTTTAGCGTTAAATAACGAATTCTTTTGATTGTTCGGTATCTACAACATTTTCTCATGCAGTATTTTACCACACATGTTGGTGGTTAAGGGTTGTTCAACCACTTGGCGAAAAAACGCTCGTTCAAGCAAAATCGCTGTAGGTGACCGTCTGCACCTTTAAGAGCGATAGCAGCGGGTCGGGGGACCCAATGTGCCTTGCCAGCGGCCACGATGTCCGCCGGTCACCCGCAATCACGGGCATGAGAGCCGTAACGGGGATCTGTGTATGTAAACAGACAGATCACCATTCTGACAGGGGAGGAAAGACCTGCTGTTCCTAGTGATCAGGAACAGCGATCTCTCGCCTCCTCCAGACAGTCCCCTCCCCCCCACAGTTAGAAACACCTCCCAGGGAACACATTTAACCCCTGGATCGCCCCCTAGTGTTAACCCCTTCCCTGCTGTCAGTCACATTTACACAGTAAACAGTGCATGTATAGATATCACCGGTCCCACAGAAGTGTCAAAAGTGTCCGATCTATCCGCCACAATGTCGCAGTCCCACTAGAAATCACAGATCGTCGCCAATATTAGCAAAAAAAATTTAATAATAAAAATGCCATAAATCTATTTCAATGTTTTGTAAATACTATAACTTTTAATGGCACCCCTTCCTGTGGGTTTTCTGTGGATGGAATTAGGCTCTCGTTGGGTGGAATGGCCCTTTCTGAGGATGGAATAGTACCCCTTTCTGTGGGTGCTCTGTGGATGGAATTAGGCTCTCGTTGGGTGGAATGCTCCTTTCTGAGTGTAGAATAGTACCCCTTTCTGTGGGTGCTCTGTGGATGGAATTAGGCTCTCGTTGGGTGGAATGGCCCTTTCTGAGGATGGAATAGTACCCCTTTCTGTGGGTGCTCTGTGAATGGAATTAGGCTCTCGTTGGGTGGAATGCTCCTTTCTGAGTGTAGAATAGTACCCCTTCCTGTGGGTGTTCTGTAGGAAAACACAAGGAAAGAGGCACCTCTGGGTATAGAAGTAAAAAGAATTTAATCACAGAATAGTGCTTACATGCAACTCGCATTTTGGAAGTGATAGATAAGTCTTAAGTAAAGGGTAGTCCCAAATGTGGGAATGGTCATCAGATATGCCACATCCTCCTGCTAGCTGGAGTGCTGTTGCTGCTGGGTCCAGAGAACTGCTTTACGATGGAAAAAGGGCGGCCGCATGCAGGTGGAAGGTGATGACGTCACTGGCATATATTGTGGGTGTTCCGTGGATGGAATTAGGCTCTAGTTGGGCGAAATGCCCTTTTCTGAGAATGGAATAGTACCCCTTCCTGTGGATGTTTTGTAGATCGAATATGGCTCTTGTTGGGTGGAATGCTCCTTTCTGAGAATGGAATAGTAACCCTTCCTGTGGGTGTTCTGTGGATGGAATTAGGCTCTTGGTGGGTAGAATGCCCTTTTCTGAGAGTGGAATAATACCCCTTTCCTGTGGGTGTATTCTGGATGGAATTAGGCTCTCGTTGGGTGGAATGCTCCTTTCTGAGGGTGGAACAGTACCCCTTTCTGTGGGTACTCTGTGGATGGAATTAGGCTCTTGTTGGGTGGAATGCTCCTTTCTGAGGGTGGAATAGTACCCCTTCCTGTGGGTGTTCTGTGGATGGAATTAGGTTCTCGTTGGGTGGAATGCCCCTTTCTGAGGGTGGAATAGTACCCCTTCCTGTGGGTGTTCTGTGGATGGAATTAGGTTCTCGTTGGGTGGAATGCCCCTTTCTGAGGGTGGAATTGTACCCCTTTCTGTGGGTGTTCTGTGGATGGAATTAGGCTCTTGTTGGGTGGAATGCCCCTTTCTGAGAATGGAATAGTACCCCTTCCTGTGAATGTTCTGTGGATGGAATTAGGTTCTCGGTGGGTGGAAAGGTGCTTTCTGAGGGTGGAATAGTACCCCTTCCTGTGGGTGTTTTGTGGGTGAAATTAGGCTCTCAGTGGAGAATTCCCCCTTCTGAGGGTGGAAACGTACTTCTTCCTGTGGGTGTTCTGTGGATGTAATTAGGCTCTCATTGTGTAGAATGCCCCTTTCTGAGCGTGGAATAGTACCCCTCCCTGTGGGTCTTCTGTGAATCAAATTAGGCTGTCGGTGGGTAGAATTGCCCTTTTGAGGGTGAAATAGTACCCCTTCCTGTGGGTGTTCTGTGGATGGAATTAGGTTCTCATCGGGTAGAATGCCCCTTTCTGAGAGTGGAATAGTACCCCTTCGTGTGGGTTTTCTGTGGATGGAATTAGGCTCTCGGTGAGTGGAATGTCCTTTTCTGAGGGTGGAATTGTACCCGGTGGGTCTTCTGTGAATAGAATTAGGCTGTTTGTGGGTAGAATGCCCCTTTCTGGGGGTGGAATAGTACCCCTTCCTGTTGGTGTTTTGTGGATGGATTTAGGCTCTCAGTGGGTGGAATGCCCCTTTTTTGAAAGTGGAATAGTACCCCTTCCTGTGGGTCTTCTGTGAATGGAATTAGGCTGTCAGTGGGTAAAATGCCCCTTTCTAAGTGTGGAATAGTACCCCTTCCTGTTGGTGTTTAGTGGATGGATTTAGGCTCTCAGTGAGTGGGATGCCCCTTTCTGAGGGTGGAATTGTACCCCTTCCTGTGGGTTTTCTGAGGGTTGAATTAGGCTCTCAGTGGGTGCAATGCCCCCTCCTGAGGTTTTAAATAGACCCCTCTTTCTGGTACTGCACTGGTTACCGCCTCACAAAGGGTGGTGCTAAATATTGCACCTTTTTTTTTAGTTCCTGTATCATTTGTGAATTGGACTTAACGGAATACCACACAGTTTTTTGCAATATTTACTGACAATTTTTTTTCCCTTTTTTTAATTTACTTGTTATTTTTTTATTTTATTTTTTATGAATTGGACTTTATTTACCACATGCGATAATTTATGCAAATAAGTAACATGATACCCTTACTGCGTGCAATAATTTATGCAATTGAGTAGCATGATACCCTTTTATCGCATTGACACCCGTGATATCACAGTGCCCACTCATTGTGCTGGCCCTGCTCTAAAGTCCTACGCTGTGCCTGCCCAGTGGTTGGGAAACTCATTGAGGAAGCCACCAGTCACAAGACGTGTCATTTTGCAGGAATGCATGCGCTATTTTTAAAGTGCAATTTCTATTAAGAAAAAAAAAAAAATAGATTCTGCTTCAATAGTTCCATAAGCATCGTTACCGAGGTAGAACCATTTACCGCTAACAGCAGTTTAAATGGATGCAAATAAGAAAAATGTATTTACATGCAGGAAAGAAGTGATTAATTTTGTTCTATTGCATCTCACATTATCCATTTAATTTCCCTCCTCGCTGTGTGTCTAACCTCACAGAAAATGACACAGGATTCCTGTTTACCACAAATTAAATTGGAATGATTAGCATTACCAGATAACACCTCAAAATCACTCCATGGCATGATTATGTTAAATTCATTAGTGGGCATATTAAAAAGCTAATTATCCTTCTAGGCTCCACTGGCTGTGGCCCTTATGGAGCCTATTTTGTTTAAATGCCTAGAATTAAAAACCAGATTTGAATTTCTGTCATTTTAACTACATACTGTATACCATATTTTTCACTCCATAAGACGCACCTAGGTTTTAGAGGAGGAAAACAAGAAAAAAAAAATCTGAACCAAATGGTGTACTAAAATATTTACCAGTGCCAATGAAATTCTGCCTTACCACTGCCAAAGACATGCAGCCTTACCAGTCCCATAAATGCAGCCTTACCAGTCCCATAAATGCAGCCTTACCAGTCCCATAAATGCAGCCTTACCAGTCCCATAAATGCAGCCTTACCAGTCACATAAATGCAGCCTTACCAGTCCCATAAAGCAGCCTTATCAGTGCCAAATAAATGCAGGTTTACCAGTGCCAAAGAAATGCAGCCTTACCAGCCCCAAAAAAGCAGCCTTACCAGTGCCCCTGAAATGCAGCCTGACCTGTGCCAATGAAATGTAGCCTTACCAGTGCCAAAGACATGCAGCCTTACCAGCCCCATAAAGCAGCCTTTCCAGTGCCAAAGAAATGTAGCCTTACCAGTCCCATAAATGCAGCCTTACCAGTCCCATAAATGCAGCCTTACCAGTCCCATAAAGCAGCCTTATCAGTGCCAAATAAATGCAGGTTTACCAGTGCCAAAGAAACGCAGCCTTACCAGCCCCAAAAAGCAGCCTTACCAGTGCCCCTGAAATGCAGCCTGACCTGTGTCAATGAAATGTAGCCTTACCAGTGCCAAAGACATGCAGCCTTACCAGCCCCATAAAGCAGCCTTACCAGTGCCCCTGAAATGTAGCCGTTCCAGTGCCAAAGAAATGTAGCCTTACCAGTCCCATAAATGCAGCCTTACCAGTCCCATAAATGCAGCCTTACCAGTCCCATAAAGCAGCCTTATCAGTGCCAAATAAATGCAGGTTTACCAGTGCCAAAGAAACGCAGCCTTACCAGCCCCAAAAAGCAGCCTTACCAATGCCCCTGAAATGCAGCCTGACCTGTGCCAATGAAATGTAGCCTTACCAGTGCCAAAGACATGCAGCCTTACCAGCCCCATAAAGCAGCCTTACCAGTGCCCCTGAAATGTAGCCGTTCCAGTGCCAAAGAAATGCAGCCTTACCAGTCCCATAAAGCAGCCTTTCCAGTGCCAAAGAAATGTAGCCTTACCAGTCCCATAAATGCAGCTTTACCAGCACCAAAGAAATGCAGCCTTACCAGCCCCAAAAAGCAGCCTTACCAGTGCCCCTGAAATGCAGCCTTACCAGTGCCAAAGAAATGCAGCCTTACCAGTCCCATAAAGCAGCCTTTCCAGTGCCAAAGAAATGCAGCCTTACCAGTCCCATAAATGCAGCTTTACCAGTACCAAAGAAATGCAACCTTACCAGTCCCATAAATGCAGCTTTACCAGTACCAAAGCAATGCAGCCTTACCAGTCCCATAAAGCAGCCTTACTGGTGACCATGAAATACAGCCTGACCTGTGCCAATGAAATGCAGCCTTACCAGTCCCATAAATGCAGCTTTACCTGTGCCTTAAATGCAACTTGACGTCAGGTCATCACATCTGCAGAGGAAGGCAGAGCAGCCCAAGCGGCGGATGCAGCCATGCTCCATTCAGCCGCTCTGTCTCCTGTCTGAGTGACAGACCCAGCCGGAGATCACCCAGCACTTGTGGGGACATGGGGTGTCTATCTTCCGCTCTCCTCCCCTCTTCTGCCGGTAACATGGTGGCGGCGGGAAGCAACGGTGCCTGGTGTATGTTCGCTCCATAAGACATAAAGACATTTGGGGGGGGGGGGGGGGGGAAAGTGCATCTAATGGAGAGAAAAATACATTACTTACTCACTACTTGGTGAGATAGGATTCTTCTGGGAGAGAAGAATAGTGGCCTTCTATGTAGTATAGAAGTTACAGCAAAATACAAAAAAAAATTAAAAATAAATAACATATATTCATTTACCTCCCTTCTTGACCAGGCCATTTTTTTGCACGGTCATGCAACACTGGACCTGAATTAAATTTATGTTTTTTTTCCCCACAAATAGAGCTTTCTTTTGGTGGTATTTGATCACCTCTGCGGTTTTATTTTTGCACTATAAACAAAAAAAACCTTTTTTTTTTTTTTACAAAAAACATATCTAATAAAAAAATCGAATTTCTTCATAAATTTAGACCAATATGTATTCTGCTACATATTTTTGGTAAAAACTTTATAGCGTCTACTAGGGTTGCACCGATAATGATACTAAGCATTTTAGTGAGTATCAGTACTTGCAAAAGTTCTCCATTACCGGGAGTGGCATCACCCTGGGGGCAGACAGTGGCATTGCTAGGTGGGTGCAGGCTGCACCCGGATGACACCCGCCACCCGCATGTCCCAGGCAGCTGCAGGGGTTGGGCTGCTTCTCCCTGCAGGCAGTCGGCACACCTATTCAATTCACTGCATGGTTTTCAGGGCCGTGAAGCGGAGACTGTATTTAGGGGTCTGCTACAGCGCTACAAGAAGCTTTCCCTAGTGTTGTTAAAAATAATGCGTTTTCTTCAAAATTGGCGCTCTTTTTTTGTTTATAGCACAAAATATGGATTTTTCCGACAACTGAGTCCGACCGTGTGTATGCAACCTCGCTTCCGGACCTCTTCCGGAATTAATCCGTCGGAAAAATTAATCCGACGGATTTGGTTGCTGGAATCTCCGACCAAGTGTACGGGGGGCTTACATTACATTTTGGGTACAATTTATGGATTAGATACCAATAAGCTGATACGTCTTGCCTGATGAAGCCTTGTGGGACACAACTCTAATGCCGCGTACACACGACCATACTTTCCAGCAGACTAGGTCCGACGGTCTTCCCAACGGGCTTTCGGCGGAGTTCCGATGGACTTCCCGAAACAAGCAGACTTGTCCACACATGACCTGACTTTCCAGCAGATTGGGTCAGACGGTCTTCCCGATGGACTTTCAAATAAACGGACTTGCCCTCCCGCAGGCTAAAGTCCGTTCATTTTGAACGTGATGAGTTACGACGGGACTAGAAAAGGAAGTCAATCTCGCCGATTTTATCGTCGAGATTGACACCGTGAGAGCCCTGTCGCCTGCACAAAAAATTATAGCACAAAATCCTAGACCACCCGGGATGCCAGTCAGTGCCCACAATGGATGCCAATAAATGCCCACAATGGGTATCACTGATTGGCATGCATTATTGTTTGCCACTGAACTGATTGGCATCCATCAGAACAATACAATGCCGCCTATCAGTGCCCATCCGTGCCACCTATCAGTGCCCATCCGTGCCACCTATCAGTGCCCATTCATGCAGCCTATACATGCCAATCTGTGCCAGCTATCAGTGCCAATTTGTGCCACCTATCAGTGTCCATCCGTGTCGCCCATCAGTGCCGCCTATCAGTGCCACATATCAGTGCCCATTGGTGCCACCTCATCAGTGCCGCCTTATCAGTGCCCGTCAGTGCAGCCCCATCAGTGAAGGAGAAAACATACTTATTTACAAAGTTTTGAAACTGAAACAACAAAAAAAAGCGTGGACCTCCTTTGCCGGGACTACATCTATTGACGTTGTCCCATGCACGAGCGGCCTGCGCGCCCCCTGAGGGGCGTGTGTGGCGCGCTCTGTGATTGGCGAGTCTATGAGACTCGCCTGATCACGGATCCGAGCAAGGGGTCGAACCCGACCCCTTACCACGTGATCAGCTGTCAGCCAATGACAGCTGATCATGTGACAAAACAGAGCCGGTAATCGGCTATTTTTCCTCCTGTGAAAAAGCCGATCACCGGCGGCCGTGAACGGGACATCAGTCTCATTCACGGCCAGCGTATCAGCGCCCACCTGTCCCCTGCCAGTAACCCCCAGATAATTAAAAAAGTGCCACCAGCAGTGCCACCCAGCAGTGCCCATAGTGCCACCCAGCAGTGCCATACATCAGTGCCCACAGTGCCATACATCAGTGCCCACAGTGCCATACATCAGTACACACAGTGCCACCTATCAGTGCCCACAGTGCCACCTATCAGTGCCCACAATCTGCCTCAACAACATTGCTGCACCTTAGTGCCACATATCCGTGTCCATCAGTGTCACCTACCAGTGCCCATCAGTGTCGCCCATCAGTGCCCAGCAGTGCCACCTATCAGTGCCCATCAGTCCCATCTATCAGTGGTACCTATCAGTGCCCCTTAGTGCCACCCATCCGTGCCACCCATCAGTGACACCTATCAGTGCCCATCTTAGCCCATCAGTGCCGCCTTATCTGTGCCCATCAGTACTGCCTTATCTGTGCCTATCGGTGCCACCTTATCTGTGCCTATTAGTGTCGCCTTAACTGTGCCTATCAGTGCCCACCAGTGCAGCCTATCAGTGCCCACCAGTGCCGCCTATCAGTGCCCACCAGTGCCGCCTCATCAGCGCATTTCAATGAAGGAGAAAAAATGACCTGTTTGCAAAATGTTATAACAAACTATTAAACACAATTTTTTTTGTTTGTTTAGCAAAAAATAAAACTCCCAGCTGTAATTAAATACCATCAAAAGAAAGCTCTATTTGTGGGAAAAAAATGATGAAAATTTAATTTGGGTACAGTGTTGTATGACCGCGCAATTGTCATTCAAAGTGCATCAGCGCTGAAAGCTGAAAATTGGTCTGGGCAGGAGGGGGGTTTAAGTGCCCAGTAAGCAAGTGGTTAAAATCATGTACATCCGCAAGCAAGAAGCATTCTAATTGATTATAAAAGCGCTGCTTCTGTCCAAATATGTTCATTTGCCTGGGTTGGGGGTTTTTTTTTCCAGCAGTTGGGGGACTTTTTCAGTGGGATCAATTATTTGGACATCGGTGTGCTGAATACTAGCCATTGTAATAGAAACCTTTAGAGCAGGTAGGTAAGAAGCCCAAACCCTGTGTATCCCTGAATCCACCCAAAGCGTAAAACAACACAAAACACATACAAAAACAACACATTAAATGCCGGTCACGTTCTCTCCTTAAAATGAAACATTACCAGTGAAATAGAAAATCAGTTCTACTTTTTGGATAGACTCATTATCATATTCTGAGATCTGATGTTATTTTCTTTTGTGATGCTTTGGACTGAATATAGATGCGTAACCATCCCCTGAACTTCCTTAAAAGTCAAAATAAATTGTCGCTGGCAATATCAGGGCAAGGAATCTGAGTTAGGTGAGGGTGACATATTAAAGATAAAGCTTTGCATGAATAGTGAACTCCAGCATGACTTTCTCTTCACTCACCGGGCCACTTTATTAGGTACATTGTTCAATTGCCTGGTAACACAAATTGCTAATCAGCCAATCACATGACAGCACCTGAATGCCTTTAGGCATCTAGACGTGGTAAAGACAACTTGCTGAAGCTCAAATCTAGCATCGGAATGGGTATGAAAGGGGGATTAAGTGACTTTGTAGGTGGCATGGTTGTTGGTGCCAGACAGGCTGGTCTGAGTATTTCTGGGATTTTCACACACAACCATCTCTCGGGGGTTTACAGACCATGGTCCAAAAAAGAGAGAATATCCAGTGAGCGGCAGTTGTGTGGAGGAAAATGCCTTGTTGGTGTCAGAGGTCAAAGCAGAACGGGCAGACTGGTTTGCGATGATAAAAAGGCAACAGTGAGGCCGCGTACACACGCGCGGACTGTTCGCCCAACCTTGTTCGTCAAACAGTTTGACAAACAGTCCGCTCAAAATTAGCATGAACGGACTTGACTACACACGACGAACGAACAGTCCGCTGAAACCGTGCGCGATGACGTGAACAGCACGTACGACGGGACTAGAAAAACAACGTCCTATACACTGCAATGCAACCTTCGGCGTGTAAATCCTTTCTGAGCATGCGCGAGACTTAGTTTGACGAACAAGCCTACACACGGGCGGACTGTCCGCTCAAACCAAGTTTCAGCGGACAGTTTTACGGGATTTCCGAAAAACTTTGTTCGTCAGACTGTCCGCTGAAACTGTCCGCATGAAGCCCACACACGAGCGGACTGTCCGCTGAAACACTGTTCAGCGGACAAAGTTGGGCGAACAGTCCCCCTGTGTGTACGCGGCCTGACTCAAATAACCACTCGTTACATCCAAGGTATGGAGAATACCATCTCTGAACGCAAAACACATTGAACCTTGAAGTAGGTGGGCTACAGCAGCAGAAAACCACCCCGGGTGCCACTCCTGTTAGCTAAGAACAGGTAACTGAGGCTACAATTTGCACACCAAAATTGGGCAATAGAAGATTGGAAAATGTTTCCTGGTCTTATGAGTCTTGATTTCAGCTGCGACATTCAGTATGGTCGGGTCAGAATTTGGCGTAAACAACATGAAAGCATGGATCCATCCTTCCTTGTATCAACGGTTCAAGCTGTTGGTGGTGGTGTAATGGTGTGGGTTTTTTTTTTTTTTTTTTTTTTACACACTTTGGGCCCCTTCGTACCAATCGAGCATGGTTTAAATGCCACGGCCTACCTGAGAATTGTCGCTAACCATGTCCATCCCTTTATGACTACAGTGTCCCCATCTTCTGATGGCTCCTTCCAGCAGGATAATGCTCCATGTCACAAATCTCCAATCATCTCAAATCATCTCAGTTCAGTTCTTGAACATGACAATGGGTTCCCTGTGCTCCAGTGGGCTTCACACTCACCAGATCTCAATCCAATAGATCTTTGTTATGTTGTGGAATGGGAGATTCGCATCATGGATGTTCAGCCTACAAATCTGTAGCAACTGCGCGATGCTATCAATATGAACCAAAATCTGTGTGGAATGTTTCCAACACCTTGTTGAATTTATGCCATGAAAAATGAAGGCAGTTCTGAAGGAAAAAAGAGGTTCCAACTTGGAACCAGCAAGGTGTACCTAATAATAAAGTAGCCAGCGAGTGTGGACTTACTGGTGGGTTGGAGTTGGAATTGCTTTGAAAGCTCAAATCCAGGCCAAAAATGAAATTTAAAGAGAGGCACGGAGCAATGCCGAAGGTATTCGGCGGAGGGCCGGCATGACAGGGGTTAACGGGGGCGGAGCCAGGCAAGGGTTGTATTCCGGGGGACTGGACAGATCAGAGTATGGGCGGGCTCCATACTCTGTGAGGCAGGAAGAGGAAGGGGAGGGGCCAATCTGCACGAGGAGCTGTGAGGGTAAGGAGCTTCCCGCCCACCCGCCCTACGATTGGGAGAGATGGTGGTGACGGTGGGGAGAGGGGGTCGGAATACTAGTTGGTGGTTGTTTGGCGGGGTGCAAGGTACTTGTGAAGGTCATATGGGCACCTAAAGGGCATGGTTTAGGGACCCGTCTGAGGGCGGCTCCCAGTTGGTATATGGGTACCTGCTAGTTGTCTCTGAGTCGGAGGCTTTAGCGACTTGAGGCCTGAGAAGTGGCTAGCAGGTACAGTCATGTGTTATGCCTATTGAACCTTGTGCCCCATGGTGGTGATAAAACGCAAAAGAGATATATAGATATATAGGTAAAAAGGTTATTACGTTATTTATGTTAATTATACAAGTTATATTTTGGTTAATAAAAAATAAGATTGGCTGTTGTGGCCAATTCAATCCACCCCGTGTTGTGTGATCATTGAAGGTTGGGGTGGGCTATTGGTAACGGGTGCAGCCATAGTTAATACCATAGTCAAGTGCATTGCGTAGATTCCAAAAACCTCTTCCTAAGCCATCTCACCAATGGATTAAAGTCACAGTTTCACCTATGAGCCAAGCTAATGTCCGACCCTGGGGACCAGGCATTTTTCCCTACTGGTTGTCAGGTAAGTAAAGTGAACATTTGACATTTGGAGAGTTTTTTTTTTTCATATCAGCAGTTTGTTATAAAGGTTTTGGGGGCTGTCACGTACCTTGTAGAAGAGCCCGATGTGTAGAGGAAGGCCTCTTGTACAGCTCCTGCTCATTGACCATTGATGTTGCACCAGTGACCACGAGAGCATGGCTAGGCATGAGTGCCTGTATGATTTTCTGCTGGCCTGAGAATGTGCATCACCAGTGTTGGGTCAGATAGCTAAAACAACGGCTGGCATCAGGAGCAACAGACCCTGGGCTGGGTAGACAGCTGGTGGCAGTTGCCTGGCAGACAGCTGGCTGGTTGCAGGTGCAGGAGGACTGACAGCACACGGTAGGTGAAGAACCAGCAGGAACCAAGCAGTATGGGGAGAAGGACAGCCGGACAACTGGATACGTGGTCAGACAAGCCAGGTCAGCAACAGACGGTTAGATACAGGTATGGACTCAGGCAGAGAATAGTCAGGATACAGGCAGAGGTCAGCAACGTGGGATCAGGCAGATGAGCAGGTGGTAGGGCAGAGTCTAGTCTAGGTCAGGTCAGGTAGCGGTTAAGCGTGGTCAGGACAAGTCAGGTCAATCACAGAAGTCAACACAGGATCAGACGTAGGAACACAGGTAGCAGCTGTAGATCAGACAGCATCGACTAGTATAACTGCTGCAGTTTAAATAGTCCCACTGGCACCAATGTTAGTGTCTGGTGTGCATGCGCCAAAGGCATGCACACATGTGCGAGCATATGTGCAAATCTATGCACAGCCAAGCGAGCACCCGCAAGTCTGAACCTGCGCATTTGTGTGCACCTTGAGCTTTCATCTGTACTGTGGCCAGTGCCTTCCTGACAGGGGAGCCTTAAAAGCAAAAGATCAAAAATAAAAAATAAATTATATTTTGCTTTAAGAAAAAAAAAAAAAAACATGTTTACATGGACCAAGAATCAGAAGTGACAACATGGTGCTGCTCTGGGCCTCCAAGGCATAGAGATGAGCAGTAGCCATCTTGCCATCGCTTATCTCTATGGCAAGATACTGCCAGCGCCGGATGGTTTCCAGGTTCAGCGATCTGTAATGTAAGAACGGATGGTAAATAATGTAGCGCTAAAAAGTGAACACATATATCGATATATAAGTGAATAGTGTGCAAATCAAGTATACAGAAATGACACAAATGAAAATGTGAAAATGTCCAATGGATGTGAAAGTCCTGAGAAGGGTCATATGTGCCAAACACCAAATGATGATAAATCAAGGATGGAATAAGCTGGTACTGTCTGGCATAAGAAGCGTCAAGGATGGTACATCTTCAACCAAAAAAAGGGGGAAGTATATTTTCTCTTACCGCAACAGGTGGACTCGATATCGGAGACGACGAGTCATAAAGGCAAGGATGCCGGAATCGGTGGATCAACGGAACTCCAAGGGAATCAGGACCTCCAAACACGACTCCAGGGGTGTTATGGACAACCACCCAACCGAACCTCAGATAAAGGGAACGCCAGGGCTGGGCCTTAGGTGTGGAAAAGTTACGCAAAATAAAAATGCTTCCATATGATGTAGGTAAAAAAAAAATTTTTTTTTTTATTTCTAAAAACCGGCATACGACAATAGGAATAAAAACTGTGATCACAGAATAAAAAAATGAGGGCAGCAAAAAGCCAAGATCTGTAATGTAACCATGGGAAGCGGTGGGATGGGGGCAACTCTCCCGCCGCTTCTAAAAAGTGATCCTGCTGTGAATCCACTACAGAAATGACTTTTATCTGAAAGACTGGCCCCCCCAAGGGGAAATGAAAATACAGGGGTTATGGCATCTAGCTGCAGCTATAACCCCGATATTTAACGTCATGACGGATTTTCCTAATTAGCCGGTAGGCAGGGGCGGACTGACCATTGGGCCACTCGGACACTGCCCGAGGGCCCCATGCCACTAGGGGGCCCCATCAGGGTTGCCAGCCTCGGTAAAACCAGGGACAGTAGGTAAAAATTATTATTATTTTTTTGTTTTGTTTTTTACATCTGTCTCTGAAATGTCCCTTAAAGCGGGGGTCCACCCTAAAGTGGACCTTCCGCTCATCGGAAACCCTCCCCCCCTCCGGCGCCACAATTGTCACCTTTCAGGGGGGAGGGGGGTGCAGATACCTGTACAGTACAGGTATCTGCACCCACTTCCGGGATAGCTCTCTGCGGAAAGGGGTGTAGATTACGCCCCTTTCCGCAAGTGCCCGCCCCTTTCCGCAAGTGCCCCGCTGCCTGCTGGGAAACACACAGATCCCAGAGGCAGCGGGGACCGTCCTTATTGCGCAGCGCCACTCGCGCATGCGCAGTAGGGGACTGGGAAATGAAGCCGAAAGGCTCCATTTCCTGATTCCCATACCCAAGATGGCGGCGGCAGCACCCGAGAGACGACCTAGAGATCGGCTTCGGGTGCCGACATCGCGGGCGCGCTGGACAGGTAAGTGTCACTATTTTAAAAGTCAGCAGCTGCAGTATTTGTAGCTGCTGGCTTTAAAAAAAAAAAAAAAAAACGCGGACTCCCGGCGGACTCCCGCTTTAACGACATCCTTTTGGTCTAAAAATCCTGAGATTATAGCTGCCCCACCTCTCCAGTATCTTCTCAGCCAATAGAAACATGTCTGTGTATACTGTGTGATTGTATACTGTGTATGTGTGTTTGTGTCTACTGTGTGGCCCCATAATCTCTGATTGCCTGGGGGCCCCATAATCTCCTATTGCCCGGGGGGCCCCATGAGTTGTCAGGCCGTCCCTGTCGGTAGGTAAGTGGAAAGAAAAGAAGGAAAAGGCACGTGAGAATCAGATGATGAAGGACATACTGATGGAACACAGTTTGGTCTCTACTTGATTACAGCATATACCCCGGAGATGTAGGGTGAGCTGCATTTAATCGAACTTAGAAACCTGCCTAGGAATTGGCAGCCTTAATCAAAACAATATTATACCTCGAGAAATAAAACCTCTACTAAAATGTCATGCACTCGGAATGGATAATGGTTGCACTTGCTCGTCATTCACAGAGCAAGGTTGAACAGATGTTGCCTCCTATAGTGAATAGGCACTTAAAGATCTATTACTGTTTAGTGTCAAGCTGAGAAGTGTTTTGTGCATATTTTACGTGCATGAATTAGTGTGTATTTTTTTTTTCCCTTCCCTTCCACCTTGCGTGTAAGTGAAATTAGTTCACAAAAACTTTACTTAGAACCTGTTCAATAAAAAAAAAATACTGATAAACAAATTTAGTGAATTGGATATATACCCTGTTTCCCCTAAAATAAGACCTAGCGTGATTGTCGACGATGACTGCAATATAAGACCTACCCCCCAAATAAGCCCTAGTTAAAGTCCTTCTATGTCTTATTCTCAGGGTAGGGCTTTTTTTTGGGGAAAGAGGATGGGGTTTATTTGGGGGGTAGGGCTTATATTGCTGACACTCATGCTAGGTCTTATTTTAGGGGAAACAGGGTATGGAAAGGTGCAGCACTATATACTAGACTTGTGCACAACGGAAAATTTTGTTTATTTTCGGTTCGTTGTCATTCGTAAAATACGAGATTTCGTTCTGTTATATTCATTATGTTACGTTAATAAGTTTTCGGATAATTCGTAGAGTGTCCAATTCATTCGTTCGTATTCGTTGAAATTCGATATTTATGTATGTATAGACATTCGTGATAATGATTCGTAGTTTGAAAAGTCGTTTGTTTATTGAATCTTTTATCACACACAATGACAACGTCTCTTCTCCTCGGATCAAATACAATACAACACCCTTCTAAGCCCCTGTACACACGGTTGGAGATTTTGCCAACCAAATCCGTCGGATTTTGCCCATCGGATTTAGTCCGACGGATTGTGTCCGAAACTGTTGCATACACACGGTCGGGCCAAGTTGGCGAAAAATCCGATCTTTCAGAAGGTGATGACGTAATTTCGTTACGATGGGACTACGTTCAGGCTAGTAGCCAATAGCTTTGATGTAGGAATTTGATCTGAGCATGTGTGGCACTTGGTCCGATGAAAATGCTCTACACATGATCGGATTAGGTCCGTCCGGCCCAGTTGGTCGGGAAATATTTCCAACATGTTGGAAAATTGGGTCGGACGGAGATTCGGACGGAATCAGTCCGATGCATACCACACACAGTCGGATTATCTGCCGACACGGTCCGATAAGACTCATTCCGACAGATTCTCCGACCGCGTGCACAAGGGCTTACTCAGTTCTCAGGAATGCACTTTGCCAGTAATCCATCCTCCGGCACAAAATTAATTAGCTGATTGGGCTATAAGATTTACTTTGAGCTGACCTTTTGTTTCATTCGATCTTTCAAGAATTACCGAATCATATCGAATTCATTCGTTATATTTCTTTCGTTTTCGAAACAAATTGCACAAGCCTACTATATACAAATGGTGTTTAAGCCATTTGGGAATGACTAGTATTTAGACATTCGAAACGTGTGTAAGCCCTTGTACACACGGTCGGACATTCTGATGGAAAACGTCCGATCGGACCGTGTTGTCGAATAATCCGACCGTGTGTGGGCTCCATCAGACTTTTTCCGTCAGAAAGTCCGACCAACAAAGTTTGAGAGCTGGATATGAAATTTTCTGACAACACGATCCGATCTGACTTTTTCCGATCGTTTGTAGAGAATTCCGATCGGACAAAGTGCCACGCATGCTCAGATCAAATTACGAGACCAAAGCTATTGGCTACTAGCCTGAACGTAGTCCCGTCGTAACGAACGAACGGATTTTCCGACAACTTTGTCCGACCGTGTGTATGCAACACTAGTTTCGGACAAAATCCGTCGGAAAAAATCAGACGGATTTTGTGGTCGGAATTTCTGACCACGTGTACAAGGGCTAAAACATGTATAAATATAAAGTGCAAAATTATCCACGTTGAAAAACCACTCTAAGCCCTTGTACACACGGTCGGAGAATCCTTCGGAATGTGTCCTATCGGACCGTTTTGTCGGATAATCCGACTGTGTGTGGTATGCATCGGACTGATTCCGTCCGAATCTCCATCCGACCCAATTTTCCAACATGTTGGAAATATTTCCCGACCAACTGGGCCGGACGGACCTAATCCGATCATCTGTAGAGCATTTTCATCGGACCAAGTGCCACGCATGCTCAGATCAAATTCCTACATCAAAGCTATTGGCTACTAGCCTGAATGTAGTCCCATTGTAACTAAATTACGTCATCACGTTCTGAAAGATCGGCTTTTTCGCCAACTTGGCCCGACCGTGTGTATGCAACAGTTTCGGACAAAATCCGACGGACAAAATCCGACGGGCAAAATCCGACGGATTTGGTTGTGGAAATCTCCGACCGTGTGTACAGGGGCTAAGAAGAGTGATTAAAAGTCCACACTAAAGGGAATGGTGTAAAAACCATTAAAATATAGTTCAAAATAGTGAAAAAATTGGTGATGAAAAAATATTATTGAAGTGTTGATCCCGATGAACTAAATATAAACATCCAGATATAAATAGTGCGTGAAGAATGATAAAGGAAAACACCACCGATAAAACTGAGGCTTTCCGGAATGTATGGGAAAAAATATATAAACTAGATATATAAACTCGCGCTAAATGGTGTAAATAAGTAAATCAAATAAAAATGCAGCTGCAACACACAAAGTGCTAATCACTTGAAAAAACATATAACAATAAATCTAGCGCTCGCAAACACAATAAATGAATATCCCAATGTGTATTAAACCAAATAATGTCCAAACAAAAAGTGACAAAAGTGCTCCAATTTGGCATTAATCTATGCCAAATGAGTCGTCAGAGCTTTGCGGTGACAATGCACCAATGGTTGGAAACGTCAGTGTGTGTGGATGTTTGGACACTGGAAGTTATTAGTCCCACTTTCCTCTGTGGGACACAGGTCTCAAGATTCAGGAATTTAAGTAGAACAACAAGCGCTCGTATTAACAGTACTGGTAACGCAATGGGAACAGTAGGCTCCACGCGATGCGTTTCGTCTAAGATGACATCCTCTTCTTAGTGGGTTGTGTCTATGTTTAAAATTGTTTATATTCTCAAAAAAATTATAATAATAAAGAGATAAAGTTTAGCACCTTCACACATGAGAGCCCTTCCACACTGAAGCGCTTTTCAAGCATGTTGGCACAAAAAAAATAAAAATAAAAAAAGCACCTAAAAAGCTCACCTATTTCCATTCAAATCAATGAATGCTTTCACACCAAGTTGGTGTGCTAGCGGGGAGAGGAACACAAACTCATTTAGCAGGTGAAACATGCTGACCACATCCATCCCTTTATGACTACAGTGTCCCCATCTTCTGATGGCTCCTTCCAGCAGGATAATGCACCATGTCACAAACCTCCAATCATCTCACCACTGGACAATGAGGTCCCTGTCCTCCAATGGCCTCCACACTCACCAGATCCCATCCAATAGAGCACCTTTGGGATGTGGTGGAACGGGGGGATTGGCATCATGGATGTGCAGCCGACAAATCTGCAGCAACTGTGTGATGCTATTACGTCACTGTGGAGCAAAATCTCTGAGGAACGTTTCCAACATCTTGTTGTATCTATGCCACCAAGAATTGGTTGGTGTGCTGGCGGGGAGGTGAACAATAACTCCTTTTGCAGCCGAGGAGGTGAAACATGCTGACCACGTCCATCCCTTTATGACTACAGTGTCCCCATCTTCTGATGGCTCCTTCCAGCAGGATAATGCACCATGTCACAAAGCTCCAATCATCTCACCACTGGACAATGAGGTCCCTGTCCTCCAATCATCTCACCACTGGACAATGAGGTCCCTGTCCTCCAATGGCCTCCACACTCACCACATCTCATCCAATAGAACACCTTTGGGATGTGGTGGAATTGGCATTGTGGATGTGCAGCTGACAAATCTGCAGAAACTGCATGATGTTATCATGTCTCTATGGAGAAAAATCTCTGAGGAACGTTTCCAACACCTTGTCACTGTACTCCAATGGCCTCCACACTCACCAGATCCCATCCAATAGGGAGCGGGAGCGGGTGATTGGCGTCATGGATGTGCAGCCGACAAATCTGCAGCAACTGCGTGATGATATCATGTCACTATGGAGCAAAATCTCTGAGGAACGTTTCCAACACCTTGTTGTATCTGTGCCACCAAGAATGAGGGCAAAAAGGGGGTCCAACCCGCTACTAGCAAGGTGGACCTAATAAAGTGGCCGGTGAGTGTATATATATATATATATATATATATATATATATCTATATATAGCTTCTAAAATAATTTCCAGCCTAAAAAAAAATTGGTAAGCATTTCTGCAATTTACTCAGCTTTTTAGTACACATTTAATTGCCCAGTTTCCATGGAAACTGAGACATCAAAAGTACTTATTGTTTTTAAGGAGAATTATTTATGAGTTTTCGCACATTGCTCTCGTGGATGAAAAAAATAAATGAATAAAAGTTGTTTTCTGGCTAGAGAGAGAGAGAAAAAAAAATTCAGAATACTCATTTGCTTGACTTAACCAAAATGGGCCCCTCCTAAGAAGTCGAGGAGTGCGGAGTGCGTCGTCTCCGAAGAGAAATGCTTCCTCTGCTCCATTATCGGGCTTTCAGGGATACAATTAAGACTGAAATGTATCCATTTGACCCAATAAAGTTTTCTTCTTTATTAGCTACTAATTCAATTGCCGTACTTTCCTCTCTGAAGCTCCAAACCCGAGATCTCTCTTGCAAGTGGAAGGCTCTAAGTTCACAGAACTGAAGTTTGAAAGTTTGACCTTTATTTCAAAAAAGTCTTTTATGTTATTGCCGTAGCAAGGAACAAATGTTGGAAAAAAAAAAAAATGATTTGAACTGATTGATATTGAATTAGGAGCACTCATGTCTACATCATGCATTGACTTGGTAACAGCATATCATAAACTTCCTTCACATAGGTCCATAAAAACTGTCCGCATGACATTGGACTACCTCCGTGGATGGCGGAGACTAACGCGTTTTGAAAAATTCCTCAGGGCCCCTTGAAACGCGTTAGTTACTCTACACCTTTAATGGAGGAAGTCCAATATCATGCTGATATGGAAATAGTATATTACATATTAGTTAAAGTTGTCTAGTGGTCTCAGAAATATTTAAGCCTTGGCTAAAGCCATTATACAAGGACGACGTTGAGTAGACTCAAGTGATGTGAGTGTAAACTGACTATATTGACAAGCCAGCCCACTCCTTTAGGAATGTGCTCCAATGGGGGGTGGGTTGGCCATTTCCCTATAACACACACACACGCACACAGCTTGTAATACGTGTCTTGTCTTCAGAGCTTGCAATCATGCATGCGTCTGTGGTCACCTGCGCCATTCCATTTAATGGGGGGACCCATGGGGGGAAATAAGCATCTTTAGTTAAAGCAGGGGTCTCAAACTGGCGGCCCTCCAGCTGTTGCAAAACTACAAGTCCCATCATGCCTCTGCCTGCGGGAGTCATGCTTGTAACTGTCAGCCTTGCAATGCCTCATGGGACTTGTAGTTTCACAACAGCTGGAGGGCCGCCACTCCGAGACCCCTGAGTTAAAGTATAAGAAAACCCCCCCTATCGTTTTCAGCCAAGGAAGCTGCCGTCTTTGCCTCTGTTTAACCACTTTCAGACCGGACCATTTTGCTGGTCAAAGACCAGACCACTTTTTGCGATTCGGCACTGCGTCGCTTTAACTGGCAATTGTGTGGTCGTGCGACGTGGCTCCCAAACAAAATTAACGTCCTTTTTTTCCCCACAAATAGAGCTTTCTTTTGGTGGTATTTGATCACCTCTGCGGTTTTTATTTTTTGCGCTATAAACAAAAATAGAGCGACAATTTTGAAAAAAAACACATTATTTTTTACTTTTTGTTATAATAAATATCCCCCAAAAATATATAAAAAAACATTTTTCCCCTCAGTTTAGGCCGATACGTATTCTTCTACATATTTTTGGTAAAAAAAATCGCAATAAGCGATTATTGATTGGTTTGCGCAAAAGTTATAGCGTTTACAAAATAGGGGATAGTTTTATAGCATTTTTATTAATAATTTTTTATTATTTTTTTTTTTACTAGTAATGGCGGCGATCAGCGATTTTTATTGTGACTGCGACATTGCGGCGGACACATCGGACATTTTTGACACATTTTTGGGACCATTGTCATTTATACAGTAATCACTGCTATATAAATGCAGTGATTCCTGTGTAAATGACACTGCTAGTGAAGGGGTTAACCAGTGGGTGGCAGTGTAGGGGTTAAGTGTTCCTAGGGGTGTGTTACTAACTGTGGAGGGGGTTGGGCTTTCATTTAGTGAACACTGATCTCTGCTCCAATCACATCGAGCAGAGATCAGCGTCACTAGTTGCTAGGCAGAATGAAGAAATGCTGTTTACATGGCATTTCCTCCATTCAGCCGTCCCGTGAGACGATCGCAGGTATCCCCGCGGCGATCCAGTCCGCGGGTCCCGCGACCGGACTCACGGGGGTCCCGACCAGCGCGGGAGCGCACCGCCGGGTGCCGCGCTCCCGATGGCAGGGCGGCATTGAAGATTGGACGTACCTGTATGCCAATATGCCTTGCCCGTGCCATTCTGTCGACGTGCATCGTCGTGCGCTGGTCGGAAAACCGGTTAATCTACAACTGCCATGATGCTGCACATGTGATCAGTTTAGATACCAGCCATTGGATGTCTTGACAGTTTGGTTGAGAGCACAAACAATAGTAGTGTCACAACTGTTTGATGGATGGGTTTACTTCTGCTTTAAAACCACTTAAGGACCAAGCCTCTTTTTGAGATGTGTTGTTTACAAGTTTACACGTTAAAAACAGTTTTTTTTTGCTAGAAAATTACTTAGAACTAGGGCTGTGGAAATTAAAGATTAATTCCTCCATTAATCGTTAATTTTTTTGATCAATCAAAATTCTTTTGATCGATCAAAAAAATAGCATTTAGATCTTTTCTTTCTACCCATGACCTGGCATTCTTGCTGAGATCTAAAGGAGCAGTGAGAGAAGTTTATGGTCCGTGTTAACCCTTTTGATACCCGCTTGCATGACCACCTGTTTGCACAGGGCTCCATGCCATAAGGAGAGAGTGATTAGTTAGACCGGAGGTGGAGGGATTGTCGCGCTACTGTGCAAAAAAAATAAAAAAATTACGTCAGTGCTACAGTTTGAATTTAAAACATATTTGTGTGGACTGTGAAGTCAAGTCATGGATTGTGCAAACTAACTAGTGTCGGGTGATTGTATATAGTGTATACCACATTTACCACTGACTAGGGATGAGCCGAACACCCCTCGGTTCGGTTCGCACCAGAACTTTCGAACGGACCCAACGTTCGTTACGAACGTTAGAACCCCATTGAAGTCTTTGGGACTCGAATGTTCGAAATGGAAAGTGCTAATTTTAACGGCTAATATGCAAGATATTGTCCTAAAAAGGGTTTGGGGACCTGCCTCCTGCCTCAGGGGACATGGGTCACTGCAAAAAAAAGTTTTAAAAACGCCCGTTTTGGCGGGAGCACTGATTTTAATGACGATTAAAGTGAAAATAAAAAGTGAAATATTCCTTTAAATATGGTGCCTGGGGGGTGTCTGTAGTATGCCTGTGAAGTGCCACGTGTTTCCCGTGTTTAGAACAGTCCCTGCACAAAATGACATTAAACGGAAATAACACCATTTAAAACTGCTTGCGGTTTTAATGTTATATCTGGTTCCTGCAATATGGTTGAAAATCATTGAGAAACATGGCATGGGTAGCCCTCCCTGCCCATTACCAGCCTATTTGGGTCTTGTACGCATATTAAGGGGAACCCCGTACCCATATTAAAAAAAGGAAATGCGTGTGGCCCCCAGGCCCTATATACTCAGAACAGCAGTATACAGGCGGTGCAAACAAGACAGGGACTGTGTAGGTTTGTTGTGTTAAGTTGAATCTGTTTGTAATTTTCAACTGGTACATTTTTAAAGTGTAGCTCCAGTCAAAAAAACTATTTTTAAGCTTTTTGGAAAACATAGGGAAGGGTTATCACCCCTGTATAATTTGTTTTGTCGTCCATCTTTTTTCATCTCACTTGCTGTTGTCTCCTTCCGTTTGCAAGTAGGAGATGTTTGTAAGTTGGATGTTTGAAAGTAGGGGCCTGCCCTATATGCTCTGCAGAAATGGCGGAACAAGGTGGTGGTTTTGCCACAACATTGTAAGCCCTCAAAGTGACTCTTGGTGGGCGCTGGAGCGCCCTGCTGTGAACGATTATATCAAGAATTGTAATTACATGCCATTGTTGAACAGTGGTAGAAAAATTGACCTTTGGTGGTGGTGGTGCTGGTGCCACAACACTATAAGTCCTCACAGTTACTCTGGGTGGGCACAGGAAGGGGCCCTCCTGTGAAATATTATATCAAGAATTGTAATTGCATGTCCCTGTTAAACAGGGGCAGAAAAATTTGGCCTTAGGCACTGGTGCTGGTGCCACCACACTGCAACCTCTGCCATATACTCTAGTTTTATTGCAGGAATGAGCCCTGCTGCAAAGCATTGCATCAAAAATTGTACTTAAACGCCCCTGTTAAACAGGGGCAGAAAAATTGGGCCTTAGGCTGAGGTGAATATTGCGGTGTATACTGCGGTCAGGGCACGCAGACATTAACCAGAAAACATCAGAGATAAAGGGGTATATACAGCTGTATACTGTGCTGTGCTGGAAGCACACACAACTTCCAATAACTTCCTGCAGATGGCAATTGGGCTCAAATAGAGAACAGCTATGTAGGTGTATATAGTGGTATGTACTGGGTACAGAGCACGCACACAGCACGCACTATCTCCTAACACTACTGACTGCAAGCTCTATTATTAAAGCTAGATCACTAGCTATATAGGTGAGGTGAATATAGTGGTGTATACTGCGGTCAGGACACAGACAACAACCACTACACAGCAGCAAGATAGGAAATCAGCCAAAAACGATTGGTGTGTACTGTGTTGAAGGTACACAGAACACCCACTGCTTCAGATGCCAACACACTACACGAGGCCGCCTCAAAGGCGGCCTTATATAGTGTGGGGCGTGGCACTACACAGCCTGAGCTATGATTGGCCACAGGCATCCTGCCTGTGGCCAATCATGGCTCTTCTCGCTGCTGGCGCTGCGATTGGCCAAGCATGTCACAGTGCATGCTTGGCCAATCATGAGCCAGCAATGCACTGCGCCATCGCAGTGCATTGTGGGCCGTGCGCGCCACACAAATTTTGACGCGAACGGACCAAGAGTTCGGATTTCGCCGAACGGACGAACAGCCAATGTTCGACTCGAACACGAAGCTCATCCCTACCACTGACTAATGCAGAGTTGCAATGCAAGGAGATCAGCTAAAAGTAGTTGGATCTGTATGTGCGTTATAATTAATCGAAATTAGTCGATTAATCGATAAAAATAAAAAAAAACGATTGATCGAACACAAAAAATTTAATCAGTAACAGCCCTACTTAGAACCCCCAAACATTATACATTTATATTTATTATAACACCCTAGAGAATAAAATGGCGGTCGTTACTTTCTGTCACACTGTATTTGCGCAGCGCTCTTACAAGCACACTTTTTTTTTTTTTGGAAAAAATACACTTTTTTTGAATTAAAACATAAAATCCAACAGTAAAGTTAGCCCAATTTTTTTTTTTTTTACATTGCGAAAGATAATGTTACGCCGATTAAATTGCTACCCAACATGTCACGCTTCAAAATTGCCCCCCCCCCCCCCGCTTGTGGAATGGAAACAAACATTTACCCTTAAAAATCTCCGCAGGCTTCGTGTAAAAAATTCTACAGGTTGCATGTTCTGAGTTACAGAGGAGGTCTAGGGCTAGAATTAGTGCTCTCACTCTGCTGATCGTGGTAATACCTTACATGTGTGGTTTGAACGCGGTTTTCATATGCGGGCGCTACTCACGTATTCGTTTGCTTCCGAATGCGAGCTCGGCAGGATAGGGCGCGTTTAAAAAAAAAAAAAATTTACATTTTTTTATTTTTTTTTTTATTTTACCTTTTATTTTTTATTTTTCCACTGTTCTTTTAAAAAAATAAATGGTGTCACGTTTATTCCTATTACAAGGAAGGTAAAATCCCTTGTAATAGAAAAAAAAAAGCATGACAAGACCTCTTAAAGCGGGAGTCCGCCGGGACTCCGCGTTTTTTTTTTTTTTTTAAAGCCAGCAGCTACAAATACTGCAGCTGCTGACTTTTAAAATAGTGACACTTACCCGCCCAGCGCGCCCGCGATGTCGGCACCCGAAGCCGATCTCTAGATCGTCTGTCGGGTCCTGCCGCCGCCATCTTGCGTATGGGAATCAGGAAGTGGAGCCTTTCTGCTTCATTTCCCGGTTCCCTACTGCGCATGCGCGAATGGCGCTGCGCAATAAGGACGGTCCCCGCTGCCTCTGGGATCTGTGTGTTTCCCAGCAGACAGCGGGGCACTTGCGGAAAGGGGCGGGCACTTGCGAAAAGGGGCGTAATCTACGCCCCTTTCCGCAGAGAGCTATCCCGGAAGTGGGTGCAGAATACCTGTACTGTACAGGTATCTGCACCCCCCCTCCCCCCTGAAAGGTGCCAATTGTGGCGCCGGAGGGGGGGAGGGTTCCGATGAGCGGAAGTTCCACTTTAGGGTAGACCTCCGCTTTAAATATGAGATCTGGGGGTCAAAAAGACTTCACATCTCATATTTACACTAAAATGCAATAAAATTAAAAAATAGTTTTGACCGTGTGTAGGCAAGACAGCTTGAAGCGAAATCCCATCGGAATTCCGTCGGGAAAACCATCAGAACTTTTTCCGAACAAAAAATTCTGATCGTGTATACGCGGCATAAGTAACACTTTTTTGGGGACCAGTGACACCAATACAGTGATCAGTGCTAAAAATATGCACTGTCACTGTACTGATGACACTAGCTGGGAAGGGGTTAATATCAGGGGCGAATAAAGGGGTTAACTGTGTGCTTAGCCAGTGTTTGTGTGTACTATAATGGATGTACTTTTACTAGGGGAAGGCATAGATCCAAGTCCCTGCTTTACAGGATCCATATCTTCCCTACTGACAGAGGGGCAATCTACCTTGTTTACATGGGCAAAGTGGCATTCTGCCTGTGTACCGAATGATCGGCGGGTGCCAGCAGACATCCAGACCGCGGTACCCACTGATCGGCATTTTCGCCTGCTACCTGGAAATGCAGGATCACATATACCAGTGATGGCGAACCTCGGCACCCCAGATGTTTTGGAACTACATTTCCCATGATGCTCAACTACACTGCAGAGTGCAGGAGCATCATGGGAAATGTAGTTCCAAAACATCTGGGGTGCCGAGGTTCGCCATCACTGACATATACTGTATATATACGGGATCCTGCGCACAGCAACCACCCTGTAGCAGTGAGACTACTATAGGTCGATTGACAAGTGGTTGAACAAGCTGAAGCTGATTGGCTACAACGCACGGCTGCACCAGATTTTTCACTTTCAAGTTTTCGTAAATTAACCCCTTGGTTTACATTTATGATTTTTATCTTTTCATTATGTCACCTCTTGTTTGTTTGTTTTTTGTTTTTTCAGTAGAATTGAATTTTGGTGAATTCCGGCCATGGAAGGAACTCACCCTGGTGTAATAAGTGTAATACACTATATTGTCAAAAGTATTGGGGCGCCTGCCTTTACACGCACATGAACTTTAATGGCATCCCAGTCTCAGTCCGTAGGGTTCAATATTGAGTTGGCTCCGCCCTTTGCAGCTATAACAGCTTCAACTCTTCTGGGAAGGCCGTCCACAAGGTTTAGGAGATGTGTCTATGGGAATGTTTGACCATTCTTCTAGAAGTGTATTTGTGGGGTCAGGCACTGATGTTAGACGAGAAGGCTTGGCTCGCCGTCACCGCTCTAATTCATCCCAAAGGTGTTCCATAGGGTTGAGGACAGGACTCTGTGCAGGCCAGTCAAGTTCCTCCACCCCCAAACTCGCTCACCCGTGTCTTTATTGACCTTGCTTTGTGCACTGGTCCAAATCATTTGGTGGAGGGGGGGTTATGGTGGGGGGGGTTATTTTTCAGGGGTTGGTCTTAGTTGCAGTGAAGAGAACTCTTAAGATGTCAGCATACCAAGACATTTTGGACAATTTCATGCTCCCAACTTTCTGGGAATAGTTTGAGGATGCCCCTTCCTGTTTCAACAAGGTTCATAAAGACACAGCTGAGTGAGTTTGGGGTGGAGGAACTTGACTGGCCTGCACAGAGTCCCTCAACCTGATAGAACACCTTTGGGATGAATTAATAATAATAATAATAATAATACATTTTATTTATAATGCACTTTCCATCAAAAGACCTCAAAGTGCTACATAATTACAATAAAAACAAACAAACCGCTTAATTTACAAAACATTTGCTAAAAAGAAAAGTCTTCAACCCCTTTTTAAAATTTTCAGTAGACTGAGAAACCCTCAGACTATCAGGCAAAGCATTCCACAGACGTGGGGCAGCAGCACAAAAGGCCCTATCTCCCATGGTTTTCAACCTAGTTTTTGGAACCTCTAAACAATTCAAATTAGTTGAGCGAAGGGAACGCGGTAGATTTTGCAATCTAAGAAGTTCCTTAAGATAAGGTGGAGCTTGTCCATGTATGCATTGATGGACAAGAAGAGAGACCTTATACTCAATCCTTGTTAGAGTGGAGACTATGAGCCAGACCTTCTCATCCAACATAAGTGCCTGATCTCACAAATGCTCTTCTGGAAGAATAGTCAAACATTCCCATAGATACACTCCTAACTTGTGGACGGCCTTCCCAGAAGAGTTGAAGCTGTTATAGTTGCAAAGGGTGGGCCAACTCAATACTGAACCCTACGGACTAAGCCCCTGTACACACGGTCGGACATTCTGCCAACCAAATCCGTTGGATTTTGTGCGTCCGCGTTTTGTCCGCTGAACATGGAAGGAAGGCCAGCCATACAGGTACATGATTGTGCCTGCACATGATGCCCTCTTGCAGTATATTAACTGTGAGCAGTCGGCAGGTGGTTAATTCTGATTGCTCTGTGTTTATTTTGTGTATTTGTTACTCAGTGGCTAAGTGCTTAGCATTTCCACCTAGCAGCACTAGGGTTGTAAGTCTAAATCCTGACCAAGGCACTAGCTGCCTGGAGTTTGATCAGGGGGAGGGGGGAGGTGATCAGTAACAATGCTGGGGGGGGGGGGGTGAGGTCAGTGGCAATGCTGGGGGGGTGAGATCAGTGACAATGCTGGGGGGGTGAGATCAGTGACAATGCTGGGGGGGGTGAGATCAGTGACAATGCTGGGGGGGGGGGGTGAGATCAGTGACAATGCTGGGGGGGGGGGGGTGAGATCAGTGACAATGTTGGGGGGGGGTGAGATCAGTGACAATGCTGGGGGGGGTGAGATCAGTGACAATTCTGGGGGGGTGAGATCAGTGACAATGCTGGGGGGGGTGAAATCAGTGGCAATGCTGGGGGAGTGAGATCAGTGGCAATGCTGGGGGGGGGGTGAGATCAGTGGCAATGCTGGGGGGGGGGTGAGATCAATGACAATGCTGGGGGGGGTGGGGGTGAGATCAGTGGCAATGCTGGGGGGGGGGAGGGGTGAGATCAATGACAATGCTGGGGGGGGGGGGTGGGGGTGAGATCAGTGGCAATGCTGGGGAGGGGGGTGAGATCAGTGGAAATGCTGGGGGGCGGGGGCGTTCAGTAGCAATGCAGGGGGGAGGGGGGATCAGTGGCAATGCTGGGGGATGATCAATGGCAATGCGGGGGGGGGGGTGAGATCAGTGTAAATGCTGGGGGGGTGGGGGGTGAGGTCAGTGGCAATGCTGGGGGGTGATCAGTAGCAATGTAGGGGGGAGGGGTGATCAGTGGCAATGCTGGGGGAGGGGGCTGAGATCAGTGGCAATGCTGGGGGGTTGATGGGATCAGTAGCAGTAAATTCTGAACAATGTAGAGCAAAGCTGGAAATCTTTGGCAAGTATAAAGTGGGGGGTTCTAACAAAGTAATGGGGGATTTACAATGACCATTAATGTGAAGGGAAATTTGCACTGACCACCCTGTAATGGGGGATTTTACACCACCTACCAGTATAAGGGGGAATATACAACGACCTACATGTAAGGGGGAATTTACACTAACAACCATTGTCAAGGAGATTTGTACTGACCACCAATGTAAGATGACTCTTCTACACAAAATCACCAATGTCAGGGGGGATTTACACTGACCACCAATGTAGGAGGGATTTACACTGACCACCAGTGTAAGGACTTACCACCAATGTAAAAGGAAATGTACACTGATCACCAATGTTATGAAGAATTTATACTGACAACCAATGTAATGGGGAATTTTACATCAGCAAGCAATAAAGGGGGATATCTACACTGGACACCAATGTAAAGTGGAATTTACACTTGCCACCAATTTAAAGGGGGCTTCTACATGGAACACCAATGTAAGGGAGGATTTGAAACTGACCACAAATGCAAGTTTGGATTTTTTTAACAATTACCAATATAAAGAGGAGTTTCTACACTGACCACCAATGTAATGGGGATTGGCACTGGCCACTAATGTAATAGGAACATTGACGGTAGCCACCAATGTAAGGAGGAATTTACACTGACCACCAATATAAGGGGAACCTTCACACTGGCCACCAGTGTGAATGAAAGGATTGTACACCAAGCCCCAAGGTAAAGAGAGGATTTACACTGACCACCAATGTAACTGAGACATTTATCCTGCGTTCACATTTGTGTGTGTCGGGAATACATGCAAAGTCGCTTTCCTGACACCACAGAAACGTGCCGCCCTTTAGCAGATACACAACAGTGCCATTAATTGTTAATGACACCCTCACACATCTGCTGAGATGTACGTATTCACATGCATCAAAATTCAGGGTGCCGTGGCTCCATGTTATTTTGAAGAAGGGTTCCACCTCCAATTTGCTTATCTTTGCAGAACAGGCTGATGTTCGGCTTAATGACTATATCTGTAGGCAGGACTTTCAAGCATGTTCCTTTACCTCCCCAGTGGGCAGCCTGGTGGTAGATAGGACCTTAGGGGGACATGATAAACATATGAATGCCACCTCTATTTGCATATCAATGCTGAGGTCTGCGACTATTTACATATTAATGCCAGTTATTTACATGTAAACACAGGGTCTACAGGTGAGTCAGCTGTGCATGGCATTAGGCAAAGCTGGGCAGCAGTAACAGGGCTTTACATGAGATATCGGGACACAACACGGGACTAAAACTTCAAGGGATAAGGGAATTTAAACTGGGATAGTTGGCAAGTACGAGACAGTTGCTTTGGGTCCCACAACAATCATGGGGCCCAGGGCAGCTGCCCTTTTTGCCTTGCCTTAACATGGTCTGGCTTTTAGGTTAATTGGCTCCTGTCTACATTTTTTCATTTTGTTTAATAATTTTCTAACAAATTCCAAATTTTCAGAACAAGTGGAAATTCTGAATTCTGTGTGAAGAATTCTGTTTGAAGAATAGCTGGTTGTTAAGGAGCAGGCCAAAAAGCTGGCCGCCACGTCCTTAACAACCAATGACTTATCAGCTGTTAGCGGGCTTCCCCACTGACAGCTGAGATGTAAACAAAAGAATGCCGGCAATGGGAAACTCAGAAAAAAAGCATAAAAAAAGAATATGCACCCCATACTCATGAACATAGGGTTCACAGAGATTCCGATAAGTCCCCCACTCACAGACCCCCACAACCACCAGCCAGGGTTGTGGGTAAGAGGCCCTTGTTCTCGTTAACATGGGGACAAGGTGCTTTGGGGGTGTTGAGGGAATGTTGAGGACATGTGGTCTGGTATGGTTTAGGAGGTGGGGTGCTCACCTCACTCACTCCCCCCTTTTGCTGGCCTGCCGGACTCCATGCTTGGATAAGGGTCTGGGAAGGATTTTGGGGGGACACCATGCCTTTTTTTTTAAATTAGCGCGGGGTCCCCCTTAAAATCCATAGCAGACCCGAAGGGCCTGGTAATGGTTGGGGCTGAGGAACACCGCACTGTTTTTTTTTTCCTGAATTTTACATTGCCGACATTTCAGCTGTCAGTGTGCAAGCCCGTTGACAGCTGATAAGTCATCGGTTGTTAAGGACATTTGTTACTATTTCTTTCGGAGATTCAGATAGATCAGAAAAAACAAAAATATGCCCAATTTTATATTCGGACCGAAAACTAATTTCACATGTATAGTCAAAGCATAATTGAACAATCAGAAGTCAGAAGATGATTGGCTACCATGCAGAGCTGCACCAGATTTTGCACTCACCAGTTTTAGTAAATCAACCCCGATGACTGAATTTTGTGCTATCCACCCCTAATCAATTGTACTGATAACAGACTTTATGCTTTTGCTTTCAAAAATGCTTTAACCGCTTGCCGACCAGCTTACGCAGGTATACTGCAGCAGGTCGGCTCTTCTGCGCGAACTGACGTACCTGTAGGTCGGTCCGTTCCAGGAGGATAGCAGGGAGCGCACCACGGGAGCGTACCCACCGGTCCCACGGACTTGATGTCCGCCGGTGACCCACGATCGCGGTCAGGAGAGGCAGAGCGGCTAACTGCCTATCTAAAAAAGGCAATTCCCCGTTCTTCTAGATGACATGACAGAGATCTGCTGTTCCCAGTGATCAGGAACAGTGATCTCTGTCATGTTCCAGTAAGCCCATCCCCCCTACAGTTAGAAACACCCACTAGGGAACACAGTTAACCCCTTGATCGCCCCCTAGTGTTAACCCCTTCCCTGTCAGTGTAGTGTTTACATCACTTCATTTTTTAAGCAAAGTGTCATTTGGGGTCAGATTTGTCTGCTGCAATGTTGCAGTTCCCGCTAAAAAATGCAGATCGCCACCATTACTAGTAAAAACAAACCAAAAAAAAAATTATAGTATTTATCGGCGTATAACGCGCACTTTTTATCCCTTAAAATAAGGGGAAAATCGTGGGTGCGTGTTATACGCCCCCCCGCCGATTCTGAGCTTCTCTGCGGCTTCCGGACGTTCTCGGTGGCTCTCGGCTAAAGCCGCCGAGAACAGCCAAGTGCAGCCGAAAATAACCGAAAGCTGCCGAGAACGTCTGAAAACCACAGAGAAGCTCACAATCGGCGGGGGATCGGCGTATAACACGCATTTTTAAACGGTAAGCCTGCAACGACACTGACAAGGGTGCAAATGACTGACAAGGGTGCAAATGACACTGATAAGGCTGCATTGATGGGCATTTAAATGTAAGTTTTTTTTCCTTAAAAAGTTTTTTTCCTTAAAATTCCCACCTAAACTTGGGGTGCGTGTTATACGCCGATAAATACGGTAAGTCCCTAAATCTATCCCATAGTCTGTAGACGCGATAACTTTTGCACAAACCAATCAATATACGGCTATTGCGATTTTTTTTTTATTGATTTTTTTTACCAAAAATACGTAGAAGAGTATATATTGGCCTAAACTGGTGTTTTTTTTTTTATATTTTTTATTTTGGATATGTATTATATAGCAGAAAGTAAAACAAATAGTTTTTTTTTTTTTTTTTTTTAATTGTTGGTCTTTTTTTGTTTATAGCACAAAAAATAAAAAACGCAGAGGTGGTCAAATACCACCAAAATTAAGCTCTATTTGTGGGGGCAAAAAAAAAAAAAAAAAGACATCAATTTTGTTTGGGTGCAACGTAGCACAACCGCGCAATTGTCAGTTAAAGCGACGCAGTGCTGTATCACAAGCAAAAAACAAAAAGGCCTGGTCATTAACCGGTTCCCAACCAGCGCACGACGATGTACGTTGACAGAATGGCACGGGCAGGCATTATGGCGTACAGGTACGTCCAATCTTCAATGCCGTCCTGCCATCGGGAGCGTGCTGCCGGCGGCACGCTCCCGCGCTGGTCGGGACCCCCGTGAGTCCGGTCGTGGGACCCGCGGATTCGATCGCCGTGGGCATCCCCGCGATCGTCTCACGGAACGGCTGAATGGAGGAAATGCCGTGTAAACAGCATTTCTCCATTCTGCCTAGCAACTAGTGACGCTGATCTCTGCTCCATGTGATTGGAGCAGAAATCAGTGTTCACTAAATGAAAGCCCAACCCCCCCACAGTTAGTAACACACCCCTAGGAACACTTAACCCCTACACTGCCACCCACTGGTTAACCCTTTCACTGCCAGTGTCATTTACACAGGAATCACTGCATTTATATAGCAGTGATTACTGTATAAATGACAATGGTCCCAAAAATGTGCCAAAAATGTCCGATGGGTCCCCCACAATGTCGCAGTTACAATAAAAATCGCTGATCGCCGCCATTACTAGTAAAAAAAAAAAATAATAAAAAATTATTAATAAAAATGCTATAAAACTATCCCTATTTTGTAAACACTATAACTTTTGCGCAAACCAATCAATAATCGCTTATTGCGATTTTTTTTTACCAAAAATATGTAGAAGAATACGTATCGGCCTAAACTGAGGGAAAAAAATGTTTTTTTATATATTTTTGGGGGATATTTATTATAACAAAAAGTAAAAAATAATGCGTTTTTTTTTTCAAAATTGTCGCTCTATTTTTGTTTATAGCGCAAAAAATAAAAACCGCAGGGGTGATCAAATACCACCAAAAGAAAGCTCTGATTGTGGGAAAAAAAGGACGTTAATTTTGTTTGGGAGCCACGTCGCACGACCTGCGCAATTGTCAGTTAAAGCGACGCAGCGCCGAATCGCAAAAAGTGGTCTGGTCTTTGACCAGCAAAATGGTCCGGTCTGTAAGTGGTTAAGGGGGCAAATCCTTTCCGGGGCTGAAGAGGTTAAGTTGAAGATCACAGAGTTGAAAGATATGCATGTTAGCGGCCACAAGAAAGGCAAAGTCTGTCTTGAAATTCAAATTTCAAGATTTCTCGACCAGATAAGTTGCGTCCTTATGAAAGCGAAGTCTCCTCTGCTTTGAGGATGTCTCGGCTTTGTGGTGGTTTTGCAGATTGACAAGTTGTAATGAACTAGTGATTTTCGCCATTGAGCAGCACACTCACTATAAATCATTTATGGCATCTTAAGGTCACCAAAGCACAAAAAAAAAAGAAGTGTGGAGTCCGTATGGTATTGATCCGCAGCAATTTCTTTGTATCTTTGATTCAGTCGGTCTCTTGGCTCACACGTTACCAATGGACTGTTGGGAAGAATGGTGCCATAAATCAAGGAAGTACTGTATCCCCTACTTCCGGAAGAAAAGAGAGAAAACCTCCTGTTGTTATACAAAGTTGGAATGAGATATAAAATGTAAAGACTTTTTGTTGCTTAATAGCTACAGACAGGGCTTTTTTTTCTCAGGTACCCCCCCCCCCCCTTCTGTGACACCCCTTATCTCCGCCACTTGCCCAAGTCCTTGCAATGGCCCTTGGTACCACCCCCTGTCCACCTCTCAGTACTGCCCCTTACAGAACCAAGTATTGCTTGGTACTAAGTAGTTTGTATGGAATTTGCTAAGGACAGGCAGTAAAATAAGTCTTCTGCAGCCAGCAACAGCAACAATAGATCCACCCAACAACAATAGACCAATCCCAGCAACAATAGACCCCCCCCACCAGCAATAGCTCTGCCCATTAACAATAGATTTCCCCAGTAACAATAGAAACCCCCAACAATCTTAGACACCCCAGCAACAATAGATCCCCCAGTGACTTTTTTTTTCTCAGAGAATAGGTGCAGGTACCCCCCCCCCCTTCTGTGACACCCCTTATCTCCGCCACTTGCCCAAGTCCTTGCAATGGCCCTTGGTACCACCCCCTGTCCACCTCTCAGTACTACCCCTTTTAAGGAATACAGAACCAAGTATTGCTTGGTACTAAGTAGTTTGTATGGAATTTGCTAAGGACAGGCAGTAAAATAAGTCTTCTGCAGCCAGCAACAGCAACAATAGATACACCCAACAACAATAGACCAATCCCAGCAACAATAGACCCCCCTCCACCAGCAATAGCTCTGCCCATTAACAATAGATTTCCCTAGTAACAATAGAAACCCCCAACAATCTTAGACACCCCAGCAACAATAGATCCCCCAGTGACAATAGATCCCTCCCCCAGGAACAACTGCCCCCCCCCCAGCAACAAAAGAAACTCCCAGCTACAGTAGAAACCCCCAGATACAATAGCAACCTCCAGTAACAATAGAAACCCCACAACAAAATACTCCCAAGCAGCAATCCTGCAGATATACCCCAGCAACAGTAGACCCCCAACAGCAACAATGGATCTCCCAGAAGCCATCATTACAAGACCCTTCCCTTAACATTAGATCTCTCCCATCAAAAACTGCCCCCCCCCCCCCACACACAACATAAAATCCCCCCGAGCAACAATAGATCCCCCCGTATTGGCAGCAATAGATCTCCCCAGCATCAATAGATCCCCCAACACGAATAGATCCTACAGCACCCCTTGGCATTACATACATCCAGTGCTGGAGGTGCTAGAACTGGGTTCCCCTGCATTCTCATAAAAAAAAATGCCCTGGTTACAGATAAGTGAACCCATTCTCCGTGTTCTACACTTAACTGTGTTTAGACTAATTGGTAAAGAGTGGATATCTGTAACCAGAGGCGTAGCTAGAACCTTAAGGACCCGATGCAAGAAACCATGAAGGGCCCCCCTGACCCTGTCCTGTGGCCTTTACCATCAAACCCGGGGTCCTTGCCACTGGTCCTGGTGACCTTTCCACTGATTCCTGGGCCCTTTACTTCCGTTGCAAGCCCTTTATTAAGGGATTAATTAGGGGTGGGCCATTTAAAATGGGCGTGATTCTACCAGAGCCACCTAATGCCATACTTCTTTGCATATTTCTACAACTCCCGGAATGTCTCTGTATGCCTCAGCATGCCTCCATACCCCCCCCCCCCCAGATCTCTGTACCTCCCAAAAATAAACCTGTACCCCTTGTACACTTCTATACTCCCTTGCACATCACTATATCCCCTACACATACCTCTACTTCTCCCAGCATCCTTTGTACCCCCCAGCACACCTACGCACCCCCCCCCATACACCTTTGCACCTCCCAACATTTGCTGTTATCCCCAGCACACCTCCATATCACCCAACATGTCTTTGTAACCCCCGACACACCTCAACACCCTGCAGCACATCTATATACTCCACCACACATATATGCACTCTCCACGTCCCCGTAGCCCCGCAAACACACCTCTGCACCTCCCAGCACCTAACACATCTCTGTACCCACTTGCGGACCTCGGCACCCCCCAACCCCCCCCCCAGCACACCTTCAACTAGGGTTGCCACCTTTTCTTCAAGCCAAACCCAAACACTTTGGTGACCTGAGACATCCTTGGGTGTCCCAAGGAGAGCAGTAATGCAGTGCACATAGTGTGATGCAGTGAACAGTGGGTGTGGCCAAATTGCTCCTGCCCCTCAGTGATGCCAAACCTGCCCTCAGCTCCGGGTCGGCAACAGATTTGTGCGTGACTATCTTGGTTTTTTGAGGAGTCACAGCCCTTCTAAAACCTGGACACATGATTCAAAACCTGGACTGTCCGGGCAACCCTACCTTCAAGCCACAGCATATCTCTTTACCCACACCCAACACACACAGCAGTGTACTTTAGGTACCCTGGTCACCCCATGGCCACTCACCTCTTCTGTTCACATTGATTGGCAGCTCTGTAGTTCACAGCATCTCACTTGGCCCCTCTGGCCAGCAATTCACTATGCAGTGGGGGAGGAGGGGATGATGGGCAGCTCTATGGTACCCGCTGCATTTTCCTCTGCCCCTCCAGCCAGTAGTGTGAAGGGGAGGGACCTCTGACCCAGGCAGGGATTGGCTTCAGTACACAAGTGCCTCCCTTTGCTTGTGAACTGAAGCTGAGTCAGAGGCCCATCTCCTCCTCATTGTATAGCTGAACTACTGGCCAGAGGGCAGAGGGAGATGATGTGGGCATCACAGAGCTGCTAATCACCCCCACTGCATAGTAAACTGCCAAATAAAGGGGCAAGGGGCGTGGCAGGTCTGGGGCCCCCCAAGATGTCAGACCTACAGGTCCTAGTCACATATGTGACCCTGGTAGTTCCTCCACTATCTGTAAGTTATTTGCCCCTGCCTTCAAGAAGAGTTAAAGTTGAGTTCTAGACAGGGGCGGGCTGACAACTCATGGGGCCCCCGGGCAATAGGAGATTATGGGGCCCCCAGGCAATCAGAGATTATGGGGCCGCATAGTATACACAAATAGTGATGGCCGAACGGTTCGCCCGGCGGTCGTTTCGCGGCGAATTTCCGACTTTCGCCGTCCGCGGGTTCGAACGCCTTTTTCCGTCGTTCGCCCCGGCGGACTTACGTGTTTAATGTATACAAGAACTTTAACCTTTCGTGACACGTTTATCATGTGTTACAGGACAACCAATTGAGACATGACAGCTCATGGACACTTGGACATTCCCCCTAACCTATAAATACACCCGATCCGGTGGCCATTTTACATTCTTTCTTCTGTCACTGTAGGGAAAGGATCCTGTGTGGAGTAGGGACAGAGAAAACGCTAGCTATTTGGTACACAAAAGTTCTTTTCAGGACTGGTATAGGTGTTAGGTCAGCAGCCTGAGTTTCTTTTGTCAGTTTAGATAAAGGGACAGAGCGCTGTATGCTGCTATTTTAGGGACAGCTCAGCCAGATTAGTCTTTCTTCATCATCATCATCATCATCATCATTAGCTGTTACTATCAGGTCCACAAAAGAGCTGTTCCAGCTAATCGTTCCAGCCTACTCTTTTTTGCCAATTTGTATAGGGACAGGCAGGAAGCAGTGTGTCAGGCAGTGAGGATAATTTTAAAGACTTGCTGTTACTATTAGTTCCACAAAGGTTCTTTTCAGGACTGGTATCAGTGGTACGGTAATAGGCTTGTACACGTATAATATTCTTTCTTCCAAATATAGAAAGAATATTATACTTGACTGCTGCCCTTCTGCTGCAGTCTGCTAATCATTCACAACTCACTTGTTCCACAAAGCTCTTTATCAGGACTGGTAACTTGGTCTGTCTAGGGTGCTACGGTACATAGGCTTGGGTGCGGTACAGTCTGCTGTTCTGTAAGGACCGCTATCGGTCCACAATAGATAGGGTTGCCGTGCACTACTGCTGACCGCTGCCCTATACTGCAGCAGTCCTTCAGCGGTATAGGGACTGACGCACAGTCTGCTAAACACTAATACACAACCTGCTTGGTCCACAAAAGTTCTTATAAGGACTGGTAACTTGGTATAGGGTGCTACGGTACATAGGCCTGAGTGCGTTACAGTCTGCTGTTCTGTAAGGACCGCTATCGGTCCACAATACATAGGGTTGACGTGCACTACTGCTGACCGCTGCCCTATACTGCAGCAGTCCTTCAGCGGTATAGGGACTGACGCACAGTCTGCTAAACACTAACACACAACCTGCTTGGTCCACAAAAGTTCTTATAAGGACTGGTAACTTGGTATAGGGTGCTACGGTACATAGGCCTGAGTGCAGTACAGTCTGCTGTTCTGTAAGGACTGCTATCGGTCCACAATACATAGGGTTGCCGTGCACTACTGCTGACCGCTGCCCTATACTGCAGCAGTCCTTCAGCGGTATAGGGACTGACGCACAGTCTGCTAAACACTAATACACAACCTGCTTGGTCCACAAAAGTTCTTATAAGGACTGGTAACTTGGTATAGGGTGCTACGGTACATAGGCCTGAGTGCGTTACAGTCTGCTGTTCTGTAAGGACCGCTATCGGTCCACAATACATAGGGTTGCCGTGCACTACTGCTGACCGCTGCCCTATACTGCAGCAGTCCTTCATTGGTATAGGGACTGACGTACAGTCTGCTAATCACTAACACACAACCTGCTTGGTCCACAAAAGTTCTTATAAGGACTGGTAACTTGGTATAGGGTGCTACGGTACATAGGCCTGAGTGCGTTACAGTCTGCTGTTCTGTAAGGACCGCTATCGGTCCACAATACATAGGGTTGCCGTGCACTACTGCTGACCGCTGCCCTATACTGCAGCAGTCCTTCATTGGTATAGGGACTGACGTACAGTCTGCTAATCACTAACACACAACCTGCTTGGTCCACAAAAGTTCTTATAAGGACTGGTAACTTGGTATAGGGTGCTACGGTACATAGGCCTGAGTGCGTTACAGTCTGCTGTTCTGTAAGGACCGCTATCGGTCCACAATACATAGGGTTGCCGTGCACTACTGCTGACCGCTGCCCTATACTGCAGCAGTCCTTCATTGGTATAGGGACTGACGTACAGTCTGCTAATCACTAACACACAACCTGCTTGGTCCACAAAAGTTCTTATAAGGACTGGTAACTTGGTATAGGGTGCTACGGTACATAGGCCTGAGTGCGTTACAGTCTGCTGTTCTGTAAGGACCGCTATCGGTCCACAATACATAGGGTTGCCGTGCACTACTGCTGACCGCTGCCCTATACTGCAGCAGTCCTTCAGCGGTATAGGGACTGACGCACAGTCTGCTAAACACTAACACACAACCTGCTTGGTCCACAAAAGTTCTTATAAGGACTGGTAACTTGGTATAGGGTGCTACGGTACATAGGCCTGAGTGCAGTACAGTCTGCTGTTCTGTAAGGACCGCTATCGGTCCACAATACATAGGGTTGCCGTGCACTACTGCTGACCGCTGCCCTATACTGCAGCAGTCCTTCATTGGTATAGGGACTGACGTACAGTCTGCTAATCACTAACACACAACCTGCTTGGTCCACAAAAGTTCTTATAAGGACTGGTAACTTGGTATAGGGTGCTACGGTACATAGGCCTGAGTGCGTTACAGTCTGCTGTTCTGTAAGGACCGCTATCGGTCCACAATACATAGGGTTGCCGTGCACTACTGCTGACCGCTGCCCTATACTGCAGCAGTCCTTCATTGGTATAGGGACTGACGTACAGTCTGCTAATCACTAACACACAACCTGCTTGGTCCACAAAAGTTCTTATAAGGACTGGTAACTTGGTATAGGGTGCTACGGTACATAGGCCTGAGTGCGTTACAGTCTGCTGTTCTGTAAGGACCGCTATCGGTCCACAATACATAGGGTTGCCGTGCACTACTGCTGACCGCTGCCCTATACTGCAGCAGTCCTTCATTGGTATAGGGACTGACGTACAGTCTGCTAATCACTAACACACAACCTGCTTGGTCCACAAAAGTTCTTATAAGGACTGGTAACTTGGTATAGGGTGCTACGGTACATAGGCCTGAGTGCGTTACAGTCTGCTGTTCTGTAAGGACCGCTATCGGTCCACAATACATAGGGTTGCCGTGCACTACTGCTGACCGCTGCCCTATACTGCAGCAGTCCTTCATTGGTATAGGGACTGACGTACAGTCTGCTAATCACTAACACACAACCTGCTTGGTCCACAAAAGTTTTTATAAGGACTGGTAACTTGGTATAGGGTGCTACGGTACATAGGCCTGAGTGCAGTACAGTCTGCTGTTCTGTAAGGACCGCTATCGGTCCACAATACATAGGGTTGACGTGCACTACTGCTGACCGCTGCCCTATACTGCAGCAGTCCTTCATTGGTATAGGGACTGACGTACAGTCTGCTAATCACTAACACACAACCTGCTTGGTCCACAAAAGTTCTTATAAGGACTGGTAACTTGGTATAGGGTGCTACGGTACATAGGCCTGAGTGCAGTACAGTCTGCTGTTCTGTAAGGACCGCTATCGGTCCACAATACATAGGGTTGCCGTGCACTACTGCTGACCGCTGCCCTATACTGCAGCAGTCCTTCATTGGTATAGGGACTGACGTACAGTCTGCTAATCACTAACACACAACCTGCTTGGTCCACAAAAGTTTTTATAAGGACTGGTAACTTGGTATAGGGTGCTACGGTACATAGGCCTGAGTGCAGTACAGTCTGCTGTTCTGTAAGGACCGCTATCGGTCCACAATACATAGGGTTGACGTGCACTACTGCTGACCGCTGCCCTATACTGCAGCAGTCCTTCAGCGGTATAGGGACTAAGAGTTTTGTCACAGGGTGATTTAAAAAATGACAGGCAGAGGAAGAGGCAGGCCCTTCCGCAGGGGTGGTAGGGGTAGGGCAGGAGCAACAGCCTTGAGCCAAAGTGGGAAGTTGCAGAAGGTGCGTTCAATTACTTTAAAGGACGCACCAGACTTGGTTGAGTGGCTCACTCAGCCTTATTCTTCTGCACCCTCCTCATCCTCTCGATCTGCACCCTCTTCTTCACTCTCTGCTATGTGCACCCCCAAAGACACTACCACCAACAACACCACCACCACCACATACCTTCCGCTTGAGTGCAAATGGGGGCCTTCATGCTCCAGTGTTTTAATAGGGACCCCCGTATAAAAAGCATGAGGGTCAAGGACCAGTACTGGGTGGCAACGTACTTAGATCCCCGGTACAAACACAAAATGGCGGAAATGTTACCGCCGTCGCAGAGGGCTGTCAGAATGCAGCACTTCCAGGCCTTGCTTCGAGAAATGCTGCATTCTGCTTTTGCGTGCGCTGGCAGAGGAGCAATTCCCACTCCCAGAGAAGGATTTGCGGGTACCAATCCAACAGCGCCTGCAAGAAGAGGCCGGTTTGAAGATGTGTTGGTGACTTCGGATATGAGGTCATTCTTTCAGCCGACCCATCGACAGGTGTCATCCGGATCCAGCATCAGGGAACGCCTAGACCGTCAGGTGTCCGACTACATTGGGTTAACGGCCGATGTGGACGCTCTGAGGAGTGATGAACCCCTAGACTACTGGGTGGGCAGGCTTGACCTCTGGCCAGAGCTTGCCCAATTTGCAATCGAACTGTTGGCTTGCCCCTCATCCAGTGTCCTGTCCGAAAGGACGTTCAGCGCAGCAGGGGGGATTGTGACCGATAAGCGTACTCGCCTAGCTCACGACAGTGTTAACTACCTCACATTTCTAAAAATGAATGAGGCATGGATCTCGGAGGAATTCAACACATGTGATCAGTAGACCATGTATATGTCTATAAACAATTTTTGGAATCAAGCACACAGACCTTCTTAATTCATTTGGCTCACTTCCCTGACCCAAAAAAGCACACCGTACTATATGCCCCTACCCTCCTCTTTGAAGAGGTTGAGCGGTGTCATATTTCTACTGGGGCTGCTTATTATGAGGGGTTCCCACCATCCCTGTGCTGTGCTGACTTCCTCCTGGGTGTTCTTATTATGAGGGGCTCCCACCATCCCTGTGCTGTGCTGACTTCCTCCTGGGGGTTCTTATTATGAGGGGCTCCCACCATCCCTGTGCTGTGCTGACTTCCTCCTGGGGGTTCTTATTATGAGGGGATCACACCATCCCTGTGCTGTGCTGACTTCCTCCTGGGGCTGCTTACGGTGCTGCTGTCAGCGCTGTATGTCACGGAGCTGCTGTCAGCGCTGTATGTCACGGAGCTGCTGTCAGCGCTGTATGTCACGGAGCTGCTGTCAGCGCTGTATGTCACGGAGCTGCTGTCAGCGCTGTATGTCACGGAGCTGCTGTCAGTGCTGTATGTCACGGAGCTGCTGTCAGCGCTGTATGTCACGGAGCTGCTGTCAGCGCTGTATGTCACGGAGCTGCTGTCAGCGCTGTATGTCACGGTGCTGCTGTCAGCGCTGTATGTCACGGAGCTGCTGTCAGCGCTGTATGTCACGGAGCTGCTGTCAGTGCTGTATGTCACGGAGCTGCTGTCAGCGCTGTATGTCACGGAGCTGCTGTCAGCGCTGTATGTCACGGAGCTGCTGTCAGCGCTGTATGTCACGGTGCTGCTGTCAGCGCTGTATGTCACGGAGCTGCTGTCAGCGCTGTATGTCACGGAGCTGCTGTCAGTGCTGTATGTCACGGAGCTGCTGTCAGCGCTGTATGTCACGGAGCTGCTGTCAGCGCTGTATGTCACGGAGCTGCTGTCAGCGCTGTATGTCACGGTGCTGCTGTCAGCGCTGTATGTCACGGAGCTGCTGTCAGCGCTGTATGTCACGGAGCTGCTGTCAGCGCTGTATGTCACGGAGCTGCTGTCAGCGCTGTATGTCACGGAGCTGCTGTCAGCGCTGTATGTCACGGAGCTGCTGTCAGCGCTGTATGTCACGGTGCTGATGTCAGTGCTCTGTATTACGGTGCTGCTGTCAGTGCTCTGTATCTCCTGCACCCTCTTGTTTGCCTACCCTGGTCCCTGACCTTCCCTCTCCTCCATTGCCTTCATTAGCTCCATAGTCCTGAATTGTCAGAACAATTTCCCAAATAAAAAAAAAATGCTTGTAGTTATCGATCCCAAATTCACCTCATACATGTATTATGCTATTGTCCAGGTGGTGGGACTACGTGCTACCCCCTAATAATTACCCCGTGGCCGCAAATTCGACCTAAAGGTTTGCGAAATTCGCCTCCCATTGAAGTCAATGGAGCCCGCGGCGAACGGTCGTTTTCGCGAACGTTTGTGTCCGTTCGCGTTTCGCGTTCGCGAAACGTCCCGTCGGAAGTTCGTCCATCACTATACACAAACACACACACAGTATATAATCACACACACAGTACACACATACATGTTTCTATTGGCTGAGAAGGTACTGGAGAGGTGGGGCAGCTATAATCTCAGGATTTACATACTGTCCCTGGTTTTACTGAGGCTGGCAACCCTGATGGGGCCCCCTAGTGGCATGGGGCCCTCGGGCAGTGCCCCACTAGCCCAATGGTCAGTCCGCCCCTGGTTCTAGACAGATATGAGAAGCATTATACCAGCAAATATTCAGCGCAGATAAGTAGAATAGCAAATGTGAACTTCGCTAGCTGAACACTACAAGGGTAATCCAAACAAGCCGCCTCAAAAGTAATACATAACAAAACAGTAAGATACAATTCAGTCACAGTCCCATTATGTGAGATAGTCCTCCTCCATGTGCAAAGTACTTGATCTCAAAACAAGACAGTGATAAGGGTGAATGCAACCCGTCCACCACAGATAGTCCTAGCCAATCACATCAAGGATTTGACCTGAAAAGGTCACATAGCAATGCGACAATCTGCATCTGGTGGCAGGAGATGGTGGCAAGTGACACACTCGGGGATCCCACTGATTCTGCATTATGGTGAGTTGAACTATTTCACTTTATATAACAATGTATTAATAGAAATAATGTGTTTCAATCATCCTGACACCATAACAACCATGGTGCCGTGATGATTTAAGCTCCAACATCAGCCATTGCCCGATCAATTGCCCCCAAAAAGACATATTTTCTTGCAGTGCCCCTCTCAAGACTAAACTCTGGATTCGCCCCTGGGTGAGGGTCAGGGGGGGGGGGGGCATACAACATTTTGCTATGAGGCCCTATGATTTCTAGTTACGCCCCTGCATAGCATGTATCCCACACCATGGGGCATCGAAATCCAGCACTTTTCCGCCAACAACAAATGTGTGTTGTTGGACTTTCCGAGCGCGTGTACACAAGTCCGTCGGGACAAAAGTCCAAAGTACAAACACGCATGCTCTGAAGCAGAAGCGTTCGGTCTTGTAAACTAGTGTTTGTAAAGGAGAATTAGCATTTGTGATGCGGCAAAATATGAAATCTGGAAATGCAGCGCACAATTCTCTTCTTCTTTAATGGGATAATATTGAAGCTGCTTTGCTGGTGATACTGATGGAGTTTTTGCAAATTCATTTTCAAAGGATTTATTTTTTCTAGCGATTTTAAGAATAATATTATTATGTTTTTTTATTTTTATTATATTTATTTTTTATTTATTTTTTAATTTGTGCAATTTACTACAACACCATTATCCCGTAGCTTTTTAAGAACAAAGATACAACTATGTTGGTGCCCCTTGTCAGTTTTACATTGTATTTTTTAAAATGTAACTGCCTACTTCCAAACTGTCATTTGAAGTAAAACACATAGCCAAGTAGTATTCTACACTATTTTTTTATTGTGAATTAAAAAATTAAAAAATAAAAAATAAAATTAGACATGCTATCTGCCAACAGAAAATAACCAAAAAGTGCATTCTATGCATCCAAAAATATAGAAAATATACCAAATCAAATCATTATTATTCAACCAAAAACATAATGTCAAAGCAATAACTCCAAGGCCAATAATAAATAACACGTTGTCTCCTCCGATTCCGCAACATGGCTGGTTGACGAACGGCCGTTCAAAAACGAACTGAAAAGCGCAAAATTAAAAGCGATAAATCGAAAGCGAGAAAAGAAAAGCGCGAATCAACACTCGCCAAACTTCTACTAACACGAAATTAGCAGAAGGAGCCCAAAGGGTGGCGCTAAAGAGCTGAAAAAACACGTAGTAGACATGTGCACACTGAAATATTTATTTTGGAATTTTGTTTTCGTCCGAAAAATACATTTCGTTACTCCCGAATTTTTTTTTATTTTTTTTATTTTGTTTAGTTAAAAAATGCATTCGTGCATTTTTTTTTCTTCTTCTTTTTCTTTTTCCCTTTTTTTTTTTTTCTATCAGGTGTTAAAGTACTTAAAGCGGAGGTCCACCCTAAAGTGGACCTTCCGCTCATCGGAACCCTCCCCCCCTCCGGTGCCACAATCGGCACCTTTCAGGGGGGAGGGGGGTGCAGTTACCTGGATAATCCAGGTAACTGCACCCACTTCCGGGATAGCTCTCTGCGGAAAGGGGCGTAAGTTACGCCCCTTTCCGCAAGTGCCCGCCCCTTTCCGCAAGTGCCCCGCCGCCTGCTGGGACCGTCCTCATTGCGCAGCGCGATTCGCGCATGCGCAGTAGGGAACCGGGAAATGAAGCCGAAAGGCTCCATTTCCTGATTCCCATACCCAAGATGGCGGCGGCAGCACCTTACAGACGATCTAGAGATCGGCTTCGGGTGCCGACATCGCGGGCGCGCTGGACAGGTAAGTGTCACTATTTTAAAAGTCAGCAGTGGACCTCCGCTCATCGGAACCCTCCCCCCCCCCCGGCACCACAATTGGCACCTTTCAGGGGGGTGCAGATACCTGTACAGTACAGGTATCTGCACCCACTTCCGGGACAGCTCTCTGCGGAAAGGGGCGTAAGTTACGTCCCTTTCCGCAAGTGCCCGCCCCTTTCCGCAAGTCCCCCGCTGCTTGCTGGGAAACACACAGATCCCAGAGGCAGCGGTGACCGTCCTTATTGCGCAGCGCGATTCGCGCATGCGCAGTAGGGAACCGGGAAATGAAGCCGAAAGGCTCCATTTCCTGATTCCCATACCCAAGATGGCGGCGGCAGCACCTTACAGACGATCTAGAGATCGGCTTCGGGTGCCGACATCGCGGGCGCGCTGGACAGGTAAGTGTCACTATTTTAAAAGTCAGCAGCTGCAGTATTTGTAGCAGCTGGCTTTTAAAAAAAAAAAAAAACGCGGAGTTCCGGCGGACTCCCACTTTAAGCTATGTATTTATTATGTATGTAAGTTCGGAATTTGTTTAAATATGTGCAATGTTCTACAATAACTTGAAATAAAATTAGAATTAAGTAGAAAAAAAAAAAAAGAAAAGAAAAAAAAAAATGCATTCGTCCGAAAATCCGAAATAATGAAGGTTGAATCTGGCATTGAAGGCTTATGGTGTCTGTCGAATGTTCTAAGAAGATTCAAAGGGGCAGCTAAACTGTACGACGTCGCAATCGTACATTTCTGGTCGAATGTTCCGCCTACAAGCTATAGTAGAATTCTAATGTTGTATGACACTAGTAATAATTATATTTATTAATTATTATTACTAGTCAACCAACATTAGAATTATTCTATAGTGTATGGGCGGAGCATTTGACCATAAATGTCCGCTCGCGGCGACTGCTTCATCGAATCTTCATTTTGAATCTTTTCTCTCTATGTAGAATAATTTTGGTCTAATAGTTAGGTTAGGTACATTCAACCTTTTTTTCTATTGTCTTTATAATGTTGAATCTTTTCTCTCTATGTGGAATCTTTTCTCTCTATGTCGAATCTTTTCTCTCTATGTCGAATCTTTTCTCTCTATGTAGAATAATTTTGGTCTAATAGTTAGGTTAGGTACATTCAACCTTTTTTTCTATTGTCTCTATAATGTTGAATCTTTTCTCTCTATGTGGAATCTTCTCTCTATGTGGAATCTTTTCTCTCTATGTCGAATCTTTTCTCTCTATGTCAAATCTTTTCTCTCTATGTCGAATCTTTTCTCTCTATGTAGAATAATTTTGGTCTAATAGTTAGGTTAGGTACATTCAACCTTTTTTTCTATTGTCTCTATAATGTTGAATCTTTTCTCTCTATGTCGAATCTTTTCTCTCTATGTCAAATCTTTTCTCTCTATGTGGAATCTTTTCTCTCTATGTGGAATCTTTTCTCTCTATGTCAAATCTTTTCTCTCTATGTGGAATCTTTTCTCTCTATGTCAAATCTTTTCTCTCTATGTGGAATCTTTTCTCTCTATGTTGAATCTTTTCTCTCTATGTCGAATCTTTTCTCTCTATGTCGAATCTTTTCTCTCTATGTCGAATCTTTTCTCTCTATGTAGAATAATTTTGGTCTAATAGTTAGGTTAGGTACATTCAACCTTTTTTTCTATTGTCTCTATAATGTTGAATCTTTTCTCTCTATGTGGAATCTTCTCTCTATGTGGAATCTTTTCTCTCTATGTCGAATCTTTTCTCTCTATGTCAAATCTTTTCTCTCTATGTCGAATCTTTTCTCTCTATGTAGAATAATTTTGGTCTAATAGTTAGGTTAGGTACATTCAACCTTTTTTTCTATTGTCTCTATAATGTTGAATCTTTTCTCTCTATGTCGAATCTTTTCTCTCTATGTCAAATCTTTTCTCTCTATGTGGAATCTTTTCTCTCTATGTGGAATCTTTTCTCTCTATGTCAAATCTTTTCTCTCTATGTGGAATCTTTTCTCTCTATGTCAAATCTTTTCTCTCTATGTGGAATCTTTTCTCTCTATGTTGAATCTTTTCTCTCTATGTCGAATCTTTTCTCTCTATGTCGAATCTTTTCTCTCTATGTCGAATCTTTTCTCTCTATGTAGAATAATTTTGGTCTAATAGTTAGGTTAGGTACATTCAACCTTTTTTTCTATTGTCTCTATAATGTTGAATCTTTTCTCTCTATGTGGAATCTTCTCTCTATGTGGAATCTTTTCTCTCTATGTCGAATCTTTTCTCTCTATGTCAAATCTTTTCTCTCTATGTCGAATCTTTTCTCTCTATGTAGAATAATTTTGGTCTAATAGTTAGGTTAGGTACATTCAACCTTTTTTTCTATTGTCTCTATAATGTTGAATCTTTTCTCTCTATGTCGAATCTTTTCTCTCTATGTCAAATCTTTTCTCTCTATGTGGAATCTTTTCTCTCTATGTGGAATCTTTTCTCTCTATGTCAAATCTTTTCTCTCTATGTGGAATCTTTTCTCTCTATGTCAAATCTTTTCTCTCTATGTGGAATCTTTTCTCTCTATGTTGAATCTTTTCTCTCTATGTCGAATCTTTTCTCTCTATGTTGAATCTTTTCTCTCTATGTCGAATCTTTTCTCTCTATGTCGAATCTTTTCTCTCTATGTCGAATCTTTTCTCTCTATGTAGAATAATTTTGGTCTAATAGTTAGGTTAGGTACATTCAACCTTTTTTTCTATTGTCTCTATAATGTTGAATCTTTTCTCTCTATGTGGAATCTTCTCTCTATGTGGAATCTTTTCTCTCTATGTCGAATCTTTTCTCTCTATGTCAAATCTTTTCTCTCTATGTCGAATCTTTTCTCTCTATGTAGAATAATTTTGGTCTAATAGTTAGGTTAGGTACATTCAACCTTTTTTTCTATTGTCTCTATAATGTTGAATCTTTTCTCTCTATGTCGAATCTTTTCTCTCTATGTCGAATCTTTTCTCTCTATGTCAAATCTTTTCTCTCTATGTGGAATCTTTTCTCTCTATGTAGAATAATTTTGGTCTAATAGTTAGGTTAGGTACATTCAACCTTTTTTTCTATTGTCTCTATAATGTTGAATCTTTTCTCTCTATGTGGAATCTTTTCTCTCTATGTCAAATCTTTTCTCTCTATGTCGAATCTTTTCTCTCTCTATGTCGAATCTTTTCTCTCTATGTCGAATCTTTTCTCTCTATGTCGAATCTTTTCTCTCTATGTCGAATAATTTTGGTCTAATAGTTAGGTTAGGTACATTCAACCTTTTTTTCTATTGTCTCTATAATGTTGAATCTTTTCTCTCTATGTGGAATCTTCTCTCTATGTGGAATCTTCTCTCTATGTGGAATCTTTTCTCTCTATGTCGAATCTTTTCTCTCTCTATGTCGAATCTTTTCTCTCTATGTCGAATCTTTTCTCTCTATGTCGAATCTTTTCTCTCTATGTCGAATAATTTTGGTCTAATAGTTAGGTTAGGTACATTCAACCTTTTTTTCTATTGTCTCTATAATGTTGAATCTTTTCTCTCTATGTGGAATCTTCTCTCTATGTGGAATCTTTTCTCTCTATGTCGAATCTTTTCTCTCTATGTGGAATCTTTTCTCTCTATGTCGAATCTTTTCTCTCTATGTCGAATCTTTTCTCTCTATGTCGAATAATCTTGAACTAATAGAGCTAAGGTTAGGCCCATTCGACCACAGCTTCGATGGACACAGATCACTATTGCCAACGTCACGCAGAATCTCCTATCTATATCGAACTGTTGTCGCAACGAAAACTAAAATAAAGCATTTTTTTTTATGTTTGGATCTTTCGGTTTTTCGGATTCTGCGCGTTCGTTATCATTTGTTAAAACGATAACAAAAATACCTGAAATTCGGACTAAAATGCATTTGGACTAAAACAAATGCACATGTCTACGTAGTACGTCTTGTACATCACTACGTTCGTAATTGTTGGCCAACATTTGTGTGGCCGTGTGTATGCAAGACAAGTTTGAGCCAACGCCCTTCGGACAAAATTCCACAGTTTTGTTGTCGAAAAGTCCGATCGTGTGTATGAGGCTAAACGGGTTTTCTTCTAAGCCGCGCCATTACTACTATAAATAAAATAATAAATAAATAAAAGTTCCAGTATATATGCCATAGTTTGCAGACGCTATAACTTACACGCAGACCAATCATTATACACTTTTTTTGTTTTTGTTTTTTTTTTGTTTTTTTTTACCAAAGACAAGTAACAGAATGCATTGTAGAATAAATTAATGAAGAAATGTTATTATTTTTTATGGGATATGTTTTTATAGCAAAAAGTGATAAATATTGGTTTTGTTTGCTCATCCATACTCCTAATACTGACTAACATTTGAGTAGGAAACAAGACCTCCAAACTACGATTAGACATGTGAGGTTCGTTTTGTTCTGAATTAAAATGTTAATACATTTTTGGTTATTTGAATTACAATAGTAACACATTTAAATGAATCCTAAATAACGAAACACAATTTGGCTGAAATTCTAATTGAATTCAAATCAAATTTGAATCAAATTTAATTAAAAAACAAAAATCAAATTTGAAAACAAGAATAGAATAAAATAGAATAGAAATGAAAAGAATAGAACAGATTAAAATAGAATAAAAGAGAAAAAAAATAAAGGAATAGAATATAAAACAATAGAAAAACAATAGAATAAAATAGAAATAATATAATTGTTTATTTGAAATTTAAAATTTAGAGTAAAGTAAGTTTGATTTGAAAAGAATAGGTTAGTGTAGAAAAGAATAGAATAGGATAACATAAAAAATGAAAAATAGTATAGAATAGAATAAAATAAAAAAATAATCTTTCAAAATTCAAATTTGAAAGAAGAAATTTGAATTCCTATAGAATAGATTAAAATACAGTAGAAAATAGTAGAATAGAAAATAAAACAATTGAATAGACAAGAAAAGAATAGAATAGAAAAAAAATAGAATAGAAAAAAAAAATAGAACAGAAGGAAACATAAAGAATATAACCACCTTTAAAAAAATGTGAATTTTGAATAGAATAAATTCATATTAGAATAGAAAAGTTCTGAAAAAATTGTACAATAGATTAAAATAGAATAAAAAAATAACCACTTTCTGAAATTTGAATTTTGAATAAAATAAATTTGAATTTCAAATAGAATAAATTCAAATTCGATAGTATTGAAAATAATAGAATAGAAAAGAAAAGAAAAGAATAGAATACAAAAAAAAATTGAATAGAATAGAAAAAACAATAGAAAAGAAAAGAATATAATAGAAAGAATATAACCATCTTCCGAAATTCTAATTTCAATAGAATAAATTGAAATTTAAATTCCGATTTTAATTTTCCGAATTCTGTCAAATTGAATTCAATTCAGAAAATTGTAATTGAATTCCAGATCGAATCGCTATCCAAATCTTGCAGGCTTCACCTCCGTAACATCTCCAAAATACGCCCTTTTTTAACCATTGAAACCACATAGCAGCTTATTGACTCCCTTGTTATCTCTCACCCTGACTACTAACTCCCTCCTCATTGGCCTACCCCTCCATCTCCTCTTCAGTCTATCATAAATGCTGCTGCCAGATTTATCCATCTTACTAATTATTCAGTGTCTACTGCCCCTCTCTGCCAATCCCTCTACTGGCTTCCCATTGCCCAACGAATAATATTCAAAACACTAACGATAACATACTGTCAGAAACCATGAGACAGAAGTACAATCAAATCACACTTGTTTATTAATAAAAATAAAAAGGTAAATAGAAAAAAGCGTAGTCAAGCATAGCCAGAGTCCAGTAGCCAGATCGGGTAGTCAGCCAGTCCAAAGTTCATTAACCAGATTGGATAATCAGCCAGGCCTGAAGTCAGGGATCCAAGGAGAGCAATTGCAAGCAGGAGAAGAAGCCAGGAGGGATGTCACCAAGCCAGTCTTGAAACAAACAGCAGGAGATGGTTCCTTGTGATGTGACCAACGTGAAGGCAAAGGAAAGAGTGAGCTGGAAGGCTTTAAATAGGCAGGTCAGACGAGCATCATCGGGAACAGCTGGTAACTGTGGAAAGAGAAGAGAGCTGGCAATTAGCAGACAGCTGAGTGGCCAGCCCAGAGGAGGAAGGGCTAAGCCAGCCCTGACACATACAAAGCCATTTACAACTCTGCCGTGAGCTACATCACCAATCTTATTTTCAAATATCACCCAAGCCATCCTCTCCGCTCCTCCCAGGACCTCTTTCTTTCTACCTCCCTTGTCTCTCCCTCCCACGCTCATCTCCAGGACTTCTCCAGGGCCTGTCCCATACTCTAGAACTCACTACCCCAATCTGTCCAACTATCTCCTACTCTGTCCACTTTTAGGCGATCCCTGAAAACTCATCTCTTCAGGAAATCCTATCCTGCCTTCAGCTAATAACCAAATCTTAAACTTCCCTCATCAGTTCATCCTTTACGGGTATTAGCTTTTGTTTCACCAGCCCCTTCCTATCAGATTGTAAGCGTGCAGTAGCAGGGCCCTTCTAACCCTCTTGTATTGAATTGTATTGTTGCTGTATTGTCTCCCTTTATATTGTAAAGTGCTGCACAAACTGTTGGCACTATATAAATCCTATATAATAATAATAATTAGGAACATCTAGCGTACTAAAGAATTTTTCTTCACCACCCTTAAACGCAACTCATTCTTAGTTGTCCACAACTCCAAACCCAATCATGCAGACTCAACATCTAAGCTTTGCTCTTATTTTGCATTGAAGAGGATTGGAAGAAGATACAATGGCAGGACATGTTTAGAATGCGGCACACGTCCTAAAAAATGACCATTAAAAAAAAAAAAAAAAAGAAGAAGTAACAAGCAACTGCTGGCTGTGAACTAGTCATATCTCTGCTAATGTGAGAATTGAGGTAGTGCATTTACCGATGCTTGTTCCAAGATCCCCATGGGCAGGTAGAAGGGATGACAAGCATGCTGGAAGAACAATTATGGCTAAGTGACGGGGTCGCTGACCTTATTACATGCTGGTTAAATCCTCAAAAGACACAGAAGGACATATGCTGTGTCTGCAGAATTCAGGTGTTGACAAGTTCCAGCCACACAACTGCACTTCCACCCTAAATAAGGGTTTAACCATTACGGAGCTGTGCATAGTTGTAAGTTTCGAGTAAGTGGACCACAGGGATTTGAAGGGGCTGTTATATATATATATATATATATATATATATATATATATATATATATTGTAACATTGGGGTGTTTAGCTCAAGTGGTTAGATGCATTTTTCAGTCCACATCAGGCAGGCGTTTATAGTTAAGGGCCTGGTAGCCCACGTTTATTAAAGGAAAAACAAAATAATAGTCCATCCAGGAATCCCACGCAGGGGTCCAAGCTTGAATTAAATACACAAAATCCAAATGAAAATGCTAGCCCACCTGGCTACTCTTCAGCAGTAGTGCTGCTATAGGTACTTGCCCCTCAAACGAACTGCTTGGGTGCACACAGTCTTAGGCTCCTTGGACGCACACAGCTTCAAACCCTTCAACACACAGCTTTGGGATCCTTGGACGCACACAGCTTTGGGCTCCTTCGACGCACACAGCTTCAAGCCTTCAACACACAGCTTTGGGATCCTTGGAGGCACACAGCTTCAAGCCTTCAACACACACAGCTTTGGGCTCCTTGGACGCACACAGCTTCAAGCCTTCAACACACACAGCTTTGGGCTCCTTGGACGCACACAGCTTCAAACCCTTCAACACACAGCTTTGGGCTCCTTGGACGCACACAGCTTCAAACCCTTCAACACACAGCTTTGGGCTCCTTGGACGCACACAGCTTCAAACCCTTCAACACACAGCTTTGGGCTCCTTGGACGCACACAGCTTCAAGCCTTCAACACACAGCTTTGGGCTCCTTCGACGCACACAGCTTCAAGACTTCAACACACACAGCTTTGGGCTCCTTGGACGCACACAGCTTCAAGCCTTCAACACACACAGCTTTGGGCTCCTTGGACATGCACAGCTTCAAGCCTTCAACACACACAGCTTTGGGCTCCTTGGAGGCACACAGCTTCAAGCCTTCAACACACAGCTTTGGGCTCCTTGGAGGCACACAGCTTCAAGCCTTCAACACACAGCTTTGGGCTCCTTGGACGCACACAGCTTCAAGCCTTCAACACACACAGCTTTCGGCTCCTTGGACGCACACAGCTTCAAGCCTTCAACACACACAGCTTTGGGCTCCTTGGACATGCACAGCTTCAAGCCTTCAACACACACAGCTTTCGGCTCCTTGGACGCACACAGCTTCAAGCCTTCAACACACACAGCTTTGGGCTCCTTGGACATGCACAGCTTCAAGCCTTCAACACACACAGCTTTGGGCTCCTTGGAGGCACACAGCTTCAAGCAGCAGCACGCTGCTCACACTCCACCATCCTCCACACTCTACTCCCAACAGCCCTTCATTATATGGGCTGTGTGCAGCTGGGCACACACCCTGCTCGTTATCCTCAAGACCCGGACACAGGGCTGGAGATCCCGTCCCACCCATTACTCTCAGGGATCTCCAGACTACAGAATCCCATCCAAACCTAGCAAAACCTGGAGAAAACTGACAGAGCAGTTTTCTCCATTTAAAAGCTACACTCTGTGGTCTTGCAGTCCGCAGATATGCAAACTCTGTGTCCGCGTCTCTTTTTCCCCCAATTTCGTAAGGACAGAGCCTCACTCTGCCACAAATATATATATATATATATATATTGTTTTAAGTGGTATAGAAGAGCTCCATACTAAAACATAGCATACTGGGTATGTATTGTAGAAAAAAATACTAGGTATATAATGTAGAATGTCATATAGCTGTATCTTCTTTTAGTGTTTTGCTAAATAGTGCCCCTGTAAAGATATGACAGGCCCATTTTACTGGTGGAAGTCAGCAGCCAAGTGCAGATGGGCTTTCTTGGCAAGTGGTGAAATCTGCCTCTTTTATGTCGCAGAAGAAGACTTTGGAGGAGGATTCAAGTGTGGAGGAAAGAGCATTATAAAGGTTATCTTAACTCAAAGCAAAAATGTAATATATTGCAGCTTACCACTCCTTAGATGTGGCGGATGCATTCGTTTTCTTTTAAGACAAGTCCTGACACAAAGCTAACCTTTCCAACTTCCTGGATAAATTGAAACTCTAGAAAATATGCCCCCCCTCCCCCACCCACAACCTTATAACTTGTTTCTCAACAGCATAGATGTTATACAGTACCTTGAAAAGTATTCACACCCCTTGAAATTTTCCACATTTTGTCATGTTACAACCGAAGAATGTAAATGTGTTTTATTGGGATTTTGGAAACCCACATAAAGTGGCACATAATTGTGAAGTGGAAGGAAAATAATAAATGGTTTTCAACATTTTTTTACAAATAAATATGTGAAAAGTGTGAGGGGGGATTTGTATTCAGCCTCCTTTACTCTGATACTCCTAATCAAAATCTAGTGGAACCAATTGCCCTCAGAAGTCAACTAATTAGTAAATAGAGTCCACCTGTGTGTAATTTAATCTCAGTATAAATACAGCTGCTCTGTGAAGCCTTCAGACGTTTGTTAGAGAATCTTAGTGAACAAACAGCCCCATGGAGGCCAAGGAACACACCAGACAGGTCAGGGATAAAGTTATGGAGAAGTTTAAAGCAGGGTTAGGTTATAAAATAATATCCCAAGCTTTGAACATCTCACAGAGATCCATCATCCTAAAATGGAAAGAGTATGGCACAACTGCAAACCTATTAAGACATGGCCGTCCACCTAACCTGACAGGCCAGGCAAGGAGAGCATTCATCAGAGAAGCTATGGTAACTTTGGAGGAGATGCAGAGATCCACAGCTCAGGGGGGAGAATCTGTCCACAGGACAACTATTAGTCGTCTCTCCACAAATCTGCCCTTTATGGAAGAGTGACAAGAAGAAAGACATTGGAGAAAGAAAGTCATAAGAAGTCCTGTTTGCAGTTTGCAAGAAGCCATGTGGAGGACACAGCAAACATGTGGAAGAAGGTGCTCTGGTCAGATGAGACCAAAATTAAACTTGTTGGCCTAAAAGCAAAACGCTATGTGTGGAAGGAAACTAACACTGCACACCCCCCTGGAAACACCATCCCTACCGTGAAACATGTTGAGTGGATGCTTTTTTTCAGCAGGCACAGCAAAGCTGGTCAGAGTTGATGGGAAGATGGATGGAGCCAAATACAGGGCAATCTTAGAAGAAAACCTGTTGTAATCTGCAAAAGACTTGAGACTGGGGAGGAGGTTCATCTTCCAGCAGGACAACAACCCTAAACATACAGCCAGAGCTACAATGGAATGGTTTACATCAAAGCTAATTCTTGTGTTTAGAATGGCCCAGTCAAAGTCCAGATCTAAATCCAATTGAAAATCGGTGGCAAGTTTTAAAAATTGCTGTTCACGGATGCTCTCCATCCAATCTGACAGAGCTTGAGATATTCTGCAAAGAAGAATGGGCAAAAATGTCACTCTCTGGACATGCAAAGCTGGTAGAGACACCCCCAAAAAGATGTGCAGCTGTAATTGCAGTGAAAGGCGGTTCTACAAAGTATTGACTCAGGGGGGTGCCATACAAATGCCCCCCCCACTTTTCACTTTTCATATATTTATTTGTAACACATTTTGAAAACCATTTATCATTTTCCTTCCACTTCACAATGATGCGCCACTTTGTGTTGGTTTATCACATAAAATCCCAATAAAATACATTTCAGTTTTTGGGTGTAAAATGGCAAAATGTGAAAAATTTCAAGGTGTATGAATACTTTTTCAAGGCACTGTATATTTACAGTTTTGTGACCAATTATTTTTGTTTATGTTTGGTCTTTACTTTTTTCTGTTTGGATATTTAAGCATTTGGCTAATACATGTTTTATGCAATCCTCTTACCTCCACCCTTTATTAGGTGTGGCCCTCATTAACGCTTAAGGGCCGGTTCACACTGCGGGCGATGCGAGGCGACACCGACTTGCCTCGCCGCGACCTGCCGCGACCTCAGCGGCGACTTGCAAATGACTTCTGTATAGAAGTCAATGCAAGTCGCCCCGAGGTCGCCCAAAAGTAGTACAGGAACCTTTTTTCTGAGTCGGAGCGACTCGAGTCGCTCCTCTCAGAACGGTTCCATTGTACAGAACGGGGGCGACGTGTCAGATCGCAGCGAGGCAAGTCGTGTCGCCTCGCATCGCCCGCAGTGTGAACCGGTCCTAAGTCAAGATCAGTTAAAGTGATTTATGCTGCCACATATTTTGTTTACGTTTGTTGTACTAATACAATACTTAATGCCCTTGATGTCTGGATCTTTGGAAACATTTTTCAAGCTACCTATGTCTTCAATTGTCTTCTTTTATTTCCTTTCTTCCTCCTTTTCCCTCACCTCCTGCCCCATCCTCTTCCTTTTCCTCCTCCCCCTTCCCCTTCTTCCACCACCTTCCTATTTGTTAATTTGTTTATAGGTGAAGTATTGCTTTTTCTTATTCTATTGGTACAAAACCAGCTTATCACAAATGTCCTAAAGAAGCGGAAAACTCTGCAAAACGCGTAGACAGTAGCTGATGTGTCTAGATGACACTGGAGCCGGACACGTGAGAACTCAATGAAGAACCACACAGGCACCAAGACTTACATTATTGTGTCATCTCTGAGCCTCCATCCCAGTCCAGGAAGAAGATGGTGACCCCCAGATGAATCCTGAGAAAAGTTTGTTCAGTTCTTTTGGAGAGAAAACCAAAAGGTATTGTCTGTGATCTCTGTGAGAGGTAATACATTCCTGGAAATATTACACTGACACATTCATGTGTTTAACATGAAATAGATATCCAGTGTTGGATCTACTTTAAAACCAGTTGGTGTCCGGACCCGGGTCTGAACTTGTAACCTCTGCTGTGTCTCTTGCTGAGTCACCTGAGATGCTGGACAGCTACCTGTCTGATCCATTGGACCATCCATGGCCTTAAACCTTCTTTCTGCTGAACCTTGAACCCTTTATGTCTCCTATGAACTTCCTATTTAAGCCGTGTCTTTGCACTTCCTGTTTGCCAGATTATTGTGCTCTCTCCAGGCAATATCTGACTCTTGTCACTCTGCTGCCATCTGTATCTTCTTTACCAATCGTTGGCGACCTTTGGCTTGTTCCTCGACTATGCTTCCATTTGATCCCAACCTGCAACCACTTGCTACCAACCTTTAGCTTGTTTACTGACTACTCTTCTGCTTGATCCCTACCTGCTATATTTGCTACTGGACCCTGGCTTGCTCACCTTCTGGCGGGGCGATCCTGAAGACCGCAACCTGATACTAACATTTAGCAAAACCCATCTCCACCATCAGGAGTTCTGGTGAATATCGGTTAGTGCTTGGACTTGCTTGTATACCTATCCTGCTGGTTGGTGGGAATCTCTCTACTACTGTAGCTATTGGTCTTCAAGCCTGAACCCTGACTGTGACAATTGGTTTTGGTATAAATACAGCCAATACAATTACAGAAACCTGGATTTCCCAATTGGAAGTTCAGATGTTGGATAACAACCAGTGAATGAGGATTTCAAATGTGTGCAACAAATGTAAAAATAATACTGCATAAGGGTAATTACCATTACATACATATACTTTAATAAGCCAGAGTTCTGAGGTTTTATTTTCCAGAATATTTTCTTTTCTTTAAGTTGCCCACAGAGATCTTACAGATAGCTTTTGATTAGTGAGAACATCTTTTTCTTCGCTCAGCCTTTCTTTCATAAATGAGTTATTGTCATTATATTGTATGTTTTCTTATTACATTTTCTCTTTTAATGACACAGACTAAATTGGAAGAAGGTTACTGTAGCTGAAAATAGAAAAGAAAAAAAAAAGACGTTGCAAGTTATTCAAAATTTAATTTAAAAAAAAAAAAAAAAAAAAAAATACGATTTTATTGCCTGGGACCAATTCAAATTGTGTAAATAAAAAAATAAAAAAAGTACAGTCTGATTATGAAAACAGGTTGTCAAAATGAAACATGCGTCATTTGCATATTCCGAGGGAAAATAACTAGTCACTTCGCCATAAAGTCCTAATTCACTCGCAAAATTACACGACCTTAGAAGCCTGCACTGAGCTGGAGTGCGCTAGATAACCACAGGACCTAGCAGCCCCATTTCACGCTGTTTAATGAAATTGTATCAGTCGCAGAATGATCATTCTGTTCACGCTCAGCAAGCGGGAAGGTGGGTAATGATCCTGAAAAATTTCCATTAATACTATTTCATAAGAAAAAAAATTATATATATATTGTTAATTTAAAGGCAGAGTTTATTAACATAACTGCAAATAAACTGTTCAACTGCACGTGTATCTAACTCACGAAAAAACGATTTGGAGACGGGTATTTCTTTATTTTGAAAGTCTGCAATTCCCTTTCTTAATTTTTTTTTTTCCTGCTACCTCCATTTCTTTTTTTCTCCCAAGCTTCTCTCTTTTTCTCTACCTCGACACTTTCCCCTTCCCCGTCTCCAATCTTTTTCTTCATTACTTTGGTGTAGTTGACCTTTCACTCTTGCCAGCTCTTTCTCTCTCTATTCTGTCTCTCTCATCTTTCACTCTTACTTCCCCTCTTCTTCTTTTCCCTCCTTTCCATCCGTCCCATACTCCCCTAGCTATTCTCTCTCCTCTCTCTTTCTCCCTTACACTGCCCCTGCTATACTCTTTGCTCTCTCTCGTTATCTATCTCTCTTACCCCCCCCCCCCCCCCTTTTTTCTTTCTCTTTATTACACACCACTTGTCGTTCTCTTCTCTTTCTTGTTCTCTCTTTCATATCCCTCCTACACTCCCCATCTCTCCCCTTCCTTTCTTACATCCCCCCTCTCAATTTTCTCCTCTCTCCTTCTTACTCTCCTCCTTTCCATTCTCTCATTTACACTCCCCCTCTCTCCCCTTTCCCTCTTACACTCCCCCTCTCCCCTTTCTCTCTTACACTCCCCCTCTCCCCTTTCTCTCTTACACTCCCCCTCTCCCCTTTCTCTCTTACACTCCCCCTCTCCCCTTTCTCTCTTACACTCCTCCTCTCCCTCTAATGCTCCTCCTCTCTCCCCTCTCCCTCTTACACTCCCCCCTTTCAATTCTCTCTCTTACACTCTGCCTCTCTCCCCTTTCTCTCTTACACTCCCCCTCTCTCCCCTCTCCCTCTTACACTCCCCTCTTTCAAGTATCTCTCTTACACTGCCCCTCTCTCCCCTTTCCTTCTTACACTCCACCTTTCAATTCTCCTCTTACACTCCCCCTCTCCCTCCTTTCCCTCTTACACTCCCCCTCTCTCCCCTTTCTCTCTTGCACTCCCCCTTTCAATTCTCTCTCTTACACTCCCCCTCTCTCCCCTCTCCTTTTTGCATGCCTCCTCTCTCCCCCTTACACTCCCCATCTCCCCCCTCTCTCTCTTACACTCCCCCTTTCTCCCCTCTCCTTTTTACATGCCTCCTCTCTCCCCCTTACACTCCTCCTCTCTCCCCTCTTCTTCTTACACTCCCCCTCTCTCCCCTCTCCCTCTTACACTCCCCCTCTTTCCCATTTCTCTTTTACACTCCCCCTCTCTCCCCTCTCCCTCTTACACTCCCCCTCTCTCCCCTCTCCCTCTTACACTCCCCCTCTCTCCCATTTCTCTTTTATACTCCCCCTCTCTCCCCTCTCCCTCTTACACTCCCCCTCTCTCCCCTTTCTCTTTTATACTCCCTCTCGCTCTCCCCTCTACCTCTTACACTCCCCCTCTCTCTTATCATCAACAATCATTGGGATTTTCTAGTCGGTGGTGCTGTATGTGTATCTATATATTTATGTCTGTACACATATATGCACACATCTCTCTTTAGCCACTATAGATAGCGCCTGGGCCCCTTTTTTAATACATAAGTATTCTCTGATATCTGTTACAACTCACGATCCTTCTTAGGACTGCGAGGTATAGGGGCGGCGACACTGTTTTTAGTGTTCTGTCGGTTTGTGCCGTGTTTTGCTATTACCACTATAGCGCGGTCTGGTCCTGTGTGTTATCACTCCCCCTCTCTCTCCTCTCCCTCTTACACGCACCCCATTCCACTCGCTTTTACACTCCCTATCTATGCAATCTTGTAATTCATTTTTACTCTCTGTCCTCTCAACCCTCTCTGCCTCCCAACTCATCTTCTTTTATCGGGTTATCAGTGGTGTACCCCAAGGTTCAGTGCTGGGACCCTTTAATTTTTAAAATCTTTATAAATGATATCAGGTCTGGGATTAAAAGTACAATTTTCTGTCTTTGCAGATGACACCAAGATATGCAGTGGAATAACGTCCTTACAGGATGTCTCCAATTTACAAGCCGCCCGCAATGCAATAATTGGGCAATTAAGTGGCAAATGAGGTTTAATGTTGATAAATGTAAAGTTCTGCACTTGGGGGCTATGAATGTGCATGCATCATACATACTAGGGGGGAGTACAACTGGGGGGATCCATAGTGGAGAGGATCTGGGGGCTCTGGTAGATCATAAGCTCAATAATAGTAATTGCAATGCCAAGCTGTGGTTTCCAAAGCGAGCAAAGTCCTTTCTTGTATTAGGAGAGGTATGGACTTCAGAGAGAGAGATATCATTTTGCCCCCCTGTACAAATCATTAGTAAGACCTCATCTGGAATATGCAGTTCGTTTTTGGGCACCAGTTCTCAAAAAGGATATCGGGGAACTGGAGAAAGTGCAGAGAAGAGCAACCAAACTGATAAGAGGCATGGAGGAGCTCAGCTATGAGTAAAGATTAGAGGAAATTAATTTATTCTCTTTTGACAAGAGGAGATTAAGGGGGGATATGATCACCATATACAAATACATAAGTGATCCATATATTGAACTTGGTGTTGAGTTATTCACTTTAAGGTCATCACAGAGGACAAGGGGGCACTCTTTATGTCTAGAGGAAAAGAGATTTCATTTCCAAATACGGTAAGGTTTCTTCACAGTAAGAGCTGTGAAAATGTGGAATAGACTCCCTCCAAAGGTGGTTCTGGCCATCTCAGTAGATTGTTTTCCTAAATGTACATAATATAACTGGGTACTGACATTTATAGGTAAAGTTGAACCAGGCAAAATTCCAATTGCCCCTGGGGGGGGGGGGGGGGGGGGGATCAGGAAGGACTTGTTTCCCCTGCTGTAGCCAATTGGATCATGCTTTGCTGGGTTTTTCGCCTTCCTCCGGATCAACTGTGTTATATAGTAGACATGTGCATTCGTTTTCCTCCGAATTTCAGGTATTTTTGTTATCGTTTTGACAAACGATAATGAAAGCACAGAATCCGAGAGACCCGACATAAATAAATGCTTTATTTTCTTTTTCGTTGTGACAACAGTTCGATGTAGAATAGGAGATTCGACATGACACTGACAATAACAATCTGTGTCTATTGAACCTGTATCATTATCATTATTCATTAACAATCCATTCACACAGGGGCAATGCGACTTCCAGCGCGACTTTGGGAGGCAACTTGGACACGACTTGAGTGTGAATCTGAGCGTGACTTGGGGTGATTTACAACACGACTTTAAGTCGCCCCCAGGCCAGGGGACTTTAATTTTTTTTTAAAAACGTCATGGGTTCCCCTTCAAGAGCATACCAGGCCCTTCAGGTCTGGTATGGATATTAAGGGGAACCCCATGCCAACCAAAAAAAATAATTAAAAATGGTGTGGGGGTCCCTCTCAAAATCCATACCAGGCCCTTCAGGTCTGACATGGATTTTAACGGGCACCCAAAAAAAAATGGCGTGGGGGTCCCCCTCAAAATCCATACCAGACCCTTATCCAAGCATGCAACCTGGCAGGCCGCAGGAAAAGAAGGGGGGACGAGAGAGCCCCCCCCCCCCCCCCGAACCATACCAGGCCACATGCCCTCAACATTGGAAGATACAGCCCCCCCCCCCGTGTGAAATGGTAAGGGGTACCCCTACCATTTCACCAAAAAAGTGACAAAAGTGTTAAAAATTACAAGAGACAGTTTTTTATCAATTCCTTTATTAAAGTCTTCTTTCATCTTCTTTCTTCTGGTCTTCTTCCTTCTTCCTTTCTTCATCCTTCGGTTTCTTCCTCCATCTTATTCTTCCTCCATCTTCTTCTTCCTCCAATCTGCTTCTTCTTGCTCCGGTGTTCTCGTCCAGCATCTTCCTCCAGGGCGTCTCTTCTTCGTTCTCGGGCCGCATGGAACCGTGCGTCAGAGGGGGGCAGTGTCACCGGGTGGCCCCGCCCTCAGTTATATAAGAACTGTCAGAAGAAGAGAAGCCCACACCCCGTTGCGCGGTGCGGCCCGAGAACAAAGAGACGCCGCGAAGGAAGATGCCGGACGAGAATACTGAAGAAAGAAGAAGCGGATCGGAGGAAGAAGAAGATGGAGGAAGAAGATGGAGGAAGAAGAAGATGGTGGAAGAAACAGAAGGATGAAGAAAGGAAGAAGACCAGAAGAAAGAAGATGAAAGAAGACTTTAATAAAGGAATTGTCAAAAACTGCCTCTTGTCACTTTTTTGGTGAAATGGTAGGGTACCTTACCATTTCACAAAGGGGGAGGCCGGGATCTGGGGGTCCCCTTGTTAAAGGGGGCTTCCAGATTCCAATAAGCCCCCCACCCGCAGACCCCCACAACCACTGGCCAGGGTTGTAGGGATGAGGCCCTTGTCCTCATCAACATGGGAACAAGGTGCTTTTTGGGGACCCCAAAGCATACTCCCAATGTTGAGGGCATGTGTCCTGATACGGTTCAGGAGGGGGGGTGCTCTCTCGTCCCCCCTCTTTTCCTGCGGCCTGCCAGGTTGCGTGCTCGGATAAGGGTCTGGTATGGATTTTGAGGGGGACCCCCACTCCATTTTTTTTTTGTTGGCACGGGGTTCCCCTTAATATCCATACCAGACCCAAAGGGCCTGGTATGGAATTTTGGGGGACCCCCGCACATTTTTATTTCCTTAATTTTTTATTTTTTTTTCTTAATGCTAATGCTTACATGACAATGCAAATAGCCTTAAAAAAACCCATAGAAGATGTACAACATTAGAATCCTACTATAGCTTGTAGTCAAAATATTTGACCGGGAATGTACGATTGCGGCGTCATACAGTGAGTTTAGCTGCTCCGTCGAATCTTCTTTAACCACTTTCAGACCGGACCAATTTGCTGGTCAAAGACCAGACCACTTTTTGCGATTCGGCACTGCGTCGCTTTAACTGACAATTGCGCGGTCGTGCGACGTGGCTCCCAAACAAAATTGACGTCCTTTTTTTCCCACAAATAGAGCTTTCTTTTGGTGGTATTTGATCACCCCTGCGGTTTTTATTTTTTGCGCTATAAACAAAAATAGAGCGACAATTTTGAAAAAAATGCATTATTTTTTACTTTTTGTTATAATAAATATCCCCCAAAAATATATAAAATAATTTTTTTTTCCCTCACTTTAGGCCGATACGTATTCTTCTACATATTTTTGGTAAAAAAAATCGCAATAAGCGATTATTGATTGGATTGCGCAAAAGTTATAGCGCTTACAAAATAGGCATAGTTTTATAGCATTTTTATTAATAGTTTTTTATTATTTTTTTTACTAGTAATGGCGGCGATCAGCGATTTTTATTGTGACTGCGACATTGTGGGGGACCCATCGGACATTTTTGACACATTTTTGGGACCATAATATAGTAATCACTGCTATATAAATGCAGTGATTCCTGTGTAAATGACACTGGCAGTGAAGGGGTTAACCAGTGGGTGGCAGTGTAGGGGTTAAGTGTTCCTAGGGGTGTGTTACTAACTGTGGGGGGGTTGGGCTTTCATTTAGTGAACACTGATCTCTGCTCCAATCACATGGAGCAGAGATCAGCGTCACTAGTTGCTAGGCAGAATGGAGAAATGCTGTTTACTCGGCATTTCCTCCATTCGGCCGCTCCGTGAGACGATCGCGGGGATGCCCGCAGCGATCGAGTCCGCGGGTCCCGCGACTGGACTCCCGGGGGCCCCGACCAGCGCGGGAGCGCGACGCCGGCGGCGCGCTCCCGAATGCAGGACGGCATTGAATATTGGACGTACCTGAACGCCAATATGCCTGCCCGTGCCATTCTGTCGACGTACATCGTCGTGCGCTGGTCGGGAAGTGGTTAAACATTCAACAGACACCATAAGCCTTTAATTACCGATTCGACCTTAATTCATTTGGATTTTCGGACGAATGCAATGTTTTAACGAAAAACAAAATAAATAAAAACGAATTTCGAGAGTAACTAAATACATTTATTTTTCGGACGAAAATGACATTCCGAAAAAAAATATTTCATTGTGCACATGTCTATTATATAGGATTGTGTATATAAGATTGTTCGATATCTTTTATATATTTTTTATGGTTGAACTAGATGGACTTGTGTCTTTTTTTTCAACCTGACTAACTATGTAACATTTTTCTCTCTCTCCAGTTGTGTAAAGACCAGAAGATTTGCCCCCCTAATGGCCAGGCCATTTTTTGCTATTCGCCACTGCGTCGTTTTAACTGACAATTGCGCGGTCGTGCGATCCTGCACCCCAAAAAAAAGTATATAAAGTATATCCTTTTTTTCCCACAAATAGAGCTTTCTTTTGGTGGTATTTGATCACCTCTGCATTTTTTATTTTTTGCACTATAAACAAAAAAAGAGTGACAATTTTGAAAAAAAAAAAAAAAAAACAATCTTTTTTTTTACTTTTTGCTATAATAAATAATAATAAAAAATAAAGAAAAAACAAAAACAAATTTCTTCATCAGTTTAGGTCAATATATATATTCTTCTACATATCTTTGGTAAAAAAAGTTTAATTGCAATAAGCGTATATTGATTGGTTTGCACAAAAGTTATAGCGTCTACAAAATAAAGTATAGATTTATTTTATTTTATTTATTTTTTTACTAGCAATGCGATCAGTTGTGGGGGACATATCGGACACCTAACTGCCATTTTTGACACTTTTTTGGGGAGCCAGTGACATTATTACAGTGATCAGTGCTAAAAAAATATACACTGTTATTGTACTGATGACACTGGTAGGGAAGGGGTTAACACCAGGGAGCGATCAAGGGGTTAAATGTGTTCCCTTGGTGTGTTTATTAACTGTATGGCGGATGGGCTGCCTGGGGAAACACACAGATCCATCTTCATGCATAGCAGAAAGACAGAATTTGTATGATCTCCCCTGTCAGAACGGAGATCTGCCTTATTTACACAGGCAGATCCCCATTTTGTCTCTGCGGGTAACATCAAGGCCGCCCCACCCGCTGATTGGCACCCCCGCTTGAACATGCGCCCACGAGCCGATGTACAATGTCGCTGATTTGCGGGAACCAGGCTGGTCCTTAAGACATTTTGAGATGGGTTACTAGAAAACATTTGTAGGCATAGGACACGCCCCCTGCCACACCCCCTTAACCACTTCTGGACAGCCGCATGTGGATGTATGTCCTCACTTTGAGGACAGATATCGTTGTTATGGCAGCAGCCCTAACCCCGGTATCCCTGTGTTCGGCAGGTGGTCTGGTACAAGATAAAAGTGGTCTCTGTGGCAGATTCACCACAAGATCTCTTTTATCGGTGGCTGGAAAGGGGCCCCCCTCCCGCCGCGATCTGGTGCCCTCTGCCACTTACTGGCAGCGGCGAAGGCAAACAGATCCTTCCCGTGGTTGTGCATGGAGACGAATGAAGGGAAGATGGCCCCCACCCGTCTCCATGACACTGCAGGGCGGAAGCGACGTCAAAACGTCACTTCCATCCATAGCTCTTAAAGGGCCATTTTTTTTGAACCACTTCCCGACCAGCGCACGACGATGTACGTCGACAGAATGGCACGGGCAGGCATATTGGCGTACAGGTACGTCCAATATTCAATGCCGCCCTGCCATCGGGAGCGCGGCACGCTCCCATGCTGGTCGGGACCCCCGTGAGTCCAGTTGCAGGACCCGCAGACTCGATCGCCGCGGGCATCCCCGCGATCGTCTCACAGAGCGGCCGAATGGAGGAAATGCCGTGTAAACAGCATTTTTCCATTCTGCCTAGCAACTAGTTGTGATTGAAGCAGAGATCAGTGTTCACTAAATGAAAGCCCAACCCCCCCACAGTTAGTAACACACCCCTAGGAACACTTAACCCCTACACTGCCACCCACTGGTTAACCCCTTCACTGCCAGTGTCATTTACACAGGAATCACTGCATTTATATAGCAGTGATTACTGTATAAATGACAATGGTCCCAAAAATGTGTCAAAAATGTCCGATGGGTCCCACACAATGTCGCAGTCACAATAAAAATCGCTGATCGCCGCCATTACTAGTAAAAAAAAAAAAAAAAAAAATTTTTAATAAAAATGCTATAAAACTATCCCTATTTTGTAAACGCTATAACTTTTGTGCAAACCAATCAATAATTGCTTATTGCGATTTTTTTTACCAAAAATATGTAGAAGAATACGTATCGGCCTAAACTGAGGGAAAAAAATGTTTTTTTATATATTTTTGGGGGATATTTATTATAACAAAAAGTAAAAAATAATAAATAATAAAAACCGCAGGGGTGATCAAATACCACCAAAAGAAAGCTCTATTTGTGGGGAAAAAAGGACGTCAATTTTGTTTGGGAGCCACGTCGCACGCCCGCGCAATTGTCAGTTAAAGCGACGCAGTGTCGAATCGCAAAAAGTGGTCTGGTCTTTGACCAGCAAATTGGTCCGGTCTGAAAGTGGTTAAAGGGGTGTTCCAGTGGAAATGTTTTTTTTTTTTTTTTTTTTTTAAGTTAGCAGCTACAAACATTGTAGCTGCTGACTTTTAATAAGGACACTTCCTTGTCCCGTCCCTTTTATCGCGTCCCGGCATTTCCCAGAATACAGCGCGCTCCATTCCCCGGGAAGACAATGCGAGGAGAGAAGACTGAAGAAAACTGTGGAGTAGGAAGAGGCAAGACTTAGGAAGACTGCCTAGCAACACGGGTTTCTGGTAAATAAAAAAAAAAAAACATTTTTTTTTATTTTTAGGAATATTAATGCAATTTTTTTTTTTTTTTTTTTTTTATTATTTTATTTTTTAGGGTGGCCCTCCACTTTAAGTGGTTAAAGTAGAATTAACCAAAAAACAAAACAAAAAAAAAACAAAGGTTAATAAAATCCACAAGGGCTCTTTTACCAATACTATTCCTTTATATTGGCTTTTAAAAAAATTTACAAATGCAGACATTTAGAATATGGATGAAAGGTTTAGCACTAGGAAACGCTTTTAGAAAGATAAAAAGTGCATTTTATATACAACTATATAGATCAGAGCAAAAAAAGGGGACAAATGAGAGGTGGAAAAAAAGGGGACAGAGGGACATTGTTCCAAATTAGGGACAGTTCCTCGAAATCAGGCACAGTTGGGAGTTATGCTTAAAGAGGAGGGCCGGTTAAACAAAAAAAAAAGTCAGCAGCTGCAAACACTGCAGCTGCTGACTTAATAAACACACTCACCTGTCCAGGGCGCCCGCGATGTCGTTCGCCCGAGGCCGACCCGTCCCTCAGGTCTCTCGGGTCCCGGTGCCGCCATTCCCTGTAAGGGAAACAGGCAGTTGAGCCTTATGGCTTCACTGCCCGTTTCCTACTGCGCATGCGTGAGTCCCGCAGCTACTGCGCATGCGCGAGTCCTGCAGCGCTTTCTGAATGGGACGCGCTGTGTTCTGGAACACACAGTTCCCAGAACACAGCGCGACCCATTACCCAGAAGACGCCGCGACGAAGAGAGAAGACAGAAGATCTCCGCGGAGGAGGAAGAGGAAGATTAGGATAAAGTGCCTAGCAACAGACATTTCTGGTAAGTAAAAAAAAAAAAAAAAATTTTTTCATTTTTTTTTTTTTTTTAGAATTTTTTGTAATTTTTAAAAAAAAATTGTTTTTCAGGGTGGCCCTCCACTTTAAGAGGTTAAGAGGCTAATTGAACAACCTAACATTAAATCAAATCCGAATGGAAAATTTTCAGGCAAAACAAATATGATACAATCAGCCATTCCTCCAATTCAATAAATATTCAATATAATAAATACTATTTATGTGTATTTCCATTAGGGTAATAGCATTAATGCACCAGCTAATCAAAAGACTTTTCAAGAATTATTTCTCTGCCTTTGTTGGTAAGCATTTATTTTTTTCTCAGTATTTTGAAAGGTATTCTATAATTTGCAGGAAAAAAAAATAATAATAATAAAAAAAAATAACAAAATGCACAACTTGCATCACATTTTTATTTTGTTTTCTTCATTTCAAACCAGCGTCACGTTGTCGGGCATCATTGATGTAATGCGTTCACATGTATTCCAGCAGCTGTGATTTTCCATAGTCAGAACATCTCTTGCTATTAGTTATTGAGAAGTGATTTGGAAAACTGCAAGACTTACGTATAAAAACTGGAGCAAGTAAACAGAAGATAAGTGGAGTCGTTGGCATTCAATCAATTTTCATATTCTACTATCTGGGAAAATAAAACAAGGAATCCAGCTGGGTACTGGGAGCACAATGATAACATTAGTATTTTCTAAATTTCTTATTTTATTTCCATGGCTTTTTCTGACACTTTTTATTAAAATCAGTATATTTTTTTTTGCTCGAAAATTACTTATAACCCCCAGACATTATACATTAGCAGAGACCCCTAGGGAATAAAATGGTGGCCGTTGCAATTTTGTATGTCACACGGTATTTGCCCAGTGATTTTGCAAACACAATTTTGTTTGGAAAAAAAAAAAAAAAACCACACTTTAACCGCTTAAGGACCTCCTGTCGCAGGTTGGCTCCCCTGCGCGAACCGCCATCCTTGCATGTTGGCTCGTGCAGGCGCAGTTGCGGGCGGGCGCACTCTAGTGCCTGCTGCAGGAGCATGCCCGTGGGTTTGGGCTGACTCGAAGTCCGCCGGCGACCCGCGATCAAAAAAAAATTTGATCTTTCCCTTTAATTTTTTTTTCTTCCAGCCTGGACCAGAAGTGACATCATGACATTGCTCCAGTCCTCCAAGGCCATAGAGTTAATCAAAGAGTGTTAGCTCTTTGATCTCCTATGGGAGCAGATGGCCACACCACCGGATCGTTTCCCGGGGCGAACCAGCGGTAATAGTAACGGTAATGGATGTCCCCCTCCCTCCCGCTGCTTCGGAAACTGGCCCAGTGGTTCATGAGAAAGCCGGCCATCTGCTGAAAAAATCTGCTTAAATCTTCCACAGACTTGTTGTAGAACACTTGAATAAAGTCTCTGCCACAGACTTGTTGTAGAACACTTGAATAAACTGAAAGATGTAGACAACTCAGAGAACCCTCGTACGGTACCAGTATCTTGCAGCCGGTCCGGCGATACCATATGAGATTAGATTCGCTTGGGGTCTTTCAACTGAGCCTCCAGGCTCCTGCTGAGAAGCCAACCTTTGCATGGCCTTCTCCCGAAGAGTCCTCCCCTGGATGCTTCTACAGTTGCTGGGCCTCTCTATAAACTGAGACGGCAACGGACCACCTTCGAATCCTTCTTTCAGTTACTTTGCCTCGGGCCAGCCAGCACCGAGACTTGGAGACGGGTGGATCCGCACCCCAGGCCATGAGAGCCCTGGGGGGTGGTCAGGAGGACCAGGACCAAACAGTCCGAAAGCACTTCTGGACCGGAATCCTGAAGCACGTGATGTCAGCACCTTAAGTACTCCCTCCCAGAATGCACAGCAAGAGTGCCACTTCCACTGGGCTGGTTCAGAGAGAGAACTGGCACTCAATGCACCCAACTGGACTGCATTCTAGCACCTGTCAGAGAGGACAGCACCACCTATGGTCAAGCAGAACATCATGCAATCCAGCCAGATTAGTACTGAGACCAAAATTTAGAGTAATTAAAGCGGGATTCCACTGTCTTGATCGTTTTTTTTTTTTTGCATACTGACAATCATTATTATAATTAAATCTAACACTTACTTTTTCGTTTTTTCCATCCAGCAGCATGCTTTTTTGTCATTAAAAAAGATTTTATAAAACCGTCTCCTGACGGTTGTCATTTTGCCTGTGGGCATGTGAAGCCCACAGGCATCCTCTTCCGGGAGAGTGCGCTGATAAAAGACCAGCATGCACCACCCGTTCGATTAGATCTCACGCATGCGCAGTCAGCGCTATATCGAGCGCCGTTGTAGTGTCATATTTTGCTGCCTGTTGGAACGCACGGCGCTAGTGTTTGGAACGCATCGCGCATGCGCAGTACGCAATTTCTGGCGGCAACGTCACTTCCGCAGCATCCTGTGATAGGCAGCAAAATATGACACTACACCCTCGGTGATGCCCAAGGCATCCTGGGAAATGGTGACATACTTCTCCCAGGAGCCTTAGCGAGCCGGGCTGCCGAGGGAAGTGACGTTTTTAGCCCGGGCAATGGAAGAGGCAGATTTCGTGGGACCACCTAGCAACCGCAAGAAATAGGTAAGTAAAAATTTTTTTATTATCCAATTAATTTTATTAAGACCCTTTGCTGCACACACAAGTTAGGTTATATTTTTGGTGGCAACACCCCTTTAAACCCAAAACCAAACTGCAGTTCCAGTTAAATGCCAAAAACACATAGTGTGTGCTCCTCAGGAGCCGGCGCTATATATATATATATATATATATATATATATATATATATATTTTTTTTTTTTTTTTTTTTTTTTTGAGGAGCACCTAGTACAAAAGTTCATTGCACTCAAAGATCTTTTTGAAATGTTTATTGGTTAAAGCGGAGGTCCACCCTAAAGTGGACCTTCCGCTCATCGGAACCCCCCCCCCCCCCCTCCGGTGCCACAATCGGCACCTTTCAGGGGGAGGGGGTGCAGTTACCTGGATAATCCAGGTAACTGCACCCACTTCCGGGATAGCTCTCTGCGGAAAGGGGCGTAACTTCCGCCCCTTCCTACAAGTGCCTGCTGGGAAACACACAGATCCCAGAGGCAGCGGGGAGCGTCCTTATTGCGCAGCGCGATTCGCGCATGCGCAGTAGGGAACCGGGAAATGAAGCCGAAAGGCTCCATTTCCTGATTCCCATACCCAAGATGGCGGCGGCAGGACCCGACAGACGACCTAGAGATTGGCTTCGGGTGCCGACATCGCGGGCGCGCTGGACAGGTAAGTGTCACTATTTTAAAAGTCAGCAGCTGCAGTATTTGTAGCTGCTGGCTTTTAAAAAAAAAAAAAAACGCAGAGTCCCGGTGGACTCCCGCTTTAACCTCTTTCCACAATGGGAAAGGGGAATGGTGTGAACTATCGGGGCTTTGTGACACCCAACAGTTGAATGATCATACAATGAGATATAAAACAAGCATTTATTGAAAAAACTAAAACGTCACCTCTATTAGAATAGGGAACAGAACTCGACATATAGAATATACAAATAACAGTATTGTGTATAAAATATTACAGTACAATAAGTTTAAGTAGAAATACTAAATATTGTGCTTCGCCTAGTGAACTGACGCATTTTGACCAGGGTGGTCTCCTTCAGGGATTTTGTCCTTGGATAGCACAATGGAAGATTCTACAGCTGAAAATTTTACAAAGTGCAATTGATTGGTGATGCTGGAACTCATCCAGATTAAAAGTGGAGCAAGATGGAATCACAAAGTAGAAAGAGAACACTAGGAGCCCATGTTTCCCAGACACAAGGAATACCAGCCAAAAAAATAATATCAATCAATAAACCTTCAAGGATGGATGGAAAACTAATCATGTGACCTAGCAGCTGGTAATTACTGATCAAGCACAGTTGTGGGGAAAAATAGTAACAAAGTCTATGGGCTGGGATCCAGTATCAAAAGAAAAAAAAATCTGAATGACAAAAAGGCCAATAGATGAGTAAGTCCAAGAGACATTCCCTGCTGCAACATAACACCATTAACCAGCATCTGCTCTTTGTTTCATGCCTTTCATTGTGTACTGTTGTGATGAACTCTGTGATTGGTCACAGTCATCACATGGTACAGACTGGGCCAATCACAGCCCATCTGTACCATGTGGTTAGCTGTGGCCAATCGCAGCTAATCACAATAGTAAACACTGAATGGTTCGTTTTCATTCAGAAATAATGGTTGCTTATAACTGTAAAATGCACAGTTATAAAGAACCATAATGTGGTGCCATATATAAAAATGAAAAAAAAAAAATTCTGATCACCTCCCCAGAGCAGTTCTGTGTTACTGTGGTAACACTGTATTGTTCTGGTCACTATATGTAAAAAAACAAAAACAAAACAATTAAGAACAAAGTAATAAAATAAAAAAAAACGAATAAAAAAATGTAAACAAAGTAGTATTTGATTTTTTTTCATACTGTCACCAGTCATTGTCCCTGATCACTACCACACCAGTGCTAAGATGACGCTCTACTGCACTGGTCACAGTATGCAAACAATTGTGAACAAAAATTTGTTTACATTTCCTAATTTTCCAAAAAATTCTAACAAAAGTTTACAACATCAAAAAACTTGCCATGCCTCTTACTAAATACCTTGGACTGTCTGCTTTCCAAAAAAAAGGGTCATTTGGTGGGTATTTGTACTGCCCTGGCTTTTTTGGTGCCTCAACAAATGAGATCAGCTGTCAGTACATCAGGACTGATCAATTTTCAGAGGTATCCCATAATTTGGGGACCCTATAACTTTCCTACAGACTAAATAATATACAAATTGGCCTATGTGTTTGGGGGGGGGGGGGGGGGGAAAGGCCCCCTCTTCTCAGGGCTTGAGCAGTCAATGTTATTAGAATGACAAGGAGATGGAAAAAAGGACCTATTATGTTAGGGCTTGATAATGTCACCGACGTGAACAGTTTACAGTGCTATTAAAATTCGACAGTCTTTATTTAAGGCCTAACATAGGTCACCTTTTGCATCGCCTCATCTTTCTAATAACAAACAGAGAAGAGTGATATGAACTTTTGTATTAGGCGCTCCTCAATAGCAATCTTGTATGATCTGCTGGGTGCCATTTTTGTTGGGATCAGAGAGGGGGCGATCTAGGTCCCCCTACACTATACAATGCCTTGATAAAGTTTCCATACCCCTTAAAATTTTCCACATTTTGTCATGTTACAATCAAAAATGTGAATGTATTTTGTTGGAATTTTATGTGATAGATCAACACAAAGTGGCACATAATTGTGAAGTGGAAGGAAAATGATAAATGTTTTTGATTTTTCTTTACAAAATAAATATGGGAAAAGTGTGGTGTAAATTTGTATGGCGCCCCCCTGAGTCAATACTTTGTAGAACCCCTTTTTGCTGAAATTACAGCTGCAAGTCTTTTTGGGGATGTCTCTACCAACTTTGCACATCTAGAGTGTAATTTTTTTCCCCATTATTCCTTGCAAAATATCTCAAGCTCTGTCAGATTGGATGGAGAGCATCCAGGGGGGTAACTATAGGGGGTGCAGCAGTTGCGACCGCAACTGGGCCCTATGATGCAGGAGGCCCATGCAGCCCCCTCTACATATGACCGGCAGCAGCATAGGCAGCTAGGGGTACCAGTGCACCATGCACACGGGTGGCTGGAGGTGAAGGGTGACTAGCAGAGCTCCATGCTCGACTATCGCACTGGCTGCTCTTTAGTTGTGCATTCCCCGAATGACCTATGTCCTCGGCCGGCTCCTCAGAGTACCCCTCTCCTGCTCCATGCATTGCCGCTCAGTCCGATGTCTGTTCTCCCCAGCCAGAGTCCCGCCCCCCCGAGTCCGGCCCACACTGCACTGCATACTTCTCAAGGGTAAACAAACTTTAAGCACACAGATGCAGTGCAGCCCTATGAGAGCTCCCCGGAGGACACTGCAGGCTTGTCTGCCAGCCCCCCTCCTCCCCGTCATACACAGATGATGAAAGGTCTTTCTGGCAGATATGCTGATCGCCCGTCCAGTACACTGGATGGAGCCCAGGCCAACATGGATGAGTGCGTGGCCTGCAGCTTGGTCATGGTGAATGAGAGGACCCCATCCCCCACACACCATTACATACCCCCTCCATCTCCCCCTGCGGACAGGGACCCCTTCTCAAGTGGGGACAGGGACCCCTTCTCAAGTGGGGACAGGGACCCCCACCTCCCCTGGGGACAGGGACCCCCTTCTCACCTGGGGGCAGTAACTTCATCTGCCCTGGAGATAAGGACCTCATCTCTTCTGGGGACAGGGACCCCATCTTGCCTAGGGACAGTCCCCCAATGGGGCACCTAAAAATTTAAAAAAATAATAAAAAAAACTACTGATACCAGTGGTGGAACTACAGAGCTCACAAGGGTCATACCTGTGACCACGCCCTGGAGTTCCACAGCCGGACTCGGAGGGAAGAGCCCTGGCTGAGGTGCAGGGGGGCCCTTCATGGTTTCTTGCATCGGGCCCTGAAGGTTCTAGTTACGCCACTGAGAGCATCTATGAACATCAATTTTCAAGTCTTGCCACAGATTCTCAATTGGATTTAGGTCTGGACTTTGACTGGGACAATCTAACACATGAATATGCTTTGATCTAAACCATTCCATTGTAGCTCTGGCTGTATGTTTAGGGTCGTTGTCCTGCTAATAGGTGGAGGAGGGAAGGAGTCAGGTGTCATCACTTCCTGTCACGGCCGAGACTAGGAAGTACTGTGTTCCGCGCTGTTTTACTTATTCTTTTGATGTAAGCATATATATTTTTTTACTTATTAAATTCATTTTAACCCTTTCATGACTAAAGCCGCGTACACACGGGCGGATTGTCTGGCCAACTAAGTCTGTCAGACAATCCGACGGACAGTCCGTCCTACTTTTGAATGAACAGACTTGACCACACACGATGAACAGACAGTCCGCTGAAAGCTTGCGCGATGACGTGTACAGCACGTACGACGGGACTAGAAATACGACGTCCAATACACAGCAATGCAACCTTCGGCCGTGTAAATCCTTTCTGAGCATGCGCCATACTTAGTCCATCCAACTTGCCTACACACGAGCGGACTGTCCGCTGAAACCAAAGTTGGACGGACAATATTACGGAAATTCCGAAAGACTTAGACCGCCAGACTGTCCGCTGAAAAAGTCTGCTGAAGCCCACACACGAGCGGACTGTCCGCTGAAATGTGTTTCAGCGGACTAAGTTGGACAGACAGTCCGCCCGTGTGTACGCGGCTTAAGCCTATTTTTGACATTTGGTGTTTACAAGTTAAAATCTGTATTTTTTTCCTAGAAATTTACTTGGAACCCCCAAACATTATATATATATTTTTTTTTAGCAGAGACCCTAGAGAATAAAATGGCGATTGTTGCAATATTTTATGTCACACGGTATTTGTGCAGCAGTGTTTTAAACCCAACCTTTTTGGAAAAGGGACACTTTCATGAATTAAAAAGAAACGCAACAGTAAAGTTAGCCCAATTATTTTGTATAATGTGAAAGATAATGCTACGCAGAGTAAATAGATATCAAACATGTCACGCTTTATAATTGCATGCACTTGTGGAATGACAACAAACTATGGTACCTAAAAATCTCCATAGGCGACACTTTCAATTTTTTTTCCAGTTACCAGGTTAGATGTACAGAGGAGGTCTAGTTCTAGAATTATTGCTCTCGCTCTGACGATCGCGGCGATACCTCACATGTGTGATTTGAACACCGTTTACATATGCGGGCGCGACTTCCGTATGCGTTTTCTTTTCTGCGTGAGCTCGCGGTGACGGGGGCGCTTTAAACAATTTTTTTTCTTATTTATTTTAAAATTAATAAATTGTTAAAAAAGAAAAAAAATGTGATCACTTTTATTGCTATCACAAGGAATGCAAACATCCCTTGTGACAGTAATGGGTGGTGACAGGTACTCTTTATGGAGGGATCGGGGTCTGAAAGACCCCCGATCCCTCCTTTACACTTCAAAGTATTCATATCGCCATTTTCTGCGATTTTGAATACTGTATATTTTTTTTAAAACCGGCGCCACTGGCACCCGAGTAAACAGGAAGTGACGTCATGACGTCACTTCCGTGTTTACAATTAGGAGGCTGGAATGAAGCCGCTTACAGCTTCATTCTAGTCTGTCCCTAGCCGCCAGAAGCGGCGGATTGTTGATCGGGGCTCCCAGATGGAACGGAAACCCTGGTAAGAGCGGCGGGAGGCGGCGGGAGGTGGCGGGAGGGGGGGGTCCCCTCCCGCTCCTCTGGCATAACAGCCGAGCGGCTTTTAGCTGCATTGGTTGTTATAGCTGGAAAGCTAATCGCTGGTTCTAAAAAAAAGTACCAGGATGATGCCTGCAGCTGTGGGCATCATCCCGGTATAACCCCCGAAAGCCGAGTATGCACATCTGCGTACGCTCGGCGGCAAGAGGGTTAAACTACTGTACAATGGGGATGCTTTTCTTCTTCACATGCCTTCACCTCATCTGCTGAGTTTGAAGTTCCCCACTAAAGATCCGTCGTGTGCTGTGACGATTGGAGGAGATCGATTGACTGCTGGATTACCATTGCCTTCAGATTACAGGCTCATTCTGACCCTAGGAGTCTCCTTTCGAGCTAAGAGGCTGGGGGAAACGTGTGACACTCCATGGATTGCTGCTGATTGTATTGGAGGAATCTGAAATCGATCACTTTCTACACATGCACTTTACGTCTTTTATATGAACTGTTTGATGAAGATTCATTACAAGTTTTCTTCTAAGATTGTCCTGTATTTGGCTCCATCCATCTTCCCATCAACTCTGACCAGCTTCCCTGTCCCTGCTGAAGAAAAGCATCCCCACAACATGATGCTGCCACCACCATGTTTCACGGTGGGGATGGTGTGTTCAGGGGGATGGGCAGTGTTAGTTTTCCCCACACATAGCATTTTGCTTTTAGGCCAAAAAGTTCAATTTTCGTCTCCTCTGACCAGATCACCTTCTTCCACATGTTTGCTGTGTCCACCTCATGGCTTCTCACAAACTGCAAACAGGACTTCTTATGACTTTCTTTCCCCAATGTCTTTCCTCTTGTCACTCTCCCATAAAGGGCAGATTTGTGGAGAGACGACTAATAGTTGTCCTGTGGACAGATTCTCCCCCCTGAGCTGTGGATCTCTGCAGCTCCTCCAGAGTTACCATGGACCTCTTGGGTGCTTCTCTGATGAATGCTCTCCTTGCCCGGCCCGGTCAGTTTAGGTGGACGGCCAGGGGTCAAGTGCTGGGGAAAAAAGTGTGGGAACTCTCACCCAAGATCCACTCCCCCACCAAAAAAATAAATAAATAAATAAAGGTACGCTCATATGCATATATATTTCACAGAAAATACAGTACATATATAGTAAAGTGCCAGTTTACAAATACAAAATAAGTTAACTTGTCAAACAGAATAATCAACACAATGGGTGATGATCTTTCCCTCGCAGGGAATTTCTAACACAAATACACCCTGTTCCAAATTCAAATACAGCAAATTAGAAAATATCACACAAACTGGAATAACGTTGCCCTTGCCGTGCAAGATTATTGGCAACGGATCAAAAAACTCATGGATCGGATCATTCCTTGGATCTGAGTCACAGATCGGATCTTTTTTCGGATCAGCAAATAATAAATTTGCAAAAACCTGTGAAAAATGTCACCACCATATAGTCCCCACTGCAATATACATCTCCCCTACTGTAATATCCACGTCATCTCCCCCAATAATATTTTGGCTGAGCATGGATGGGTATGGCTGGGTATTAGCAGAATATGTATTGGCAGGGTAAGTATTGGCAGGGTATTGCAGAATATTGGCAGGATAAGTATTGGCAAGGTATTGCAGAGTATTGGCAGGGTATGGCAGATTACTGCTGGGTATTGCAGATTATTGGCAGGGCATTGCAGGGTAAGTATTGCAGAGTCTTGGCAGGGTAAGTATTGCAGAGTAAGTATCGGCAGGTTATGTATTGCAGAGTATTGGCAGGGTATAGCAGAGTATTGGTGGAGTAATGCAGAGTATTGGTGGAGTAATGCAGAGTATTGGTGGAGTAATGCAGAGTATTGGCGGAGTATTGTTGGAGTAATGCAGAGTATTGTTGGAGTAATGCAGAGTATTGGCGGAGTAATGCAGAGTATTGGCGGGGTATTGCAGAGTATTGGGTAATGCAGAGTATTGGCGGGGTAATGCAGAGTATTGGCGGAGTATTGGTGGAGTAATGCAGAGTATTGGCGGAGTAATGCAGAGTATGAGCGGAGTAATGCAGAGTATGGGCGGAGTAATGCAGAGTATGGGCGGAGTAATGCAGAGTAATGCAGAGTATTGGCAGAGTAATTTAGAGTATTGGCGGAGGGGTAATGCAGAGTATTGGCGGGGTAATGCAGAGTATTTGCGGGGTAATGCAGAGTATTGCAGAGTATTGAGTGACTAACCTGGTTTACTAGTCTTCTCGCTCGGGATAGAACTGGGTAGAGGGGAGGGAGGAGACAGTCCGTATGCCAGCGGCGTGTGTCTGCCGCTGGCTGCGCTGGAGGGCGCATGCGCACTGACTCCAGTGCGTGCCCGCGTGTACGGCCGATGTCATGTGACCGGTTGCTAGACGCGGAGCGGCCCTAGCCTAGCAACCAGTCACTGACTCGGGCGGCAGAGGAGCGGCGGGCTACGCACGAGCAGCAGGCTCCTCCGGCTGCTAATGGGAACGGCGTTCCCGTTGTGGAAATAGTACGGGAACGCCGTTCCCATGCGTTCCCGCAGGACTCGAGCCCTGTGGACGGCCATGTCTTGGTAGGTTTGCCGTTGTGCCATACTCTTTCCATTTTTGGATGGTGGATTGAACAGAACTCCATGAGATGTTCAAAGCTTGGGATATTATTTTTTTTATAACCTAACCCTGCTTTATACTTCTCCACAACTTTATCCCTGATTGTCTGGTGTGTTCCTTGGCCTTCGTGATGTTGTTTGTTCACCAAGGTTCTCTAACAAACCTCTGAGGGTTTCACAGAACAGCTGTATTTATACTGAGAATAAATTACACATAGGTGGACTTACGAAATTAGGTGACTTCTGAGGGCAATTGGTTCCACTAGATTTTAGTTAGGGGTATCAGAGTAAAGGGGGCTGAATACAAATGCCCCCCCCCCCACCCTTTTCACATATTTATTTGTAAAAAAATGTTGAACACCATTTATCATTTTCCTTCCACTTCACAATTATGTGCCACTTTGTGTTGGTCTATCACATAAGATCACAATAAAATACATTTATGCTTTTGGTAGTAACGTGACAAAATGTGGAACATTTCAAGGGGTATGAATAATTATTCAAGGCACTGTATTTTCTTTACGTATCAGCTTCTTTGCAGGAAGATGCACTCCACTATATCCTTCAGAAGCAAGCTTCACTTCTATGACATCATGATCACATAATAAAAGGCAAAACTAAGGTAAAAATATCCAAAAAGATCAAAAGGCTTATAACATCCTGCCAGTTGTAAGATGGTGACGGGATGATCTTATTAATATGGGGAAGTATCAAACTTGGAACTCAAAAAGATAAAGCCTACAGAGGAATATAAAATACTCAATCGTTCTATTGCTACTTAGGGTGGAGGGTGGAAGAAGTGGTGGGAAGGGATGGAAAAGAGAAGGTGAAGGAGTGGGGGGGTGGGGGGTATGAGTAGGGAGGAAGGGGCTATAAAAAGGGGGGGGGGGGATAATGGCAGATATAGAGGAATAGAGAAGATGGCAATATTAACCACTTAAGGATCGCCTCCTGCACATTTACATCGGCAGAATGGCGCGGCTGGGCACATCAACGTACAGGTACGTTGCTCTTCAAATGCCCAGCTGTGGGTCGCGCGTGACCTGGTCCTGAGCCCCGTGACCGTGGCCGCGGGACCCGCGGCCCCCGACCGCTGCTGGTGTCCCGCGATCGGGTCACAGAGCTGAAGAACGAGGAGAGGTCCGTATAAACAAACCTCTCCCCCGTGCTTCCTAGTGTGGCTGTCGCCGATCGTCTGTTCCCTGTTATAGAGAAAGACGATCAGTGACGACACATGCCAGGCCACACCCCCAACAGTAAAAAAAAACACACACGTCACACATAACCCCTCCCCACCCCCTAGGGGTTAACTCCTTCACTGCCAGTGTCATTTACACACGAATCAGTGCATTTAAATAGCACTAATTGCTGTATAAATGACAATGGTCCCGAAAATGTGTCAAACATGTGCGATGTGTCCGCCATTATGTAGCAGTCATGATAAAAAAATCGCTGATCGCCGCTATTACTAGTAAAAAAAAAAAAATAATATTAATAAAAATGCTATAAAACCATCCCCTATTTTGTAAACGCTATAACTTTTGCACAAACCAATCAATAATCGCTAATTGCGATTTTTTTTAACCAAAAATATGTAGAAGAATACGTATCGACAAAATGCGTTGAAGTTAGCAACCTCTACTTCATATATCAATGTAAATTTTCATTTGTATATTTTAAATATTAAACCACTTGCTTACTGGGCATTTAACTCCCTTCCGCCCAGACCTATTTTCAGCTTTTAGCTCTGTCGGACTTTGAATGACAATTGCGCGGTCATGTAACACTGTACCCATATGACATTTTTATCTTTCGTTTTACACAAATAGAGCTTTCTTTTGGTGGTATTTGATCACCACTGGGTTTTTATTTTTTTTATTGCTAAAAAAATATGAAAAAAGACCAGCTTCATAGTTTTCTATAAAAGTTTAAAAACAGGTAATTTTTCTCCTTCATTGATGTGTGCTGATGAAGCGGCACTGATGGGCACTGGTAGACTGCACTGATGGACATTGATAAGGTGGCACTGGTGGCCACTGATAGGTGGCACTGGTGGGCACTGATAGGTGGCACTGAGAGGTGGCACTGAGAGATGGAACTGATGGGCACTAATAGGCAGCACTTAAGGGCACTGATAGGTGGCACTGATGGGCACTGGGGGTGGCACTGGTAGGTGACACTGATAGGTAGCACTGATGATGAGGCACTGATGGGCATTGATTGGCAGCACTGATAGGTGCCAATCAGTGGGGGCGATGGGTACTGATAGGTGGCACTGGTGGGCAATGATAGATGACACTGGTGGGCACTGGTAGGTGGCACTGGTGGGTACTGATAGGCATCACTTATATGCACTGGCAGGTGGCACTGGTGGGCATTGCATATCAGCAGTGGCTCTCCCTGATCGGGGCTGATGTTCCTCTGACAGAAGCTGCTAATCTTTTTTTTTTTTATCTCTTAACACTATCAGCATGAGGGAAAGAAAAAGCAGATTACAATATTCATTCATATTATGATCAGCTGTCATTAGCTGACAGCCGATCACGTGGTAAGGGCCGGGAAGATGAGAGACATCAGACCCAACAATGTAGATGAGCTGAAGGCCAATATGAAAGAAAGGCTCCATGCCACGCCGCGTTGATGCCGTAATTCATGCAAAAGGAGCTCCGACCAAGTATTGAGTGCATAATATATAGTACATGGATATACATTTCACTAAGCCAACATTTCTGTATTAAGTTTTCACTAGCTGTAAGCCATAATCATCAAAATGAAAAGAAAGAAATGCTTTTAACGCTCCTGCGTTACATCAGAGGGGGGCGTGGTCACCCATACGTCACTGGGGAAGCCCCTGGCTTCCCTCATCAGCGTCAGAGGGGGCGGGGTCAGGTGACGGGTGGCCCCACCCTCCTGATATAAGAAATGTCAACGCTGGGATCCCCGCAGTGTCTCCGCAGTGGAGACAGAAGACGGATGCATGTATGGACAGCGCTGGACTGAAAATCACCCGTCGCTGGATCAGATCAGCCATCGCTGGACCCCGGAGAGATGATCGTCCGTCGCTGGATAGCAAGAGTGGATTACCACCGCTGGAATCTTTTTTTTATTTTTTTTATTTTTAATAAAGGAATTTTTCAAAAGTGTGTTTGTCTTATTTAACCATTTTTACACTTTATTTGTGAAATGGTAGGGGTACTTTTGTACCCCCTTACCATTTCAAACGGGGGGGCAGGATCTGGGGGTCCCCTTGTTAAAGGGGGCTTCCAGATTCTGATAAGCCCCCCGCCCGCAGACCCCCACAACCACCGGCCAGGGTTGTGGGGATGAGGCCCTTCTCCACATCAACATGGGGACATGGTGCTTTGAGGGGTCACAGACCCCCAAAGCATCCTCCCAATGTTGAGGGCATGTGGCCTGGTACGGTTCAGGAGGGGGGGTGCTCTCTTGTCCCCCCCTCTTTTCCTGCGGCCTTCCAGGTTGCGTGCTCAGATAAAGGGTCTGGTATGGATTTTTTTTTTGATGCGGGGTTCCCCTTAATATCCATACCAGACCTGAAGGGTCTGGTATGGATATTTAGGGGGACCCCACATCAATTTTTAAAAAAAAATTGACACGGGGTTCCCCTTAATATCCATACCAGACCTGAAGGGCCTGGTAATTGAATTTAGGGGAACCCCCACGCTTTTTTTTTTCTTTTTTTTTTATCAATGAATGAATTGTTGGCTAATACAGAGAACACTCATTTAGCCGACAATGGAAAGTGATTTTAAAATACTTTTTTCCTTGCGAAATGACACTTTGTGCAGGGACAGTTCTAAGCACGGGAAACATGCGCCCCTTCACATGCACACTATAGACACCCCCCAGGTACGAAATATAAAGGAATATGACACTTTTATTGTTTTACTTTAATCATTATTAAAATCACTGCTCCTGAAAAAACGGCCGTTTTTAAAACTTTTTTTTGCATTGATACATGTCCCCTGGGGCAGGACCCGGGTCCCCAAATACTTTTTAGGACAATAACTTGCATATTAGCCTTTAAAATTAGCACTTTAGATTTCTCCTATAGACTTGTACAGGGTGTTCCGGCTTTTCAAATTTGCCGCGAACAGCCCAAATTGTTCACTGTTCGCTGAACAGGCGAACAGGCAATGTTCGAGTCTAACTCGAAGCTCATCCCTAATGGTGAGCTGATTCGGTGGTTCAATGGGCCACATGACTGGACTTGCCCCCCTGGCTTAAGGCTACCAGCCCTCCCCTGACTGCAGTCTTCCTGTCAGGTAGTCTACAATCAATTACCGTATTTGCCGGTGTATAAGGCGACCCGGCATATAAGACGACCCCCTAATCTTACAGGACAAAAAAGGTTTTAAAACTGTACTTACCGTATAAGACGACCCGGCTTTCGAGGCTTCCGAGGCTTCATATTTCTTCCTTCTTCCTGCATTTGCTGGAGCCAATCACGGCGAGCGATGTATTCTATTAATGAATACAAAGCCTGCTTGGATTGGCAGAGGCTGTAACATCATCAGCCCGCGCCGCTCTGACTCTCCAAGCCAATCAGAGCAGGCTACAGAGTAGCCTGCTCGGATTGGCAGAGGTCGTTACTCCAATCCGAGCAGGCTTTGTATTCATTTGAATACATCGCTCACCAGGATTGGCTCAGCGGTATATACTGTATGTAGCCGAAGCTACATACAGTATTACCGAACACCCAGCCGGCATCCGAGGGGCTGACCCGGCGTATAAGACGACCCCTGCTTTTTGGCCAATTTTTTTACATGCAAAAGGTCGTCTTATACGCCGGAAAATACGGTACACAAGGAAAAAAAAAATCAACCTGTATTGCTGCTAGCTTCTAACCCAAGAGATCCGGCCTGATAGTATCAAAAGCACTGGAGAAGTCAAAAAACAGTATAGGTGTTTTCAATGGGAATACCAAGCCGGACCTGCAAGCTTAGTTTTTGCCCCCATATGGTTACCATTGTGGCTTAACTGCCTTTTTTTTTTACGTACTGTATACCCCGGCCTAGACCTAAGGTAAACACATCTGCTCATCTTCTCATCTTTTGACTGAAAATAAAAGTAAGATGTAGAGATTTTTTTTTTTTTTTGCTGCGTTAATGTTAGTCTTGTAAATGACTTAGACATAATCTTAAGAAGTGGAAATATGAAGGTTCTAAGTGGAATTTTAATGGGCTCGACAGTTCCCATGCAGAGATTGTGTCGTCTTCGGCAAGGTCATTGTAAACTTTGGGTATAAAATACATAAATGACAGTCATGCAAGCCTGATCTGCCTCGGGGAAGCGGTAACCTACACAAAACTTTCTTAAATCTATTTATTTATTTCATTTTATTTTTTACTTTAACATTTATGATTAAACAGGCCCTGATTGTTATAACTGCCATTTAACTTTTCAGTTCCTCCTGGAAGCCGCGGCATAACATCTAAGGAAACACATCTAGTTCACCCCCCCCCAAAAAAAAAAGGAAGAAAAAAGCAAACAAATAGAAAACTTCTATATCCACTCCTCTGGCTCTGATCATGTGCTTTTAAATAAATAAATAAATAAAAAAAGCCCATTGGAATCCATGTGTCCAGTGCTCTGCATGTAGATTTGGGGCCGGGTTCATGAATTAGGGGGGTGCCCCTAATGGACTGACCACCGTTGCTCTAATGTCCTTAGGAAAATGCCCTCTGTTGACAAATTATTGTATAATAAGGTTTTTCTTTTCTTTTCCTCTCTCCGATGGCTCTTTAGGCTTATGTTATGATATCATTTTTGAAACTGGATGACATGAGATCAAAATTAGGTACCGCACCCCATAAATACAGAGAAAAAGGAGAAGGGGCGAGTGGGATTTTAAAGGTACCAATGATTTGAAAATAAACAATATATTTTAGAAAGATATACATTTTATTATAAACAACTCTCAAAATAACGATAAGCATTTACAAGGATCCCGTATCAATTTTTACATGTACAACCACTTCTTATGCTACATGTTTTAGTCAGGTGAGCTTCCTCAGGAGATTTTTTGAAGTGTCACATGAAGTAAAGTATATTATATATACTTATATATATATATATATATATATATATATATATATATATATATATATATAGTATACTTTACTTCATGTGACACGTCAAAAAATCTCCTGAGGAAGCTCACCTGATTGAAACATGTAAAAATTGATACGGGATCCTTGTAAATGCTTATCATGATTTTAAGAGTTGTTTATAATAACATTTATATTTTTCTAAAATGTATTGTTTATTTTTCAAATCCTTGCTACTTTTAAAGTCCCACTCGCCCCTTCTCCTTTTTCTTATTTTATGATCATTTTGTATTTTAGATGTGAAAATGTATAAAAACATACATATATATATATATATGTGTGTGTATATATATATATATATATATATATATATATATATATATATATATATATATATATATATATATATATATATATATATATACATATATATATATATATATATGTATATATATATATATATATATATATATATATATATATATATATATATGATCATTTTGTATTTTAGATGTGAAAATGTATAAAAACATATATATATATATATATATATATATATATATATATATATATATATATATATATATATATATATATATATATATAGATATGTATATATATATATATATATATATATATATATATATATATATATATATATATATATATATATGATCATTTTGTATTTTAGATGTGAAAATGTATAAAAACATATATATATATATATATATATATATATATATATATATATATATATATATATATATATATATATATATATAGATATGTATATATATATATATATATATATATATATATATATATATGTATATGTATATATATATATATATGTATATATATATATATATGTATATATATATATATATATATATATATATATATATATATATATATATATATCAGCCTTTTTTCTAACTCCTTTTCTGGTTTGATTGAGCCTATCTTGCATGTACCATAGGCCCCCAGACGGCTCCCCCATTGAGTGTAGGTTTTATGTTTTTTTGGAGAGCTATCTGAACCTCTGGAACTTCGTCTTGGTCCCTGCTGTTGAGAAGCAGAACTAGCCCGTTTGGAGTGACCACCTTCCTGCCAACTCTTAACTCTGAAGCATTCGGCCTTACAAGCCTGATTGACCCACTACCGCCGGTAAGTGGGTCCACCTTATGTGGTAAGAGTACCTATCAATATTCTTTTGATAGAAGATTTCCTTATTTCAAGTTTTATATTGTTTGGTCTATCATCAAATTCTATTGAGGATTCACAAGTCACGTATTATATGGACACGCTTCCTTAGGAGTTGTTTTCAAGTTCATTTGAACTTTCACATTCACTGGTTTATCTTATTCACACATGTGAACATTGGACTTTCATCTTCAACATTTACAACACATGTTTATATGTTTTTACTCATTGTTTCAATTTATTGCTGTTATTTTGTTATATTTAGCGCTACACTTTGTTTTTTCACATGCATATACAAGCATGAATGACACATATCCATATTTGGGCTGCACAGTGGTGTAGTAGTTAGCACTCTCACCTAGCAGTCAGAAGGGGACACTACCTGCCTGGAGTTTGCATGTTCTCCCTGTACCTGCGTGGGATTTCTCCGGGTACTCCGGTTTCCTCCCACAATCCAAAGACATGCAGGTAGGTTAATTGGCTTCTGTCCCAAATTGGCCCTTGTATATGAATGGGGACCTTGGATTGTGGGCTCCTTGAGGGTAGGGACCGATGAGAGTGTGCAATGTACAGGGACAATTGTAGACACTCAATCAGGTTGAACTGGATGGACTGGTGTCTTTATTCAACCTTACTGACTATGAAACTATATGGAAAAGATTATGAGTATAACACCTCTTAACTTATATTTTACCCCAAAAATGTGTTATCTATGTCTTTTAAATGATTTAAAATTTATTAAAGTGTATTTTTTCGAGAAAAAAAAATTGCATTTGAAAAATTTCTGCGCAAATACCGTGTGACATAAAAAATTGCAATGACCGCGACCTCGATGGGGGTAAGTGTGGGGCTGGTGACCGACTGACCGGGGGGGGGGGGGGGTGCCTGCGACTGACCAATGAGGGGGAGGGGGTGGCAGCAAGTGGATTATACCACCACTGAGCGGAGGTTGCAGACCCGGGTCCTGACAAGAACTTGGGTCAATGTATGTATTGCAGGTTGAGCCTTCCCGTCCCGGGAATTCCAGAACCGGCCGTTTCTTTCCGTATTTTATCCAAAAAGTAAAAAAAAAAAAAAAAAAAAAAAAGCTCTCATGTTAATAATTCATAAAAAAAAGGTGTTGAACCAATTTTTCAACTAAATGAAGCAACATGAAAATGTATTTCAGAGAAGTTAATTAGATGTAATTTGATTGCAATTCTGTAAAGGTGTCAAAAACAATTACACTCAACAAGGCTGAGGAATCTTACTAAATAGCAGAAGTTCTGTAATAATTTAAAGAACTCCGATTTTTTATTTTTTTTATTTGACCGGCTTAATCATACTTGAATACTTAAAATGTATCTGACATTTTCTATGTAATAGTGAAATTAGAATGATGCGTTTAATTACCCAAAATAGCAATAGGCATGTCTAAAAGAGACAAGTCTCAAATTATTGCGTGACCTAAAATAATAAATTGGACTTCAGTCGCCTAATTAATCTTCTCAACCTACACGTTTCAAGCTGCGTTTTCTCCAGCCGAGACGCATTTCGCTGTGTAAATAAAAAAAAAAAATCTTAAGTATTATTGATTGAAAGCCACTTTCCAACCCAACCTTCGCTAAACTAATCTAGACCCAACTTATAAATAAACTGTTTAATATGTCAGGCCGCATTTGAGCCAACTGCTGCCTTACAAAGAGAATAGTAAGCGTGTCAAGAGCCAAGAAGACTTTAAAATAAATGAAAAAGTAAATGAAGAGATTTCTATTTATTTTGGGGCTTGCTTTCTTTTTTCTTATCCACTTGATTTACCTTTTTTTTTTTTTTTTTGCGATACGGCACTGCGTTACTTTAACTGACAATTGTTCTGGGACGCTGTACCGAAATAAGTTTGATGTTCCTTTTTTCCCCACACAAACAGAGCTTTCATTTGGTGGTATTTGATCACCTCAGTGTTTTTTTTATTTTTTTTTTGCACTATGAACAGAAAAAGTACAAACATTTTGGAAAGAAAAACTTTTTTTACTTTCTGCTATAAAACATATCCAATAAAAAATATAAAAAATCAAATCACATCTCTTCATCAGTTTAGGCCGATATGTATTTTGCTACATATTTTTGGTAAAAAAAAACAAGAAATCAAATTAAATTTCTTCATCAGTTTAGGCCAATATATGTATTTTGCTACATATTTTTGGTAAAAAAAAAACAAGAAATCAAATTAAATTTCTTCATCAGTTTAGGCCAATATATGTATTCTGCTACATATTTTTGGTAGCAGAATATTATTAAACATACTTGGCTGATCTCATTACTGGGTCCATTGCCTCCGATAAGTGACATCCCAGAATTCCCACTAGGCCTAAAAATGCAACTGGAAAAGAAAGAGGATGAGATAAAACCCTTATTAGTGACACACTGTTTTGTGTATCACTCAGCCCCGCCCCCCCCCCCCGGCGCGCCGCGTCATTGATCTGATTGACAGCAGCGGGGAGCCAAATGGCGGCGGCTGGGATCTGGGGGTCCCCTTGTTAAAGGGGACTTCCAGATTCTGATAAGCCCCCCATCCGCAGACCCCCACAACCACCGGCCAGGGTTGTGGGGATGAGGCCCTTGTCCTCATCAACATGGGGACAAGGTGCTTTGAGGGGTCACAGACCCCCAAAGCATCCTCCCAATGTTGAGGGCATGTGGCCTGGTACAGTTCAGGAGGGAGGGGGGGCCGCTCTCTCGTCCTCCCCTCTTTTCCTGTGGCCTGCCAGGTTGCGTGCTCCGATAAAGGGTCTGGTATGGATTTTTAGGGGGACCCCCACATCAATTTTTTTTAAATTTGACGCGGGGTTCCCCTTAATATCCATACCAGACCTGAAGGGCCTGGTTATGGATATTTAGGGGGAACCCCACGTCAATTTTTTTTTTTTAATTTGAGGCAGGGTTCACCTTAATATCCATACCAGACCTGAAGGGCCTGGTAATTGAATTTGGGGGACCCCCACGCTTTTTTATTTATTTTTTTTTATTTTTATCAATGACTTTCAATGAGTGTTCTCTGTATTACGGGAGCCGACAATTCATAATAGCTGCGAGTGATTTTAAAGGACTTTTTTCCCTGCATAAATGACACTTTGTGCAGGGACAGTTCTAAGCACCAGACACATGCACCCCTTCACAGGCATACTATAGACAACCCCCCCCCCCCCACGAAATTTAAAGGAATATTACACTTTTATTGTTTCACTTTAATCATTATTAAAATCACTGCTCCCGAAAAAACGGCCATTTTTAAAACTTTTTTTTGCATTGATCCATGTCCCCTGGGGCAGGACCCGGGTCCCCAAACACTTTTTAGGACAGTAACTTGCAAATTAGTCTTTAAAATTAGCACTTTAGATTTTGAACGTTGGAGTCCCATAGACTTTAATAGGGTTCTAAAGTATGCTATATAGTATATATACTAGCTCCGTCGAATCTTCTTTATACATTCGACAGACACCATAAGCCTTCAAAGACAGATTCAACCGTAATTCATGTGGATTTTCGGACGAATGCAATTTTTGAACGAAAAACAAAATAAATAAAAACGAATTTCGGGAGTAACTAGATAAATACATTTTTCAGACAAAAACGAAATTCCGAAATGAAATATTTTACTCTGCACATGTCTATGAGAGACCTGGAGGTAATGATAACAAAATGCGTCTGACCTTTATAATTTCTCGGTCCGTCCCATCCGGTGTGCGCGCCTTTCTGAAGGTGGTGGTAGATGACACTGTTAGATCACGTGATTTGGATTTCAGAACACATGATGTGTTGTGGATAATTTACCTGGTAGTAGACCCATTTTAACAAGGTAGACACATTATAATAAAGTATTGAGGGTACTTTTACCCCCCCCCCCCATTCTTGCCCAGGCCAATTTTCAGCTTTCAGTGCTGTCACACTTTAAATCACAATTGCACTGTCTTGCTACACTGTACCCAAATTACAATTTAATAATTTTTTTCACAAATAGAGCTTTCTTTTTTGTGGTATTTAACCGATTGCCGACCAGCCGCCACAGTTGTTCTGTGGCAGAATGGCACAGGCAGGCGGATCGCCATTATGTTACATCGGTTCCTAAGGTGGTAACTAGGGGGCGTGCGTGCGTGCCCGCTGCTCGCCCCCCAGAGCCGATGCCAGTGCCCGGCAGTCTCGGTGACCTCTGAGCTCCCACGATCGCTCATAACATCTCTGTGTGTGTAAACACGCAGTTTACACACAGAGGGGAGAAGTGACAGATCTGTACTCTATAAGAACAGTGATCTGTCATCTCCCCTACACAGTTCCCTCCCACTTCAGTTAGAACACACATTAGGGAACACATTAACCCCTTGATCGCCCCCCCCCCCCCAGTGTTAACCCCTTCACTACCAGTGACATTTTTACAGTAATTAGTGCATTTTTATAGCATTGATCGCTGTATTATGTCAATGGTCCCAAAAATGTGTCAAAATTGTCCGTCGTGTCCGCCATAATGTCGCAGTCCCGATAAAAAACGCAGATCGCCGCCATTACTAGTGAAAAAAAAGAATAATAATAAAAATGAGATTGTAAGCTCTTCTGAGCAGGGCCCTCCTAATCCTCTTTTATTTTACTGTATTGTAACTGTATTGTCTCCTTTTATATTGTAAAGCTCTGCGTAAACTGTTGCCACTATATAAATCCTGTATAATAATAATAAAAATGCTATAAAAATATCCGCTATTTTGTAGATGCTGTAACTTTTGCACAAACCAATAAATACACGCTTATTGCAATTTAATTTTACCCAAAAATATGTAGCAGAATACATATCGGCTTAAATTAATTAAGAAATTCGATCTTTTTAAAAAATTTTATTGGATATGTTTCATAGCAGAAAGTAAAAAATATATATTTTTTTCCCCCCAAAATTGTTGGACTTTTTTTTTTTTTTTGATTATAGCGCAAAAAATATAAAAAAAATAGGTCCACCACAATATCGCTGTCCTGCTTTAAGTCACTGATTGCTACCATTACTAGTAAAAAAAAAATGGATATATTTATTATAGCAAAAAGTACCAAAAAATATATATTTTTTCTTTTCAAAATTGTCGCTCTTTTTTTTTTTTTTTTTTATAGCGCAAAAAATAAAAACCTCAGAGGCGAATCGAATACCACCAGAAGAAAGCTCTATTTGTGGGGAAAAAAAAGACATCAATTATTTTTGGGTGCAACTCCGCACGACCGCTTAATTGTCAGTTAAAGCGACACAGTGCCGAATTGCAAAAAAGTGCTCTGGTCAGGAAAATCTTCCGGAGCTGAAGCGGTTAACCACCACTGGGTATTTTTTTGTTTTTTGCTAAATGACCAAACATTTAAAAAACTAAAAATGTTTTTCTGTGCACACACAGTTGATCTTAGTCCCCTATCTTATACATCCAGTGGTCAATTTATCTGCTTCCGCTCCTCAGGTTTTATAGGTAGAATTTGTTATTGTATATCCACCCACGGCTAATTATTTTGATTATTCTATCTGCTGCTGTTGTTCTAAGACTCTGATTCAGTTTATTTTGTGTTGTTTTTTTTTATGCTACTCTGTGAAGGCTCTGTTGTTTGACCTGATGCCTTCCACGCACGTTGTATTCTTATCCTTTTCATTTCTGTACAAAATGTAATAAACATATAAAAAAAAAAAAATAAATAAATAATAAAATAACAGAAGCCAAACACGTGTGACGCGTTTTGCTGTGTTTTGGAATGGTGACCAGAATCGCAGTGATTCCAAATCGTGTAATATGAACAGGACCTTAACCACTTCCCACCCGGCCAATGCACATATACGGCCGGGTGGGAGCCGTCTACTTCTGATAGGACGTTCAGGAACGTCCATCAGAAGAAGCGGGATCGCGCGCGCGCGCACGCGCAGCGGCGCGATCCCGATGCGCCCGTGTCACCCGGACACGGCGCATCTCAGATCGGCAGGAGGGCTCTGTGATTGGCCCTCCTGATCACATGACGGCCGTGTCCAATCACGGCCGTCATGTGATGTAAACAAACAGCCGGTTGCTAGGCAATCGGCTCTCCTCTCCTCACACGGAAGTCACCGCTGAGGAGAGGAGAGCAGATCGATGCATCCGGCTGATGATCAGTGAGTATGGGCTGCTTTTTACAGCTTTTTACTCACTGATCACTAGTCTAGTGTACACACAAATCACCACACAGTAAACACACCACACAGTATAAACACAATGTCCCCACACATGTCCCCAAAACATACATGTCCCCAAATAATAAAAACACATGTCCCTAATAATAAAAACATGTCCCCCACATATGTCCCACTAAAATCACATGTCCCAATGATTATCTGCACACATATGTACGTGATCACCTGCACACATATGTACATGATCATTTGCGTACATATGTCCGTGATCACACAAACCAATTATTATACACTTAACAGAATTTTTTTTACCAAAAACATGTAGCAGAATACATTTTGGCTTAAATTTATGACAAAATTTGATTTTATTGGATTTCTTTTAAAATAGAAAAAAGAAAATATTGTTTTTTTTTCCAAATTTCCGCTTTTTTGCGCTTATATCGCAAAAAATAAAAAACGGAGTCGTGAATAAATACCACCAAAATAAAGCTCTATTTGTGCGAACAAAATGATAAAAATTTCATTTGGGTACAGTGTAGCATGACCGCGCAATTGTCACTGAAAGCGCTAGAGTGATGAACGCTGAAAATTGGGCTGGGAAGGAAGGGGGGCGAAAGTGCCCGGTATTGAAGTGGTTAAGAAAAGCTTCACTAAATTGCACCTTCTTTGTTCTCAACAAGTGGTTCCTTGAACTTAGTTTTTCTATTTTTTTAATTTTTTTATTCTTTTTTTTTTTAGTATGGGATGTTTTGGGGTTATAAACCTTAGTGATATATGGTTTTGGCGTGTGAGCACTCACGGACCTCTAACTAGCAGATTAAATTTAGCTATGCCAAATTTTACATGTACCATGGACCAGCATAAGTATATTCATGCCTGTCTTGGAAATTTTAAATTTAAAATGAATAATTTTTCTGTAAAATTTAATATGGCTCCCGGGATGTGTATACAGAATCCCCTCCCCAGAATCTTCCTGCTTGTGTGATTGGCTCACTGATTTTACCAGAAGTCTGCACTAAAATACAAGTCAGATTTTGAGCATCCCCCGCAACAAAAACTACCTTTTTTGTTGAGATACTCCCAAAGGGAAATCGCATCTAAAGGGATGCAGACCCTGCCATTTCCCTCATTTGAGCCCTGCAAGTGCTGCAGCTGATTGATATTTAACAAAAGGTAGGAATCTGCTACACATTTTGTTAAAAATAGGATTTTTAGAACAGCTTACCTGTAAAATCCTTTTCTTGGAGTACATCATAGGACACAGTGTCTCAAGTAATTAGTTGGTCGGTTATAGGCCTACCTTCAGGTGTTGACACTGGTATAACCAATACAGGAAGTTGACTCCCCTATATAACCCCTCCTCCTTCCAGGAGCACTCAGTTTTTGTAGCCAAGCAATATAAGTAATATACTCTCACCCCATAAAACAGAGGGGCGGGAGCCCTGTGTCCTATGATGTACTCCAAGAAAAGGATTTTACAGGTAAGCTGTTCTAAAAATCCTATTTCCTTTATCGTACATCATAGGACACAGAGTCTCAAGTAATTACTTGGCGGGATGTCCCATAGCAATGCTACTTGAGGGGAGGGAGACACAACCCGTAGGGTAACCCCCAGACCTGAGGACTTATACTGCTGCCTGCAGCACACTCGAAGGCGATATCCTCATTCCATCTTACATACACTTGATAAAATTTTGCAAATGTATGTACTGAAGGCCAAGTCGCGGCCTTGTAGATTTGAGACCTGGAGGCCTGGTGATGCACTGCCCAAGAAGCACCAACCGCTCTGGTAGAGTGCGCCTTAATTTGAAAAGGGGAAATCTTTCCCTTTAAATCATAGGTTTGAATTATATCTTGCCAAATGCACTTAGCGACAGTGGATTTTGACACTGGCCGTCCCTTCTTAGGACCCTCTGGTAGAAGAAATAAGACATCAGTCTTACGAATCGGAGCAGTTTTCTTAAATACATTTTCACTGCTCTCACTACATCAAGACAATGTAGTGACCTTTCTTCCCTGGAACAAGGTCTTGGAGAAAAAACCCTGGCAGGAAAATATCTTCATTCAGATGAAAGCCTGAAACCACTTTTGGCAAAAAACCTGGACGAGGGCGTAACACCACTCTGTCCTCATGAATAATCAAATATGACTCCTTACAAGAAAGAGCAGCCAATTCTGAAATCCTCCTTGCTGAGGATATAGCAAATGAAAATATCAGCTTCCTAGTCAGAAGGACTAAAGGAACATGCTGCAACGGTTTGAATGGCTGTTTTTGTAACACTGACAAAACTAAATTTAAGTCCCAAGGGCTTAAGAGTGATTTAACCGGCGGATTAATCCGCAGCACTCCTTGCATGAAACCCCGGACTAAAGAATGCATAGCAAGCAGTCTTTGAAATGAAAATTGATAAGGCTGAGACTTGCCCCTTAATAGTACTCAGGGCCAACTTCATTTCTACGCTTAATTGTAGAAAGGTAAAAATTCTGCCTATGATATATCTCCGAGGGTACCAACCCTTGGACTCACACCAGGAAACATAAGCTTTCCAGGCTCTATAATATATAGCTCTAGAAGCTGGCTTCCTAGCATTAATCAAAGTAGAGATAACTGACCTGGAAAGCCCACATTTATTCAGAATGTGGGTCTCAATAGCCAAGCCGTTAAATTTAGCGTTCGTAAAGTAGGATAGAATATCGGCCCCTGAGATAGCAGGTCTGGCCTTAGTGGGAAGAGCCCTGGACCCTCCACTGCCATCCTTACGATCTCTGCCTACCATGACCTTCTGGGCCATGCTGGTGCTACCAGTATTACCAATTTTCTTTCCAGCTTGATCCTGCAAAGAACTTGAGGTAGCAACTGAATCAGGGAAAAGTGCATAGATCAGTAAAAACTGATCCCACGGGGTCGCCAACGCATCTGTTCCGTATGCGAGTGGGTCCCCTGTCCTGGATGCAAAGTTGACTAGCTTAGTGTTGAATCTGGACGCTAGAAGGTCTACATCTGGAGTCCCCCATCTTTGGCAAATAGCCTGAAACACCTTGGGGTGAAGAGACCATTCTCCTGGGAATAACTGCCGGCGACTTAGATAGTCCACCTGCCAATTCTCTACTCCCGGAATGAAAACTGCCGATAGGCATGGGACATTCTCTTCTGTCCAAGTTAGAATTTGGTTCACCACTCTCTGAGCTGAGAGACTCTTGGTGACCCCTTGTGACTGATATATGCCCCAGCCGTGGCAATTTTCGGACTGGATCCTGGCAGGACAATTCTTTAACCTGGAGGTCCAGGTTTCTAGAGCCAGATATACTGCCGGAATCTCTAGGATGTCAATGGGCAAGGCTCCTACTCCCCAGCCTGAAAAGGCTGGCATTTGTCGTTACTACCTTCCAGATAATTGATCTGAAGGACTTTCCCTTCAGCAGGTTCCAAGATAGTAACCACCAACTGAGGCTTTGGGACACTCATGGGGACAGCCACATTGGCAAGTCCAAAGCTTGAATCATTTTGTTCCAAGCAGACAGAATACTGCTTTCAGTTTTGAATGGAATTGAGCATAGGGAACTGCTTCGAATGAAGCTACCATCTTCCCTAACAACCTCATGCAAAGGCGAATTGAAGGATTTCTCTTCAACCTGATCATCCTTACCAGCTCCTGTATGGAGCTGATCCTTGCGGGAGGCAAGAACACCCCTTTTCTGGGCTGTGTCTATGATCAGGCCCAGATACTCCAGCCTTCTTAGTGGCTTTAAGGAGGATTTCTTTAGGTTGGGAATCCAACCCAAACCTTCCAGGAAACTGCTCATGATGGCTACACCTTGCTTCAAGCAAGTCACTGACTGGTCTATTAACAATAGATTGTCTAAGTAAGTCAAGACAGTTATGCCCTGTGCCCTTAACCTGACTAGAGGTGGGGCTAATACCTTAGTGAATACCCGAGGTGCTGTAGCAAGCCCGAAGGGCAAGGCTATTAACTGAAAATGCTTCTGTTGTACTTTGAACCACAGAAACTTCTGGTGAGGAGGAAATATATGGACAAGCAGCTATGCATCTCTGATGTCGATGGACGCCAGAAGTTTTTCTCCTTGCAGGATGGAAACGACTGACTTGATTGACTCCATGCAAAAGGAGCGGATTTTCAGGAACCGATTTAGATTACGTAGATCTAGACTTGGTCTGATATCTCCATTTGGCTCTGGCACCATAATTAGGTTTGAGTAAAACCTCAAAACCTTGCTCTTGTTTGGGAATCTGTCTGATCACCCCTTGAGCCAATAATCGGTCTAATGCTTGCAACAGGGATTGCCTTTTCCCTGGATCCTTGGGAACGTTTGATCTCAGAAAACAAGATGGTGGAAACTCTCAAAGCTCTAGCTTGTATCCTAGAAACACTGTGGAGAGAGTCCATTTGTCCTGAATCTCCCTTTGCCAGACTTCTGAGTACATCAAAAGTCTCCTCCTCCCCCACCTTGGTGAGGGGAGATGCCTCTTCATAAGGAGGTCTTGTATTCTGCATTGCAGACTTGTAGCCCCAGGTCTTCCTTTATGCCTGGTCTGATGGCAGAGGCCGAACAGTTTAAATGACGCTTATATTTTCTTTTGACTGGCAAAAGAGTACCATTTCCGCTGGAAATTGTTTGAATGTATTTATCCAAACTATCGTCAAATAATCATTCTCCCTTAAAGGGGAGACTACAGTAGGTGACCGCGATATTGTGTCAATCTCGCCGCTTCTATCGGCGAGATTGACACCCTACGAGCCCCGTCGCGGGAGCCAGCACCGAACTGGCTCGCATCGGGAAAGGAAAAATGTTTATTTTCCTTTCCCGATAAGCGACAAGCATCGCTGGCCAGGTTCACACTGGTACGGGGATCCGAATTGGATTCCTGCCAATACCAGGCACTGTATTTGGTATGAATCCTAAGGGAGAACTCCATGCCAAATAAAAAAAAACGGCATGGGTTCCCCCTTGGGAGGCATACCAGGCCCTTAGGTCCGGTAGGGGTTTTAAGGGGAATCCCCTACGCCGAAAAAACGGCATGGGGTCCCCCCAAAATACACACCAGACCCCTATCCGAGCACGCAGCCCAGCCGGTCAGGAAAGGGGGTGGAGACGAGCGAGTGCCCCCCCTCCTGAGCCATACCAGGCCGTGTGCCCTCAGCATGGAGGGGTGGGTACTTTGGGGGAAGGGGGGCTCCCTGCGGCCCCCCCACCCCAAAGCACCTTGTCCCTATGTTGATGAGGACAAGGGCCTCTTCCTGACAACCCTGGCCATTGGTTGTCGGGGTCCGTGGGCGGGGGGCTTATCAGAATCAGGGAGCCCCCTTTAATAAGGGGGCCTTTGGATAGCGGCCCCCCACCGTATGTGAATGAGTATGGGGTACAATGTACCCCTACCCATTCACCTGTGAAAAAAATGTAAAAAAAAACACAACACACAAGGGTTAAAATAGTTTATTGCACAGCTCCGGGGGTCTTCTTCCGTCTTTGGGGGTCTTCTCGCCGGACTCCTCTGCTATCTTCTGCCCTTTTGCTAGTGGAGGAGCCCTCTTCTCTTGCCCACCTCTTCGGTTCTTCTTGCCAGGCCACCGCTTCTTCTTCCAGCTCTTTTACTAGCGGTGGCCCGGTCTTCTGTCGCCGCCAGAGTCAACTTCCTGTATTGGTTATACCAGTGTCAACACCTGAAGTAGGCCTATAACCCACCTAGTAATTACTTGAGACGCTGTGTCCTATGATGTACGATAAAGAAATCCTTGCAGTGTACACAGATCACCCAGAGGGGAGGGTTTTTTTTTTCCCCAACAAAAGTGGAGTTACTCTTTAACCACTTTCAGACAGCTGCATGCCAATATACATCCTAAGTTTGAAGAGAAATATCGTTGTAATGGCAGCAGCTAGCTTTTTCGTTGGCGGTTCGGTTTTCGATAATAGTGGTCTATAGTGGTAACGATTCCCCACGAGATCACTTTAATCAGCGGAGAGTAGCCTCCCTCCTGCCGCACTCCGGTGCCCTCCGCCGCTTACCGGAGCCATCGGCAGCGGCTGAGGCGATCGGATGTTGTTCCATGCTGGGTATGGAGATGAGTGAGGAGAAGATGGCCCCCACTTGTCTCCATACCATTGCAGGGCGGAAGTGATGCCAAAACGCCAGCTCTTAAAGGGACTTTTTTTTTAAATTTTAAATTACATTATTTTATATTTATTTTTTATTGGATTTTAATGTAAATATGAGATCTGAGGTCTTTTTGACCCCAGATCTCATATGTAAGAGGTCATGTCATGCTTTTTTCTATTACAAGGGATGTTTACATTCCTTATAATAGGAATAAAAGTGACACATTTTTTTTTTTTTTCAAAAAACAGTGTAAGAATAAAAAATAAAAGGTAAAATAAATAAGAAAAAAGCTTGCATGCAGAAGCGAACACATACATGAGTAGCACCCGCATATGAAAGCGGTGTTCAAACCACACATGTGAGGTATCTCCACGATCGGTAGAGCGAGAGCAATAATTCTAGCCCTAGACTTCCTCTGTAACTTAAAACATGCAACCTGTAGTTTTTTTAAAACGTCGCTTATGGAGATTTTTAAGGGTAAATGTTTGTCACCATTCCACGAGCGGGCGCAATTTTGAAGCGTGACATGTTGGGTATTAATTTACTCGGCATAACATTATCTAGTACAAACAAATTGGGATGACTTTACTGTTGTCTTATTTTTTTAATTAAAAAGTTGTATTTTTTTCAAAAAAGTGCGCTTGTAAGACCGCTGCGCAAATACGGTGTGACAGAAAGTATTGCAACGACCGCCATTTTATTCTCTAGAGTGTTCGAAAAAAAAAATGTATAATATTTGGGGGTTCTACGTAACTTTCAAGCAAAAAAAACAAACAGATTTTAACTTGTAAACAACAAATCTCAATTTAAATCTCAGTCGTTACATCCAATCTACTCCATATGTTTTCAGCTTAGGTAAAGGGAGATGAGGGAAAGTCTGCAGGCAGACTCAGAGATCCCAGAAGGCACTGAAACAGGATAAACATGGATATAGAAGTCAGTAAGGGTTTGTTCCATTGTTTATGAACCTAGCCTGGTCATTAAAGAAAAAAAAATGCTTGCTGCTGTTGGTACTTACCTACATATCTAGTGGGAATGTAGAGGCATTTGGCCCTTCTGGTTGCAAGTTTTAGCTGTATACAATAAAATGTATGATGAGTCCATGACCCATTCTCTGGAGATCTCTCCTTTTTTATGCTCCTGAGTTTTGTAGGTTCTCAGAAACTGAGTTTGCTACGCTTTTTCCCTTCGGGCAGCATGGTAACTCATTCCATTATTTTGGAAGGCGGGCATTATCCCTTCGTTGTCCTTGTGGGCTTCTACGGTGAATGATATAATGCGTATGGAAGAAATGCTAGCATTAGATAATGAGACCTTTGAGAAATATAAAGTGCTGTGGTACATTTTGCTTCACTTTTCTACCTCAGATACCCTTAAGGAGATGCTACCACCCAACTGTGGTCCTGCATCAGTTCCACCTTCGTCTTCTAATAGGTTGGTGAAAAAATTCCTTATGGCTCCCCTTGAGACCCCCGTGGTTGCAGTCTCCATTGTTCTTATTTGGCAGCTTGTTTCCTTCTTTTTATTTTTATTCCTGTTTTCATTTTTCTTTCTTTCTTTCGTTGCTGGTATTTCGCTCAAGATCATGTCCTTCTTTTTCCTTTTTTTCTCCTCTCTTCTTCCTTAGCCCGTCTTGGGTTGTTTTTTCTCCCTCTCTTCCTTTTCCAACCCCATATACCCACATATCTTTTTGGCCACCATAATTATTATTCTATGTTCTTTTGTTGTTATTTTTTTATTTTAACAAGAACTGTATTGAAAAGTTTTTTTTTAATTGTACGATACAAAACAGGTATAAGTGGGAATTTATTTTATGTTCTTATACAAGGACCACATCCTTTATAGACTCTACCTGGTTGATCATTGGCTTGGTCTGTAATTTGCTCATTCTAATTGCATATTATGTCTGAGACATCTTCAGATTATTGCAGTGGCTTTATTTTCATATTTTCATATTTGTATGGGTCTTGAAATCAATGAATATATGCACTATATTGTCAAACGTATTGGGACGCCTGCCTTTACACGCACATGAACTTTAATGGCATCTCAGTCTTAGTCCGTAGGGTTTGATATTGAGTTGGCCCACCCTTTACAGCTATAACAGCTTCAACTCTTCTGGGGAGGCTGCCCAAAAGGTTTAGGAGTGGCTCTATGGGAATGGCTGTTCTTCCAGAACTGCATTTGTGAGGTCAGGTACTGATATTGGACGAGAAGGCCTGACTCGCAGTCTCTGCTCTAATTCCTCTTAAAGGTGTTCTATCGAGTTGAGGTCAGGATTGTGCAGGCCAGTCAAGTTCCTCCACCCCAAACTTGTCCCTCCATGTCTTTATGGACCTTGCTTTGTGCACTGGTGCGCAGTCATGTTGGAACAGGAAGGGGCCATCCCCAAACCGTTCCCAAAAAGTTGGGAGCATGAAATTGACCAGAATGTCTTGGTATGCTTTACGCCTTAATGCCGCGTACACACGATCGGACATTCCGACAAAAAAAAAAAGTGGATTTTTTTTTTCCGAAGGATGTTGGCTTGAACTTGTCTTGCATACACACGGTCACACAAATGTTGTCGGAAATTCAAAACATTACAACGCGGTGACGTTCAAGATGTACGACGAGCCGAATAAAAGGAAGCTCAATAGCTCCTTCTGCTTGATTCCCGAGCATGCGTGAGCTTTTGTGTGCGACGGACTTGTGTGCACACGATCGGACTTTCTGACAACAAGTGAAGTTGGCGGAAAATTTGAGAACCTGCTCTCAAACATTTGTGACCGGATATTCCGACAGAAAATGTCCGATGGAGCATACACACGGTTGGACTTTCCGACAACAAGCTCACATCAAACATTTCCCGTCGGGAAAGTTCGACCGTGTGTACAGGGCATAAGAGTTCCCTTCACTGGAACTAAGGGGCCAAGACCAACCCCTGAAAAACAACCCCCACACACCATAATTCCCCCCTCCACCAAATGATTTGGACCAGTGCACAAAGCAAGGCCCATAAAGACATGGTTCATAGGGCTTCATGATCCACTAATATACTACCGTTTGGGCTTTGTCCAGTAAGTAGAACAAGCTTGGGGAAAAATTTGAAATGGTCAATGGCTAACTTCTATTGAACAAAATCTCTCTTTACCTTAGATCAAGCCAATGAAAAGTTCAATAATATATTGCTACTTTGTCTTTAACATAAAAGATGCTCTTGGCTGCCTATATTACCGTCTACCTAGCTCATGTTGCTACAGTAACATTTGATCACTGAACGCAGCGGTGAAGCACCCCAGGTTACATGTACAGCTGTTGTAATTACACCAAACTAATCCCTTCATTATTAAAGAGCTCAGGATTGCAGGCACTCCTGCAGAGAAGGTGTTAAAATAAAACTCATCATACAAACAGAACAAAAGGGAATTTCCCACAGTGAGCGCTATATTATAGCTCCATATATAGTTTATTTCCAGGCTATTCTTCACAAAATGAACAATTCCTGTGTTCGAGTTTTGGAGGTGTTTATCCTGGAATGACATTGCCTCCGGTTTCAAACTCTCTCCTTTTGAAAAGTTTTCTAACTTGTTCATAAGTCAACTCTTTCTCAAATCGCCTTTCAGGACAACCCCGGAGAGAGTAGCTCCACCTTGCAATCAGGAAACACATGCCCACTTTAAAAACACCTCCTCCTCCTCCATGGCTTCAGTTATTGTGTTTCCTCCTTGGAGGAAGCATGTGCCTGAACCAGGGAGAGCTACACTCTCTGCAGGGGAGTAAGGCTTACCTTTTGTTGCAGGTTGTTTCTCTTTGACCCCCAGCAGCATCTCCACGGGGAGAGGACTCCTGGAGCTCCTGGTCCCGCCATCTCACGGGAGTAAGGACCCTCGGAGTGCCGGCGTCGGGTGCCCGGTGTCCGCTTGTTAGCGCAGGGAGGGCTCTGTTGCTGGCGGAGGCCGCTGCAGGTCAGCGGCATGGCTCCGTTTTCGGCGCCGGGTCCCGGGCGGCGACGGCGTCGTTCACGGTGACGCGCAGGCGCTCTGAGGGGGCGTGGCGCCGTGGTTCAGCGCCTGGAACGCAGGGGTCATGGGGCGGGTCAGGTGACCGTGTGCTTCCGCTTCCGGCCGGCCTTGATGACGCGGCGGCCGGGAAAAATTTAAAATGAGAGCTGTTTGTAAAATAGCTGCCTCACTCAAACGATGGAAGAGTGCAAGCCAGCTATGGCGGAGACAGGCGCCCCCAGCACCGGTCCAGCCCAGGTACGTAAGGTGCACTGGCACCCTCTGCTTTACTGTGGGTATGTCTTTGTTTGTTCCCCCCTCTTGGGGGCCTGTCGCTGCAGGTCAGAGGTGGACTTCGCTCTGACCTTTTGCAGCCTAGTTCTGGGGTCTCACTAGTAGGTCTGTTTGGTGGTGGGTCTCTGCACTGGCTTGGTGTTAAGCAACTGGTTGTTGAGAGCTTTTAGTGAATTAAACCTGTATGTCGTTTCAGGAAAAATCACTAGGAAAAGCTAGACCAGGTCAGAGAAAATGTCCTTCCTGCAAAACCCCCCTCAGAGATTCATGGCAGAAGGCAATGTGCAGAAATTGTATCAGAGAATTGGTGGAAGAGGAAACATCTCAACAATATAAGGATTTGTTTTCTTCGGTTAAAGAGCTGACAAACTCTTTGAGTTCAGTCAAGTCCATCCTGATACAAAACCCTCCCGCACAGACCGAGCCTCAGAACTTACCGCCCAGCCCCAGGGCGTCGTCATCCAGACAGGTGGAAACTGAAGAGTCTGGAGACGAAGGGGGTAGTACTCTCATCTCCTTCAGGGATTCTGAGGAGGAGGAAGAGGAAGAAGATAGCAGGGGCTCCAAATTCAAGCTATCACTAGAGGAAGTAGATGATATTTTAAAAGCAATCTACACTACTCTAGAAATTCAGGAAGAAAGAGTACAACTGTCAGTTCATGACAAAATGTACCAGGGGTTGGACGAAACAAAACGGCGAGTTTTTCCTGTCCACAGGGTCCTCTCAGACTCAGTGAGAAAGGAGTGGAAGGACCCAGAAAAAGCCCCTTTCTTCTCTAAAGCTCTCAAAAGAAGGTTTCCCTTCGAAGATAAGGACTCAGAGGTTTGGAATAAGAAACCCAGAGTCGATGCAGCTTTCTCGCAGGTATCCAGACGAACGGATCTAGCCTTTGAAGATATGGGGATCCTTAAAGACCCAATGGACAAAAAAGCTGACTCCATCCTTAAAAAAGCTTGGGATGCCGCGTCAGTCAGTCTAAAACCAGCAATGGCAGCTACGGTGGTGGCCAGGAATCTGGAATGTTGGGTAGAGAAGCTGAAGAGCCATATTGAGGCGGGGACACCCCGCAAGGATCTCTTAGAGTCCTTTCCACTGATCCTGAATGCAGTCAAATACATGGCGGATGCATCAGCAGAATCAGTTAAACTGGCCGCTAGGTCTTCGGCTCTTGTAAATTCAGCCAGGAGAGCAGTTTGGCTGAAAACATGGTCTGGGGACACTGCCTCTAAGGTCAAGCTGTGTGGTCTTCCCTTCTCGGGTGACTTGCTCTTTGGTCCTGATTTAGAGTCTGTGCTGGATAGAACAGCCGATAAAAAGAAGGCTTTTCCAGTTAAGAAAAAGCAGATGGCTAAAAAGAATTTTCGTGCTTTTCAGCAGTCCCATAAAAAAGACCAGGAGCACAAGAGCAGATGGGGTTCACAGAAGGGCAAAGGCAGGGGTGGAGTCCTCTTTAGATCTCCCCCAGAGCAGTCCCCTAAGAACAAGTGACAATATCTCCCCAGTGGGGGGGAGACTGTCAGCTTTTCGCGAACAATGGGACAGGCTGTCTCCAAATCTGTTCGTGAAGAGCGTTGTCGATCAGGGGTACAGGTTGGAGTTTTCAGAACCACCCCCGAGCAGGTTTTATGTGACAACATTGCCAAGGGATCAGGAGAAGGCCTCTGCAATGAAGCTGTTGTTACAGGAGCTGATACAGCAAGAGGTTCTGATTCAAGTCCCAGTAAGCCAGCAGGGCGGGGGTTTTTATTCACATATTTTTCTGGTGAAAAAACCCTCAGGGAAGTACCGTCTAATCCTGAATCTGAAATTCCTGAACAGGTTCATTCGGTACAAACATTTCAGGATGGATACAATTTTCTCCATCACAAAGCTGTTGACCCCAGAATGCTTCATGGCATCCCTGGACCTAAGGGATGCCTACCTTCATATACCAATTCATCAGGCATCGCAGCAGTTCCTGCGCCTGGCATTGAAGGTAGGGAGTTCGGTATGGCACCTCCAATTCAGGGCTCTGCCGTTCGGACTCTCGTCCTCTCCCAGGGTCTTTACGAAGATTATGGCAGAGGCTTTGGAACCCCTGAAATTGAAGGGGATTCCAGTTGTTCCTTATCTGGACGACCTTTTGTTTTTTGCAGACTCCAGGGAGCAGGTCCTAGTCAATCTCCAGAGGGCCCAGTCTCACCTCGAGGGCCTGGGATGGCTTCTAAACCTAGAGAGGTCAATCCTGACCCCCTCACAGGAAATGAAATTTCTGGGGTATACATTAAATTCGATTCTCCAGAAAGTTTTCCTGCCGTTGGAAAAACAGGAAAAGTTACAGCTAGCTGTACAGCGGATACAGAGCAACCAGACAGTCTCAGTCAGGATGGCTATGGCAGTTCTGGGCCTGCTTACGGCAGCAATCCCGGCTGTTCAGTGGGCCAGGTTCCATTCCAGACCCCTTCAGAGGGAGGTTCTGTCAAGCTGGTCCCATCAGGATCCTTTGGAAAAACAGCTAAAAATTTCGTCAAAGACGAAAAGGGCTCTTTGGTGGTGGAGAGACCAGGCAAACCTCTCAAGGGGCCTGGTGTGGACCTTTCCTGTGGACAAGCGCCTTACTACAGACGCAAGTGCCTGGGGCTGGGGAGCCCATCTGGATGGTCAGACATCTCAGGGGGTCTGGTCCAAACAGGAAGCTCAAAGATCATCCAACTGGAGGGAGTTGAAGGCGATCTTTCTGGGTTTAGTGGCATTTCAGCAGAGTTTGAGAGGCCACCATGTTCAGGTGTTGTCAGACAACACAACAGCGGTTACCTACATTATGAAGCAAGGGGGAACCAGAAGCAGGAGCTTGATGGAGCTGGCCAATCTGTTGTTAGCCTGGGCAGAACAGAACACAGCCTCACTATCGGCAGTGCATCTGAAGGGCTCTCAGAATTTGTTTGCGGACCTCCTAAGCAGGCGCAAATTGCTAGAGGCAGAATGGAGTCTGAATCAGGAAGTGTTCCTGATGATCTCCGAGGCCTGGGGGGTTCCTCAGGTAGACCTTTTTGCCAGCCAGCAGAACTCAAAGGTGGACAGATTCTTTTCTCTTCACCGAGGAGATGCAGCAATAGGGTTGGATGCATTCGCTCACCCCTGGCATTACCAGCTGTGCTATGCCTTTCCCCCCTTTCCTCTAATTCCACTAGTACTGAGGAAATTCAGGGAAGAAAGGACAGACTTAATACTAGTCACTCCTTTTTGGCCAAAAAGACCCTGGTTCGCGGGTCTTCGAAACCTAGCCTCGAAGCCCCCATGGAGGTTACCACTCAGAAAAGATCTGTTATCCCAGGGGACAGTAAGTCATCCAGAAGTGGAACTCCTGCAGCTAACCGCCTGGTTTCTGAGGAGGACCTGTTAAAGGCTAAAGGTCTCTCAGATAAAGTAGTAAAGACCCTGCTGTCCAGTAGGAAGGCAGTTACACAGGCAATTTACATGAAGGTCTGGAAAAAGTTCAACTCCTGGTGCAGTTCTAGAGAACTCAAGGTCAAGAGCACGGTGTCCGTCTTGGAGTTTCTCCATGAAGGAATGGAGAAGGGTCTCGCAGCCAGTACCCTGAAGACTCAGGTGGCTGCCTTATCAGTTTTCTTTGAAAAGACTTTATCTAAAGAAACTTTAATTTCTAGATTTTTTAGGGCTCTTGCTCGAAATAGACCAGTAGCCCTTAAAGACTTTCCCAGTTGGGATTTGTCTACAGTTTTACAGGGTCTCTCGGGAGCACCGTTTGAACCCTTACAAGAAGCTTCTTTACAGAAGGTGGTTTTAAAAACAATCTTTTTGGTGGCCATCACCTCGGCCAGGAGAGTCAGCGAGCTCCAAGCTCTAGCTATTACAGAACCCTTCCTTAGAATTTATCAGGACAGGGTGGTACTGAGGACGGATCCAGCATTCCTACCGAAAGTATCCTCAACTTTCCATCGATCACAGGAAATAGTGTTACCTACATTCTCTGCAAGCCCAGCAAATGCAGGAGAGGAAGTTTTTCACACATTGGATGTGAGAAGATGTCTTTTACAGTTTCTGAAAGTTACTAAAGAATTTAGAAAATCAAACGCCCTCTTTGTGATATTTTCTGGATCACGCAAGGGGGAGAAAGCTTCTAAAAGTACGCTGGGTAGGTGGCTTAAGTTGGCTATAACAGAAGCCTATAAAGCAAAAGGAGAAATACCTCCCTCAGGTATTGCTGCCCACTCTACTAGATCCACGGCAGTTTCCTGGGCTGAAAGGGCCGGTGCCACGCCTGAACAAATCTGCAAGGCTGCCACTTGGTCCAGTTATTCGACATTTCTCCGGCATTACCGGTTAGATCTACTGTCTGCAGCAGATCAGGCCTTCGGCAGGAAGGTACTGCAGGCAGTAGTCCCGCCCTAGGGTAAGTTTCTCGGTTATCCTCTCCGGGGTTGTCCTGAAAGGCGATTTGAGAAAGACTCAGTTAGACTTACCGGTGACGGTATTTCTAAGAGCCTTTCAGGACAACCGCTACTTCCCTCCCTAGGTTATGCTTAGTAAATGTATTAAGTTCTACCATGGTGTTGTGCTTTCTGTGCTTTGTTTTCCAGCGTCGGAAGGCCACAATAACTGAAGCCATGGAGGAGGAGGAGGTGTTTTTAAAGTGGGCATGTGTTTCCTGATTGCAAGGTGGAGCTACTCTCTCCGGGGTTGTCCTGAAAGGCTCTTAGAAATACCGTCACCGGTAAGTCTAACTGAGTCTTTTCTGATTGCTGTAAAAAAAAAAATGAATGTACTGCCGCTTCAATATATACTGTATGCTACGAAGCCCAGGCCAAGCGTTAGCCAATGAGTGCGTAGCACTACCCCCATAGGAGCTGCTAGATATTTTACCCAGATCTTCTCTAGTCCCAACTTCTACATCCAGGCATGCGGTTTTTACCTCCGGAGCCAGGTGCGCTCTACTTCTGCTCGTTACTCCAATAACTAGTCTAGGGCTTTTTTGTTTGTTTTTGGTTGTTTTAGGAGGGATGGAGTGGGATACTCTGCAATTGAACTAGATACAATGAGGACAGCTTCTTTAACTAATTCAGCCCCAGAAGGATTTGCCCCCTTAATGACCAGGCCATTTTTCGCGATACGGCACTGCGTCGTTTTAACTGACAATTGTGCGGTTGTGCGGCATTATACTCAAACAAAATTGACATTGTTTTTTTTTTTCCCACAAATAGAGTTTCTTTTGGTGGTATCTGACCTCCTGGTATTCGCCAGCAGACCCTGCAAGGGGTAATGGATTTTGGAGAAAGACTCCCAGGATGGTCAGGGCAGGCAGGAGACAGGCAGCAAGTTGGGGCAGGAAGCAGACAGTAGTCATATTCTAGGGCAAGTTGAGTTGTCAACATAATTCGGAAGCTGGGATTAAGAGCAAAGTTATACAAACTAGAGCCTGGGAACAGAGTGGCAAAACAAGCTATTTTCTCATGAAATTTCCAGTTGCATTGACCAAGTTAAAATAGGTTTGGACGTGGCCTCAGAGGTTATGTAAGGGTGGCACCTATCTGCACTTCATTTAAACTGTCAGGGAAAAGTGTTTACACCTAAACTCCTGGTGTCTCACCTGCAGCTGCATTGAGCTCTTGGGTACTTTTTGTGTGACCTTTGGATCCCAGTAGACTGTAGTGGGAACATTGATTTCTAAAGAGGTAGTGCTCATTACCCGCCTCATGCTACATGTCCCCAGCCTCTCACTGTATTCTGCAACATATCTCCAGCCTCCAACCAAACCTGTAGCATGTCCCAAGTCTTTGACCATAATTTCCTCTAAAACAGGAGTTCTTAGCCCTTGTACACACGGTCGGAGGATCCGTCGGAATGTGTCCTATTGGACCGTCTTGTCGGATAATCCGACTGTGTGTGGTATGCATCGGACTGTTTCCGTCGGAATATCCGTCGGACCCAATTTTCCAACTTGCTGGAAATATTTTCCGACAAACTGGTCCGATCGGACATACTCCGATCATGTGTAGAGAATTCCGATCGGACAAAGTGCCACGCATGCTCAGATCAAATTCCTACATCAAAGCTATTGGCTACTAGCCTGAACGTAGTCCCATCGTAACGAAATAACGTCATCACGTTCTGAACGATCGGATTTTCCGACAACTTCGTCCGACCGTGTGGATGCAACAGTTTCGGACAAGATCCGTCTGACAAAATCCGACGGACAGAATCCGTCGGATTTGGTTGTCGGAATCTCCGACCGTGTGTACAGGGGCTATGCCTTATGGAGGCAGGGGATAGTAAATTCTCCCAAAGTCTTTCATGCCCAAACATTTAAAAAATAAATAAATAATATTCAATAAAAGTATGGGCATTCAAAATAAGTATTAAAATACTGGAAGTCTCTGGATGGGACTAGGTTTCACTTTGGGGGTTGGAGGTTCTGAAGGGGGTTAGTGGACTCTTCAGGAGACTTGGTGGCCTTGTAGGGGATGAAGTTTCAGGAAGGGGCTGGATTCTCTCCAGGAGGCTGGGTGCTTTGCAGGGACACTTTGGGAGACTGGAGGGCACTTTGGAGGCTAGGAGGCACTGTGGGAGGCCGGAAGACACTGTGGGACCCTGTTGATGGTGGGAAGCATTATGTGGGGCTAAAGGCTCTGCAGCAGACTGGAGGGTACCGTGAAAAGCTGAATAGCACTGTGGGGGGCTCATGAGCACTATGGGGGTATGGGGGCTGACTACTCTCAGTCAGCCTTGGGTCACTGTGTGTGTGTGTGTGTGGGGGGGGGGGGGGTTGAGGGCCACTTCAGGCAATTATAGGAGGTTGGGGGCACTGTAGTAGGTAAAGGGATCTGTGACTAACTAAAGAGGGAAGAGGTAGGGAGCAGTTCGCCACAGAGAACCACTGCTCTAGTATGTCTGCAGTCTTTGATGGTACTTTCAGCATTGCATGCACTAAGCAATTTTTGATTCTCTTTAGCAATGTCAGGCGTTCTAGTTCAGCCCACTGTACTATATACAATGACAACCACTGACCTAGACACATGGGCAGAATATCGTTCAGTGGAAGTGCTAAATTGACAGAGGTTACAAGAAACGAAGAAATCCTTGGTGCGGGGTAAGAGGAAGCAATGGCAGTCATGTAGACCAGAGAGAAATAGGTTGAGTTTCATAGTTTCATAGTTAGTAAGGTTGAGTAAAGACATCAGTCCTTCCAGTTCAACCTGAGTGATTGTCTACAATTGTCCCTATCCCTGTACATTGCACACTCACATTGGTCCCTACCCTCAAGGCGCCCACAATCCAAGGTCCCCATTCATATCCTAGGGCCAATTTTGAACAGAAGCCAATTTACCTACCTGCATGTCTTTGGATTGTGGGAGGAAACTGGAGTGCCCGGAGGAAGCCCATGCAGGCACAGGGAGAACATGCAAACTCCAGGCAGGTAGTGTCGTGGTTGGGATTTGAACCAGTGACCCTTCTTGCTGCTAGGTGAGAGTGCGAACCACTACAACACTGTGCCACCCTTAAAGTCTTAGAGTCTGCAAAGATTCTCCTGTATGGTGGAAATCCAAAAGAACAGGGACAGCTGTAGACACCAACATACACCGGGTCTTAAGAGACCAACCTGTGACCCAATGAAGAATGGACAAGAGAGCTCCATCAGACTTGTAATGGAGAATGAAATGGAGGTTGTGGGGTGTCGTGGGTGGCTGAACGTCACGCTTTGTGGAGGGAGTGGACACTGCTTCAGGAGTAAAATAACAGCTTCATAAAAGAGCTGGTGACATCACATAAAAGGAATGTGGAAATATTTGTGTGGCAGGAACACGAAAGTGAGTTGAAAGATATAGCAACATTTAGTGGTACACATTATTAGTTAAAGTGATACTAGACACACACTGTTTGATTAACATTGTCCCTTTTAGTTCTCTATGTTAATGCTGGCTCTGTAAAAATAAAAAAAAAGGACCTTTTTCCTGATCGATATCCAGCTGTCACATGACCCAGCTCTCTCCCAGCCTGTCTGCAGGGAAACAGTGGCAGGAGGAGCTTCTAGTCTTCTGCTGATGGTCACATGTCCAAAGAAAAAAAAAAAGACAGCTTTTGGAATACATAATGTGAAGGTTCCTCCAAAAGGTTTTTTTTTTAGCAGCGGAGTGTGTGAATCACAAAATTCAGAGAGAGTGATGATAAAAGGATTTAATAGGTTTATTAATAATTAACATGTAGTAAAACATGAAAGTTAAAATATGAGCTCGACACGGGGGGTATACCCATGAAATGCAAATATTAAAACATGAAGAAACGAGAGTATATCTACAGCATTTACACAGAAAATTTCAATCAAGACAAAACTGACGCGTTTCGACCCAATTCATTGGGGTCTTCTTCAGAGGGTATATTTGCTGTAGGGAAAACAACCACATTAAGTATGTCCGAGCCTTTGGAATGCAGAGTAAATATAAATAAATAATATCAATAAACTGTTTTAAATTGTCATGCAAATATATATTTGAAATCAAAATGTATTATTTTTTGGCAATAACATGGTGTGGGCGAATCTCTGCAAGTCACAAGCTCACTGCCCTCCAGCCTGTGTCTTAGAATAAGAGGGAGGTGAAGCCTCCATTAATCGACATGTAATATTCTGCCCCCATTGTATTTAGCTGGTTAGTCGGCATGGAGGAGGAGGAAGGGAGTGGGTTGTTATTGTGTATACACCCACATGTGTAACTCTATATATTCACATGGGCTGCTCAGATGTGATAAGGAGGAAATGCTCAGCATAGAAATTCACTGAAAACTGAGCATGTGCAGAGCTGCCGACACTGCTCTGCAAAATCCCCACCTGAATTGGGGACATGGACAAAAGGGGGAGATAGAGAGCAGCAGGATCAACCAGGTTTTTTGCAGAATACAGAAAATGAATCTCATAGTGACTAAGCCAGTATGATTAACATCTAATAAACCATATATTTCGAGTTTTCTATGATGTGGGTTTAGTGACACTTTAAAGGTATGGTCCAGCTGGATCAATGTAAGTATATACAGGTATGTGCCATACCTGTGGGATCCCCATGGAAACCGGATATCACGATAGTAGGCTCCGATATTACACCGTTATTACAGTGATCTCCGCTAGCTTCGCGTTCCCATGATAAGTGGCTGCCCTGTGGCACAGGAGGTCTCTTTCTCAATGAATGCAAAGCACTCTCTGATTGGATGAGGTGGAGTGGTGAATTCATGATCTCCACCTTGTTCAGTCAGAGAATGCTTTGCATTCATTGAGAAGATACAACGTGTTTTCTGAATGACACCCATGCCAAGTGAGCATCCTCCTATATTCAGAAAGCAGGGCAGCTGCTTGGCATGGGACCCAGAAGTTAGCAGCAATCACTGTATCAGTGGTGCCTACTACAGTGATATCCAGCTTCCATAGGGACTGGAAAGTGGCCAGATACGGCACATACATACTTACATTGGTCCAAGCTAGTCCAATGTAACCAGTGGCAGAACAAGATCATCCAGTGCTCTGGGCAAAGATGCCAAATTGCGTC
>NW_027507825.1:9843371-9883371 GCF_037356315.1 Lithobates pipiens
CCGCCGACGCTGCTACCGCCCCAGTGTGAAAGCAGCCTAAACCACTTGCTGGCCACCCACAGTATATATACGTCATTGCTTGGACCTTTAATACAGGAGTTATGGCAGCAGCTGCCATAATCCCGCTATCATTTTTTTTCTGCTGGCGATTTGTCGTCTGCTAAAATTGATCCCAATGGGCGGATTCACCATGGGACCACCTTTAGAGGGAGAGGTGCCCTCACGCTTTCCAGCTGTTTCTGGGTTAACTGGAGCCCTCGGTAAACCTGGAATTGATCCGATCCAGCTGAAGGCTTGGCATAAAAAAAGTAGGGATGGTCCCTACTAGGCTCCATGCCCTTGGACCGAAGCGGCCTTAAGTCAAAGTGTTTTATTTCTTTTAAAAGTAAATGAGAGATCTGGGGTCTTTTTGACCCCAGATCTCTCAATAAAGAGGACCTGTCATGCTTATTTCTATTACAAGGGCTGTTTACGTTCCTTGTAATGGGAATAAAAGTGATTAAAAAACAAAAAATAAATAAAAATAAAGGGACAGTGTAAAAAAAAAAAAAAAAAAAGTAAAATAAGTAAGAAAAAAAAAGTAAAGCACCCCCATCCCTCCGAGCTTGTGCGCAGAAGCAAACGCACACCTAAGTCATGCCCGCATATGTAAACTGTGTTCAAATCACATGTGAGGTATTACTTCCTCTTTGATTCCCTGCAAAGGTAAAGCATAATGGGCTACTATGCATTGCATAATAGCCCATTGTGTTTCACTTAGCTCACACAGGAGCCAGCGATGTCACCGCTGTCCCCTGTAGTCCGGAGCATCCATCTTCTTCCAGGTATCGCTGCTCCGGCCACTCACAGCGCCGGAGCAGTGATGACATAACTCCCGCGCATGCGCGCGGGAGCCGCCACTAACGGCATGCTGCTAATGGCAATAGTGCGCCTGCGCGCCGCTGTCTATGGCGCATGCACAGCTGTGACTTTCTTTTAGTAGATATCTCCTAAACCATGCAGGTTTAGGAGATATTTATTGGACCTACAGGCAGGCATGTACTGGCCATCGGGACTACAGGGAGTTTCCCGGTGGGCCGATGGCTCAGTGGGCCACTCTGATGTAAGGGGCTGCTGATGGGACACTCTGTAAGGGCTGCTGATGGGACACTCTAATGTAAGGGGGCTGCTAATGAGACACTCTGATGTAAGGGGGTGCTGATGGGACACTCTGTAAGGGGGCTGCTCAGGGTACACTCTGATGTAAGGGGGGTGCTGATGGGACACTCAAAATGTAAATGGGCCGGTCTGGATGAAGTCCAGGGCTAAATTTCTTTCCCAGTCCAGCCCTGCCTACAGGTAAGCCTTAGGCCTCTTTCACACGGGGCGGATCAGTAAAGATCCGCCCTGTGATGATCCGCTCGCTCAGCGGGGATCGCTCCGTTGTCCCCGCTGAGCCGGCTGCGGACAGGGCGGTCTCCGCACACTGTGCGGGGACCGCCCTGTCAGCTCTCCGCTCTCCTCTATGGGGATCGGACGAGCACGGACCGTGTGTCCGTGTTCATCCGATCCGCTCTGCAGACGGACAGAAAAATAGGATTTTCCTCCGTCTGCAGAATCGGACAGTTGCGGAGGCGGACAATAGCGGATGTCTGCGGATGCTCATCCACAGACACCCGCTATCCCATAGGGATGAATGTATGGCCCGTATTTCATCCGCAAATGGATGGATGAAATACGGACATATCGTCCGCATGTGTGAAAGGGGCCAAAATCTAGGCTTTCCTGTAGGTGAAAGCAGTTTGTAAGGGTTTACAACCAATTTAAACAATTACTTGCTGACCTCTGTAATTACAGCCACTGTGGAGCAATTCATCATTAAATCGGAGGGCCAACCTAAAATTAAAAATAACATGAATATTATCAAAAAATATATTTAAAAAAATTGTAAAAAAAATAAAAAATACCAGAAACCCCTATAGCTAGGCAGTCTTCCTATTCTGCAGCTCTTCCTCCTCTTCGGTGAGCTGCCCCGTTGTCTTCTAGGACATGGATGTGTCGCAGAAAACAACAGGGCCATTCACAAAGCGCTCCCCGACTCGCGCATGTGCAGTAGGAACTGCGTTAAGATGGCGGCGCCGACACCCTATGGACGGATCGGCCTCGGGGGGCTGACATCGCGGGCTCGCTGGACAGGTAAATGTCTTTAATAAAAGTCAGCAGCTACAGTGTTTGTAGCTGCTGACGTTAAAAAAAAAAATTGCGTCTGTAACACCCCTTTACCGCTCACAATAGAAGCAGCAAAGTCTGGTGTCAGCACTTTTTCTCCTCGCTTTATTTACATCTATGCTGTGTTTACATTAGAGATTAAAAGACTGGGACAACATCAAGATTGATAGTAAAACTGAAAGGCTTCTGCTGTAAACTTTTAGGATGAATTATTCCACAGTGCGTTCAGCTACACGGGTCAGTGACAGCTTTGTTTTAAAATGTGAAGAAAAACAAGAATATGTAAAGTCCTAAACATTCACAGTCAGCTATAATATGATACAATTTCTGTGATAAATAAAATAAACATTTCAATTTTAGAAAAAAAAAATTACAGTGTTGTATGAAATTGCATATTTATTCCCTTATTGCTGCTCCTTTTATGTGCTTAGCAAATATTTTAAGACTCAAAATTAAATACATAAAACTTATTCATTTTTATTATTCACATATTTATTTATTTTTTCACTGCACCAAGACTTTGTAAATCACGTTCAAAAGAAAAGGATGAAAAAATAATTTTAATATTTCATAAAAAGTTTAATTATTTCCATCGCAATTATCTTATGGCGTCACTCGTAAATTAACATGATGAATGAAGTAAGCTGTGTAGCTAAGTAGATAGCATTTAACATATTCTGACATCATTAATGATACAATTTATTATTATTTATTATTATGCTTGTTTTGTGGATTTTATGAAAGATGCCATGAGATGGTCTTGGCGGAATGGTTTAATCTTTATATACACAATATTTTTGGGATGACTGTGAGTTTTAGGATAATAATAATTTCCTATAAAAGTAAACTCACACTTATCTAAAATAAATGCAGTTGTTGTTAACACATTCCTTTATCAGTCCCAGACTAAATGCAAGGTTATATGCAAGCTGTCCAATAAAACAAAATGAGGAAATAAAGGGGCTTTTTAACCCCTTCACGCCTAGGGGAAAAACAAATCTTAATGCCTGAGCACAATTTTGCAACTTTGACATGTGTTAGCAAAAATGTGCGTATCATCAAAACTACTTTGTGCATCCAGGAGGATTACATTCTTCTGCTCCTGACGATCGCAGTGATATCACATATGTGTATGATAGTTGATTGTTGTTTGTACTCGTAGTACCGCCCAGAAACAATAGTGCATATTTTGCTTTTTTTTTTTATCCTATCTACAATATAAAACACACTGACACTGATCCTGTCCAAAAAAACACTGACTCTGACCTTGACCTTTGAACCTGATTGTCACAAGGGCCACGTACCTGATGTGAGACCGAAGTAGTAGGGAGGCCTCCCCTGCACCTCGGGTCCTTAAAGCCTTTAGAGATGGAGACAGAGACTTGGGGACACTGAATGGCACGGGTACCAAGGGCACCGTGCAAGCCTTAGTCCAGGAGCGTTAGTCCGGGAGCCATAGTCCGGGATCTATACCAAGGTCAAGTCTAGTTGGGCAACGAAGCATAAAAGGGCTAATCAGTAGAGGAATGGTCGAGATCCAAGCTGGGGTCGGTTCCAATCTGGCAGATGTGTACAAAAGGGGCAAAGAAGTAGAATGGTTAAGGTACAAATCCAAAGTCAATGGCAAGGTCAGTAGCAAGGTCAATGGCAAGCAGCAATCAAGAGTAGTCAACCAGGTTTCCAGGTCACAACAGGTTCAGACAGATCACACACTAGCACAGGAATAAGAGGGGACTGAAGATAATCTAGAACTTTGGCAGTGTCTGGGCTGGTTCTATATAGGGAAGTTTGAGGTCACTTAGGCTGGATTCACACCTATGGCATTTTTAGTGCTTTTTGCATTTTGCAGATTTGCACTACAGTCCATTTACCATATGGAACACGTTCTGTAGTGCAAATCTGCAAAATTCAAAAAGCACTAAAAATGCATAGGTGTGAATCCAGCCTTACTGTGTGCCTCCTGGGGATTTTCCCGCCTTTTTCCATCAGGTTGATGTCACTTCCTGTGCGCGTCCTGGGCATTTTCCTGCCCTTTTTCATCAAGTCTTCTGCGCAGGTGCGGGTTGCTGCCCTGAGGCGGGCTTATTCTTTATTAGACCTACATACAAATAATAATTTAAATATAAAAAACATATATTTTTCCAGTCCATATGTTGGATTTACGGGACCAAGTGATTTATTGCTAATTAGATGCTGTATTGCTTATGATATTTAGCATAAGGATTTCCTGGTCTTCACCGGCTAGCTTTCTGAGTTTAGCATTGATCAATAGGTCTCAGGGTTTATTTTCTGTCAACACTGTACTCTATTTTGTTAAATGGTACAATTGTGCACCGTGTTAACGTCTTTTTGTATCTTTATAAACTCTCAATAAAAATCTATTGAAAGTAGAAAACTGAAAAAAAAAAAAACATATATTTTTTCTTTTTTTTAAAAAACATATATTTTTATTGGGAGATGTCTATATATGAGATTAAACTAAATGGAAATAAAAATAAAAACACAATAAAATATTGATAATGTAAGTAAATAAAAATAAAAAACAAATAAAGATAAAAATTAAAATAAAATTAAAGTGAAAAATAAAATAAAAATAAATAAAAATTAAAATAAAAAAATGAGATGTGAAAAATTAAAATAAAAAATTGAATTAGTAATCTTCTATAAAATAATTTATGTCTAGTTCAACATTCAACCCCAATGGCCTCATTGTATAATAAGTTTCATTCTTAGATACTTGCCTTCGCATATTCAAGTTCCTCCAGTTTTGTTCTATTTTGTCTATTGCATAAAACTTCAAACACTGGGGGTCCCTTTTGTGCGCATCCCTGAAATGTTTCGAAAACACTTTGGTATTTATAACCTTTCTTAATGTTCCTAACATGTTCCCCTATCCTGACCGAAAGTGCCCTTGTGGTTCTGCCCACATATTGCAGCCCACAGCTTCATAAGGTTTAAAAAGGTTTCATGGGAATTTTAAAGTAATAAAAGTGTAATGTGTTTACAATATATATTTTTATGAGCCACAGTTTGTAAGCCTTTCCAGTCGATTGCATGGGTGACCGCGGCGTGAGGAAAGGATTAACCATCATACACAGGATAAAATAAAAAAAAAGGGACAAAATAAGGGACAGAGGGGCATTGGGACTTTGTATGAAACACTCCCAAAAAAAAATCCCGATGCCCCTCTGTCCCTTATTTTGTCCCCTTTTTTTATTTTATGCAAATTAGGGATTGAGACCTGTGTGCTGGATGGCCATGGTCTCATATAAAGTCCCACCTGTGTTCTTTTTAATCATACCCAGGATAGCATCTTTATGTAATTTAGGGGATTGTGGAATAACATCGTATAAAAATTAAGTGGGGGATCCATGAAAAATACACGAATTTGGTAAAGACAAATAACATTCGTTAAAATGGTGATCGGTCGACTTCCGGGATAAGGGAAATTGATTGGCTTAGATACACAGCTCCGGGATATAAATAGAGTGGCACATAAACAACAAGCGGCTTCCTGATAGCGCAGTCATTATTGCGAAACGCGTAGAGGCTGCTGGGAGATTACGCTACGTCAATACGTAATTTCTGGTCCGGGCAAAAGCGAGGTTTGAACTGCAAGCCGAGTGAAAACGAGGCTTGTATCGCACGCCGGTTTAGGAAATACACGGCGACATCTATACACCCATCCGAACGATAGAAAAGCTTGGTGCCAGCCTATGGGCACTGAAAAATGTGAATGTATGATCTAGTCTTAACTTAATTTTACATAAAAAAGTAAGGTTATTGCGCAATGATCTCAGTTTTTTTGTGAGGACGGATATATATGCCCATAGCTTATTGGGGACAACAAGGACAAAACAACATAAGTGGAGTGCTTATCCCTTTCTAATGAACCAAAGGCACATTTAAACAATTTTCTGGTGAGTGGCCAATTCATGTGGTGGTGGTGTTGTCACTGGAATGGTGGAATAGTCACAGGCAAATCACAGATGTGAAACTAAGAGCACAGGAATCGCATATTCACAGCAGATCGCCCGCATGGGGATATCGGCACAGTGTATAAATAGGACACTATAGAATTAAATGCACAATATTGAGTCTTTATATGGGAGTTATATTGAAGTATATGTCAGTTTTGGTTTATGACTGGGTAGAGGATAAACTATTAGGGGGGGAAATGCTGTTTAAGGTGCTGCATATGCTTTCACATGTGACTACTGTGGGCCGGCCACTAAAGGCGATTTTGTGGGGGAGATTTACTAAAACTGCTGCACACAGAATTTGGTGCAGCTGTGCATAGTAACCAGCATCAGCTTCTAACTTTATCTTGTTCAATTAAAATATTATTAAAGCTTCAACAAAAAAAAAACAAAAAAAAAACTTCTCCTGCATACCTGCTCTGTGCAGTGGTTTTGCACACTTCCTCTTATTCTCGGGTCCCCTGCCGGAACTCCTGGCTCTTCCCCTTTGCATGATCACTCCCGAGCCTCACTCTATGCATCCATAAGACACATAAAGCCGCAGATCGACCCTGCCACCTGCTCGCTCCTCATGGCTCACTGGCTGTGATTGATAGGCTTGTGCAATTCGTTTCGTAACGAATCGAAATTCGGCCGAATTTTGCATCTTTCGGACATTCGGATGCATCCGAATGTCCGAATAAAAAAATAACAAATTACAACGAATACGAAAGAAATATAACGAATGAATTCGAATGAATTAGACACGATTCGAAATTATTTCAACCGCATTTGAAATTATTTCAACATGATTCGACATTATTTCAACCGCATTCGAAAATATTTTGTGACCCGACTTTAGAGCCATGTATCTCGGGATCACTTGGTGCTAGACACTTCAAATTTGGATATGTTGTAGTGCTAGTATTATTGTGCTTGCATACCAAATTTGGGGTTTCTAGCTATAAGTCACCCCGAGATATGTGGCCCCAAAATCGGGTCGCAAAATGTTATTAGTTATTAGAGCAGAGAATGACATTTTGCGACCCGATTTTGGGGGCACATAACTCGGGGTCACTTATAGCTAGAAACCCCAAATTTGGTATGCAAACACAATATTACTAGCACTACAACATATCCAAATTTGGAGTGTCTAGCAACAAGTGACACCGAGATACATGGCCCTAAATTCGGATCACAAAATAATTTCGAATGTGGTTGAAATAATGTCGAATCATGTTGAAATCATTTCGAATCCGGTAGAAATATTTTCGAATTTCGTTGAAATATTTTCGAATGTGGCCGATTTTTCGAATTCGGTAGAAAACTAAACGAAATCCGAAAACGAATTTAAGGAAGTTAACGAATATAACTAAACGAAATTAATGAATTAACGAATTAAAACGAAACAAAACTAAACGAATTTTTTCCTTTTGCACATGTCTAGTGATTGACAGCAGTAGGAGCCAATGGCACCCGCTGTTTCAGCCAATGAGGAGAGGGAGTACTGGGACAGTGATACTCCCATGCACATGGCTGGATCAAGAGGGAGCTAAGGTGAGTATGGGGGGGGGGGGGGGGCTGTGGGAGGAACACAGAAGAATATAGAACATAGAAATGCATGAAAGTACAAAAAATCTTTAGCCTTTGCAGCCACTTTAAGCTATGGCGATAAAACCTAGAAGCTGATTGGTTACAATGCAGAGCTGCACCAGATTCTGTGTGCAACAATTTTAGTATATCTTTCCCTCTTGTGCCCCCCCCCCCCACAGAATGTATGTCCTAGTGGTGTGAATGTAACTCTGTTTCCTGAATGCCACAAGTAAAGTGCAGCAAAACTACTTCTTGTGTGGACATCCCTTCCTTTGGGATACAAAGGTCTGTGGTCCGGAATGTTGTGTGGAGGCCTATAGCATGGAGTGGGCCACAGATAGCAGAGGGTATGGTCTTAGAGTTGCCACCTCATCCCTTTAAACCCAAACACCTTTGAATTACACAGGTTCTGAGGCTAATTAAATGCAGATAAGGCACCGAGTGAGTTTTATTACCACCTTAAAGTGGTTGTAAACCCTTACAAACCACTTTGACCTACAGGTAAGCCTAGATTAAGGCTTACCTGTAGGTCCAAGAAATATCTCCCAAACCTATACGGTTTAGGAGATATTTGCCCGAAGATGGGCACCGCTGTCTACGGTGCATGCATGTAGACAGCGGCGCGCAGGCGCACTGAGCGTGGCATCCTCAATAACGAAGATGCCACGCAATGCCGCGCGTCTCGGCTCCCGTGTGCATGCGCGGGAGTGACGGCTTCGCCGAATGACAGCGGCTGAGCTGCGAGACCCACCGAGAAGATGGATGCGGTGGACTACAGGGGACAGCGGTGACTTCGCTGGCTCCTGTGTCTGGTAAGTGACACATAATGGACTACTATGCGATGCGATGCGATGCATAGTAGTCCATTATGCTTTGCGTTTGCAGGGAATGAAAGAGGAAGTAAACTCATCAGGGTTTACTTCCTCTTTAATCAGCCACAGAACCCGTGTAATTGATATGTGTTTGGGTTTAAAGGGATGAGGTGACAACTATATATGGCCTCAGCAGGAGGTAAGTGTTTAAGCAGGACTGGAGCAGGGGTAGACATAGCTCCCAACTGTCCTTAATTAAGAGTGCTTGTCCCTGATTTGGAACAAAGTCCCTCTGTCCCTCTTTTCTCCTCATTTGTTCCTCATTTTGGTCTACTGTATAGAGTCGTATATAAAATGTTCTTTTTTATCTTTCAAAAAGTGTTTCCCAGTGCTAAACCCTTCATCCAATTTCTAAATTGATGCATTGCAACCATAAATCTGATGTAGACAGAAAGTGCAGTAAAAAAAAAAATCACACCTTTAATGAAATGGCAAAAATAACACAGTTCAGGAACGTAGTAAAAAAACGGAAGCCAGGGTTTGGATGGCAGAGTGGGTAATCAGACGAGCCGGGGTCAGGAAACCAGAAATCAGCGTAGTCCTAAAAATCAGGAGCAGGAATCGGAAGGGAGGTCAGCCAGGCCAAGTCATACACAGAAGCACAAGATGGAACGCACTTTTACACATGGTCGGAAATTCTGACCTGTGTGTAGGCTCCATCGGGACATTTTCCATCGGAATTTCCAACACACAAAATTTGAGATCTGGATCCCAAATTCCGATCGCGTGTAGACAATTTCGACGCACAAAGTTCTACGCATGATCGGTATCAAGCAGAAGAGCCGCACTGGCTATTGAACTTCAATTTTCTCTGCTCTTCGTACGTCGCCGCGTTCTTGGCGTTCGGAATTTCCAAAGACATTGTGTGACCGCGTGTATACAAGACAAGTTTGAGCCAACATCCATTGGAAAAAAATCCCATGCATTTTGTTGTCAGAATGTCCGATCGTGTGTACACGGCATGCAAAGGCAACTGTGAAAATGAACTAAGCTTCTTAAAAAGCAAAAAGGGGGCTGGTTGTAGACTGGACTAATGAGGGTGTTAAATAGTAACCAGGTAAGTCACTGTGGTTGGTAAGTAACCGACAGCTGAGCAGCTTCTGAGCACTGAAAGAAAAGAGCTGCTCGTTAAGTAGCAGGAGCCCAACCCTGACAATTGGTAAATTTCAAGTGCCAGTATAAAGGAAAGGTGTGGTAAAAAAGCACTTGTGGGTTTAACAAATCTTTTTTTTTTTGTATAATTCTCCTTGAAGGGGGAGTGACAGGGGGTGTGCCTACAGACATTTGCTAATAGGTGTCCCTCGTCCCCATCTCAAAAAGTTGTGAGGTTTGGGGGTAGGGGCTTTAGACAATCACAAAGCCCCTCTTCAAAAGAAGAAATGGCTCTGTACTCAATCTAAATTTTTTTATTCAGAAGATCCCAAAGTGTTGACACAAAGCTGTTAGATGCGTTTCACACACTCCAAGTGCGCTTAACCGCTTCCCGACCGCCTCACGTAGATATACTGTGGCAGAAGGGCACATACAGGCAGAATCTGGTACCTGTACGTTGCCCTTCAAGAGGAGGTTTGAGGGCACGCGTCCGCCGGGAGCTTTGTGAGCGTGATCGCGAGTCCCACATCCGCGGGGATACCCACGATCGTCTCACGGGGAGGAAGAAGGGAACAACCATTTCCCCATTCTGCTTAGTGACACTGTCACTGATCACCGCTCCCTTAATTGGGAGCGGTGATCAGTGTTGTGTCACACACAGTCCCTCCCCCCACAGTTAGAGTCACTCCCTAGGACACACTTAACCCCTACAGCGCCGCCTATTGGTTAACCCCTTCACTGCCAGTCACGTTTACACAGTAATCAATGCATTTTTAATTGCACTGTACGCTGTATAAATGTTAATGGTCCCAAAATCAAAAAAGCAAAAAGTGTCGGCATAATGTCGCAGTCAGGATAAAAATCTCTGATCGTCGCCATTACTAGTAAAAAAAAAAAAAAGAAAAGATCAATAAAAATGGCATAAAACTATCCCCTAATTTATAGACGCAATAACTTTTGCGCAAACCAATCAATGAACGCTTATTGCTTTTTTTTTTTACCAAAAACATGTATAAGAATATGTATCAGCCTAAACTGAGGGAAAAAAATTATATATTTTTTGGGGATATTTATTAACCACTTCAATACTGGGCACTTAAACACCTTCCTGCCCAGACCAATTTTGAGCTTTCAGCGCTATCGCACTTTGAATGACAATTGCGCGGTCATGCCACACTGTACCCAAATGAAATTTTTAGCATTTTTTTCCCACAAATAGAGATTTCTTTTGGTGGTATTTGATCACCTCTACGGTTTTTATTTTTTGCTAAACAAATAAAAAAATACCGAAAATTTTGAAAAAAAAAATGTTTTTTTTTTATTTCAGTTTCAAAACTTTGCAAATAAGTAAGTTTTCTCCTTCACTGATGGGCACTGATGGGGTTAAACTGATGGGCAATGATAAGGCGGCACTGATGAGCACCGATGAGGTGGCACCAATGAAGTGGCACTGATGAGGTGGCATTGATGGACACCGATATGTGGCACTGATAGGCGGCACTGATGGGTGGCACTGATGGGTGGCACTGATGGGCGACACAGATGGGCACTGATAGGTGGCACAAATTGGCACGGATTGGCATGGATGGGCATGGATAGGTGGCACAGGTGGGCATGGGTAGGCGGCACTGGTGGGCATGGGTAGGCGGCACAGGTGGGCATGGGTAGGCACTGATAGGCGGCACAAATGAGAACTGGTAGGCGGCATTGTATTATAATATTTTGTACTAATGGATGCCAATCAGTGCCAATCAACAATGCATGCCAATCAGTGATGCCCATTGTGGGCACTGATTGGCATCCATTATGGGCACTGATTGGCATCCATTGTGGCACTGACTGGAATCCCTGGTGGTCTAGGGTGGCATACCTTGTCCTTGGCATTCCTGGTGGTCTGGTGGCATCCCTGGTGGTCCAGTGTGGGCATACTCGGGGGGGCTGTGCTGATAATCGATCAGCACAGGCCCCCCCTGTCAGAGGAGCAGCCGATCGGCTCTCCTCTACTCACGTCTGACAGACGCGAGTGAGGAAAAGCCGATCACCGGCTTTTCCTATTTACACTGTGATCAGCCGTGATTGGACATGGCTGATCAGGTGGTAAAGAGTCTCCGTCGGAGACTCTTTAACGAGATCGTAGTTGCCGGGTGTCAGACTGACACCCCGCAACAACGATCGCCGCGATGCGCGCCCCCGGGGGCGCGCAGCGGCTCAAATTCCTGATCACGTCATATGACGTCCGGTCAGGATTATGCAACCACTTTGCCGCCGTCTATTTGCTATAGGGCGGGCGGCAAGTGGTTAAAGCAAAAAGTAAAACATAATGAGTTTTTTTCAAAATGTACGCAATTTGTTTGTTTATAGTGCAAAAAATAAAAACTGTAGAGGTGATCAAATACCACCAAAAGAAAGCTCTACTTGTGGGAAAAAAAGGACGTCAGTTTTGTTTGGGAGCCACGTCGCACGACCGCGCAATTGTCAGTTAAATCGACGCAGTGCCGAATCTCAAAAAGTGCTCTGGTCTTTGGCCAGCCAAATGGTCCGGGGCTGAAAGTGGTTAATCATTCATTACACAGAAAGAGCAGCATAGATTTCCTTATAAAGTCCCACCTAGTTGCATAGCAGGTGACACTAATCATTGAATTGCATGCTTCCTGTTATGTGATACACGTAGAAAACAAGAAAAACAGAAAAACCTACAACAACCTATAGCAACGCACACACATATAAATATGTATCACATCGCATATAGATTAGTGTAAAGTAGAACAATCCTATATAGTGAAAAGATATTTCTAAAAATGTGCACATCGATTAGTAAATAGACATAAACATACTCAAGAACATACACCAAAAAACCATTGTAATCACCATATTGGATTAAAACAAATCTGTGTAACCCATCATATACCATCCCTTAACAGAAGTATGCACTCGCCCATCACACACACACGCATATATATGTATATGTGTAAACGCATAGACACCCACCCATAGAATATCTCCCTCCATTATAAAAACATTAAGCAACATATATCACCATATATGGTACAATGCTCTAGGGAGATAATTCAAGGAATCTTTCTCCATAGCCCCCAAAAGGAAAAACTGAGAAAAGGTGGGCAATAGAGGGCAGAGTAAAGAGGGAAAAACAGAAAGACAAAAAGACAAACAGACACAACAGGTTGAGCAGCAAGAGATATGAAACTGTATTAAAATTATTCATGAATATGTATTGATCTATATATAGTCAGTAAAAACCAACATACATCAATCCATACCTCTTTAAGCTCATAAAACACCAAATATGACAAGACACATCAAGATAACTGTCCGGAGGGAATGACCAGGGCAGTAAATATAAGACCACATTTTCAGCTGCCCTCCATCAACTCAATATTTATATATATATATATTATGTCTATTAGGGATGGGCGAACAACACCCCCCCCCCCCCCTCCTGGTTCGGTTTGCGGAAGAACAGGCAAAAAATTAGTTTGAACGCGCAAACACCATTAAAGTCTATGGGACACGAACATGAACATTTTAAGGGTTAATATGCAAGTTATTGTCATAAAAAGTGTCCTGGGACCCGGATCTTGCCCCAGGGGATATGTATCAATGCAAAAAGAAGTTTTAAAAATGGCTGTTTTTCTGGGAACAGTGATTTTAATAATGCCATTTGTGAAACAATAAAAGTAAAATTTTCCTTTAAATTTCATACCTGGGGGGTGTCTATAGTATGCCTGTAAATTGTCACATGTATCCCCTGTTTAGAACAGTCCGAGAGAAAAATTACATTTCTAAAGGAAAACAATTCATTTAAAAGTAGTGGCAGCTATAATGAATTGTTGGTCTCGGCAATACACATAAAAAAGTCATTGAAAAAAACAGCATGGGATCCCTCCAGTCCATTACCAGGCCCTTTTGGTCTGGTATGAATATTTAGGGGAACCCCCGAACCAAAATGTAAAAAAATAAATTGCGTGGGGGTCCCCCCAAATTCCATACCAGGTATGTCTCTTATGGATATTAAGGGGAACCCTGTGCCAAAATTAAAAAAAAAATGGCGTGGGGGTCAGGTCCCCCCAAAAATCCATACCAGACTCTTATCCGAGCATGCAACCTGGCAGGTCACAGTAAAAGAGGTGGGGACAAGAAAGCGCCCCCCCTGAACCATACCAGGCCACATGCCCTCAACATGGGGAGGGTGCTTTTGGGTAGCCCCCCAAAGCACCTTGTCCCCATTTGATGGGGACAAGGGCCTCATCCCTACAACCCTTGCCTGGTGGTTGTGGGGGTCTGCAGGCGGGGGCTTATCGGAATCTGGAAGCCCCCTTTAAGAAGGGGACCCCCAGATCCTGGCCTCCCCCCCGTGTGAAATGGTAACAGGATACAAATGTACCCCTACCATTTCACACAAAAAATGGTACAAAAGACAAGACACAGTTTATTTAAAAATAAAAAAATAAAAATGTCCCACAAAGTCCATTCATATTATGATGGACCGAAAAAAAAACCCCCTGCAGGTCGCCAGCGATCTACCTCCATGGGAGGCACCCACCATAATGACGGGTCCTTGCAGATGACAGTACCTTTATAACTGAGGGCGGGGCCACACAGTGACATACCTGGGTGACCTCGCCCCCCTCTGACGCACGGGGACTTCCCCATGGCTTTCCCGTGGCATCAGAGGGGACGGGACCACCCGTTTACGTAAATGGGTGGCCCCGCCTCCCTTTGATGCCACGGGGAAGCCATTGGAAAGTTCCTTGCGTCAGAGGGGGGCGGGGTCACCCGGGTGTGTCACTGTGTGGCCCTGCCCTCAGTTATAAAATAACTGTCACCTGAGAGGACGGTCATTATAGCGGGTGCCTCCCATTGAGACGAACCGGTGGTGGCGTGTGGGTTTTTTTTTTTTTTTTTCGGCCCGTCAGCAGAGAGAGAGAAGAAGATGAATGGACTTTGTGGAACATTTTTATTTTTCTATTTTTTAATAAAAGACTTATCCCAAATTGTGTCTTGTGATTTTTTTTTTTAAATGTTACACTTTTTTTGTGAAATGGTACGGGTACAATGTACCTGTTACCATTTCATGATTTGTATATGTATGGCTGTAATATTGCCATTATGGCATAAATGAAAGTGTTCAGCCACATTTGTTGATAGATTTTTTTTTTTAATATAGGTGCTCATAAAAAGGATCACGTAGACGTCTAGTTGTTCTACCAACATACTGAATGTGGCATTAATCAGAAGTCAACAAATATCGGGCAACATGGTGGTGTAGTGGTTAGCACTCTCACCTAGCAGTAAGAAGGGTCACTGGTTCAAATCCCAACCACGACTCTACCTGCCTGGAGTTCTCCCTGTGCCTGCGTGGGTTTCCTCCCACAATCCAAAGACATGCAGGTAGGTTAATTGGCCCTAGTATATGAATGGGGACCTTGGATTGTGGGCTCCTTGAGGGTAGGGACCAATGTGAGTGTGCAATGTACAGGAATAGGGACAATTGTAGACACTCACTCAGGTTGGACTGGTGTCTTTTTTCAACCTAACTAACTATGAAATAGACAACAGTATTCCAGTTTTACAAATGAGATATTTTATATTCCTTATGTGTCATTGATGAGACAAACTGGTCACCACCAGTGATATGGCTACAAGAGGGACATCCCGTTGCACCGCACCTAAAGTTTCCATTAAAATGCAGCAATGTGGTCGACATTTTCTTATTAAAGAAACTAGGGAGGGAGGGGGATCTGCAGGACACTATATTGATCCCCCCCCCCCCGCAGACTATTGGCGCAAGTTTAATCCGCATGTAGAACAAGAAAATGTTTAGTGATTATATCTCTAATTTCCCTAAATTCATTACTATATGGAGTAGATAATTCTGTCCAGATGACAATCCCTAGTCCGCAATTTCCTCCTGATAAGATCCCCCTGGTTCTTATTTCTAGCAACAGTCAAAGCCCAATCGATCATCCACTTTGGATATCCTCTCTCCAGAAAACGTTGGAACAGGGATGCTGCCTTCGCGTTCAAAATCCAAATCACCTCTGCAGATTCTTCTCACTCGTATAAATTGTCCCACAGGTATACCTTTAATTGTGTGTCTGGGATATCCTGACTGGTCTAACAGAAGAGAATTACCTGACAAAGGTTTTCTATACAGAGACGTGCCGACTCTCATGTTCAGTTCCCTAGAAAGTGTATTTCATCATTATGAACTTCACCAGTAAAGGTGAGATTATTGTTACAATTGAGGTACTCCAAAAAAGGAATGAACATGGATGTACCATCTTCCATTATGAACAAGAGGTCATCTATAACAGAAGACCTACAGTAAAAGAGTTCTCTCCTCCAAAGATACAGGACCACTCCCACCAACCCATGTACAGGTTGGCTAGTGAGGGCAAAAATGTAGCCCCCATCGCTGCCCCGCACCTCTGTAGGTAGAACACACCATCAAATGAGAAATAATTATGGGACAGTAGATATTCCAAGACTTCCACAATGAACTCTCTCTGTTCAATTGTTAAATCCGTGAATGTCTCTAATAAAAAAAAAGACACAGACACAGCAGCAAGGTCAGGAGGAATTGACGAATATAAACATCACATGTGACCCACAAGTACTAATTTTTCCACTGAAAATCCTCCATGACCTCAAGGAGATGATTTGTGTCTGTTAACTATCCAGGGAGTTGCTGAACCAAAGGCTGTAATTGCCTATACAGCCAATGCCCTAGTTTCTCATTGAGGGAATTGATTGCCCTAGATTCTCATTGAGGGAATTGATGACTGATATAATAGGGCACCCTAACAGGGGGTCTAATCCTTTACGGGTTTTAGGAAGATGGTATAATATGGGAACAATAGGAGTTTCTGGTATTATTTTGGTAATTTCCTTTTGATTGACTATAGCTATTTTCACTCCTCTATTGACAAGTTCTGCCAACATTGATCTAAGTTGTTTAGTTGGATCCCCTCTTACAAGTATCCTGGACATCCCTTCAGATGTGTGTCATCCCTAGTCTAACTCATGACCGACTGGAAAAAATACGTGAGGATTATACAACTAGGCCCAGATTTGTACTTTCCATCACCCCCAAGGCTAGCTGTCCTGTGTAAATTTTTGTTTATTGAAAACCTTACAAACATACAACGTACAAAAAAACATAAAGGAAACTAAATATACAAACTAAGACATATTTTAGTATTACTATCACCATGATGCTCTTCAATAGGGATGAGCTTCGAGTTAGAGTCAAACTCATGTTCGACTCGAAACACTGCCTCTTCACCGAATGGCGAACAGTGAACAATTTGGGGTGTTCGCGGCAAATTTGTAAAGCTGCGGAACACCCTGTACAAGTCTATGGGAGAAATCTGAAGTTACATTTAGGGGGCGTGAAAGGACAGAAAGGAAATCTGCACACCCAGAGAATGGCAGACAGCAGCTACGGGGACCTGACATTCCTCCACGCCTTTGTCCAGGCCCCCAACCACCACTTGTCCTTTTCAAGACCTCAAATATTTCTAACCTCAAACAGAATGTTGTGCATCACCACCTCGACAGGAAGGACTTTTTTTCAGAGTTGAAACCTGACACCGCACATTCCACGCGAAGTAACGGACTACTAAGGCTGCTTTCACACTGGGGCGGTATTCAGGCGTTACAGCGCTAAAAATAGCGCCTGTGTAGCGCCTGAAAAAAACCGGCCCCTTTCCCTCCAGTGTGAAAGCCGGAGGGCTTTCACACTGGAGCGATGCGCTGGCAGGACGGTGAAAAAAGTCCTGCTAGCCGCATCTTTGGAGCGGTGAAGGAGCGGTGTATTCACCGCTCCTATACCGCTCCTACCCATTGAAATCAATGGGACACCGTGGCAATACCGCCGGCAAAGCGCCGCTGCAGTGGCGCTTTGCGGGCGGGTTTAACCCTTTTTCGGCCGCTAGCGGGGGTTAAAACCCCCCCGCTAGCGCCCGCAGACCGCCGCTAAAACGACGGTAAAGCGCCGCTAAAAATAGCGGCGCTTTACCGCCGACGCCGCTCCCGCCCCAGTGTGAAAGCAGCCCTAACTTACTGGAAAAAGTTTTTCAAAATCAAAATCCCAATGAGTCTCAAAAGCCCTGTACAACCACTTTGCGTAACTCAAGAGGGAAAGAAAGGGGATACCCAGAGACCCACCCATCCACTTATAGACTTCTATATTGAAGGGGCACTGAAGCAAGACATGGTCCATCGTCTCCTCAACACTCCACTTTTGGACAACCATGGTTCTCCACAGGGCGATGCTTCAGGTTACTCTTCACAAAGTGTCTGCCATTTTACGAGCACCAGGCAAAATCCCGAAACTGTCCTGAGCTGTCCTGTGTAATCCCCTCCTTGGCAAATTGTTTGAACACATATAAAATAACATAAAAAGGGATTAAACCATTACTGGACTGTACTAAAAAAAATAGTAACATCATTGAACAAGCCATGACATAAATAATTATATGTCAATAAGTTATTACCTGAAATAAAAAGAGAGACTAGATTGCAAGTAAACAAATCTATACTTAGCCTGTCAATAGAAAGAACAGAAACAAGAAATTATGAGAGGATGGCAAATATAAGTGAGAATCACATCCCATTATCATAGACAGAGAGGTAGATAGATATTTGCCTTTGTTTATCCTAATGAACTGCTCAGGCACAGAATGTAATAAGGAATTATATTTGTGGACATCTGACCACCACAACTATATGAGATTTTTAAACATTCCATTGCAAAGCTGTAGCCATTTATATTGGGGGTTGCCATAACATCCTCCACTCCTCTAGGAAGGCTTTCCACAAGATTTTGGAGTGTGTCTGAAGGGATTTGCGCCCATTCATTTAAAAGTGCATTCGTGAGGTCGGGTTCTGTTGTTGGATGAGAAGACCTGGCTTGAAACTGATGCTCCAGTTTATCTCACAGTTGTTTCAATAGGGTTGAGGTCAGGGCTCTGTGTAGGCCACTCAGGTTCCTCCATACCAAATTCATACCATGTATTTATGGCTTTGTACACAGGGGCACAATCAAAAGAGTCTTCCTTAAAAATTCTTGACCACAAGGTTAGAGGAGCACAATTGTCTAAAATACCCTTGTATGCTATAGAATTTGTAAGGCCAGGTGCTGATATTGGAACAGAAGACTTTTCTCACAACTCCAAAGGTGTTCAGTGGGGTTCAAGGACTTGTGCAGGCCACTCAAGTTCCTCCATGCTAAATTATGTAAGCCCTGTCTTTATGGAGATGGCTTTGTACACAGGGGCACAGTTCTGCTGGAACAGAAAAGGGTCTTCACCAAACTGTTACCACAAGGTTAGAAGAGCTTAATTGTCCACAATGCTGTAGTATTTATGAGTTCAGGTACTAATGTTGGAACAGAAGACTTTTCCCACAATTGCAATCCTAGTTTATCCCAAAGGTATTCAGTAGGGCTCAGGGCCCTGTGCAGACCACTCAAGTTCCTCTACACCAGGGATTCTCAAATTTTTGAAGAGTGAGGGCCACTTAAGTGATTTAGTAACTGACCACGGACCACAACGAACTATGGGATTTTACCACCCCCCCAAACTGCAAATGTAAACAAGCTCTTACTGTCCTGAACCCCCTATAAGGCTGCTTTCACACTGATGCACTGTAACTTTGCCATAGACGTCTGTTACATCTTGCAGGAGTGGTGCACTTCCTGAAAGCAAGCCAAACCCACAGGATAGAGTAGATGCCTATGGTTCAGTGCTGCTAACTTGGAAAGCTGAAAGTGCACTGCGCTGCACCTGCAAATCAGTGTAAAGCAGGCTAATAACCCTAAGTACTAATATGCCCATTGCAAAAATGTAGTGTATATGATGCTTATTACACTGACCTTTTCCTCTTCCAGCTTCTCTGCTAGAAAGGTCCCAGGTGAAGTGCACTTAGTATCACTCCGCCTGGGACAGGAGCCAGCGCTACAGAGGAAGCCCCAGGATGGCGTTAGAGTGTGACGAAACGCACGTCGGGAGGGGTGACGCGCTGACGTCATTGCACTGTGTAGCATTGTGAGCAGGTGTTCGCTTGCTGGGCGGCTTCTATCTTTGCAAGTTTAATTTCTTACTATGTGTAAGTGCAAACTTTAATTTTAATAAATGCTTTATAAATACGATTCACACTATGGTGAGTTCCTCTTCATTTTGGGTTATCTTTCGGCCTTCAATTGAGACCTTTGAATGACGAATCCCTGTGGTCGTTTGCTGTGTGTTCCAGTCGAATCAAGTACCTGAGAGCTGTTATCGCCATTCCTTTGGAACAAGGCCCTGGCGGGGTTAATAGCCCCAAGCCTTTAATAGGTTGCCTCTGGTAAGTACACAATCTATGTGGTGAAGGAGCATGAGTTTGTGGTGTTGTCACAAGTCATATGAAGAGCACATATGTTTATATTTATGGACTCATTTTCAATTCCTTTGGCGTTGGGAGTAATTTCAACTTATATGTGCACTAGTTGCATTTTTTGTGTGATATTTTTTAGCACAGCTCCATTTCCTAATCCTATTTGCTACAGAGGAAGCGTCGACTTATGCGGTTCCTGCTCCCTCTGAAGCCACCTGTTCCCTCCACTGTTGGTTTCCTGTACTCTGATGCAGGGCTGGACTGGGGCAGAAATTTGGCCCTGGACTTCATCCAGACCGGCCCCCTTACATCAGAGTGTCCCATCACCAGCCCCCTTACATCAGAGTGTCCCATGAGCAGCCCTCTTACATCAGAGTGTCCCATCAGCAGCCCCCTTACGTCAGAGTGTCCCATCACCAGCCCCCTTACATCAGAGTGTCCCATCACCAGCCCCCTTACATCAGAGTGTCCCATCACCAGCCCCCTTACATCAGAGTGTCCCATCACCAGCTCCCTTACATCAGAGTGTCCCATTACCAGCCCCCTTACATCAGAGTGTCCCATCACCAGCCCCCTTACATCAGAGTTTCCCATCACCAGCCCCCTTACATCAGAGTGTCCCATCACCAGCTCCCTTACATCAGAGTGTCCCATCACCAGCCCCCTTACATCAGAGTGTCCCATTACCAGCCCCCTTACATCAGACTGTCCCATCACCAGCCCCCTTACATCAGAGTTTCCCATCACCAGCCCCCTTACATCAGAGTGTCCCATCACCAGCTCCCTTACATCAGAGTGTCCCATCACCAGCCCCCTTACATCAGAGTGTCCCATTACCAGCCCCCTTACATCAGACTGTCCCATCACCAGCCCCCTTACATCAGAGTGTCCCATCACCAGCTCCCTTACATCAGAGTGTCCCATCACCAGCCCCCTTACGTCAGAGTGTCCCATCACCAGCCCCCTTACGTCAGAGTGTCCCATCACCAGCCCCCTTACGTCAGAGTGTCCCATGAGCAGCCACCTTACATCAGAGTGTCCCATCACCAGCCCCCTTACATCAGAGTGCCCCATCACCAGCCCCCTTACATCAGAGTGCCCCATCACCAGCCCCCTTACATCAGAGTGTCCCATCACCAGCTCCCTTACATCAGAGTGTCCCATCACCAGCCCCCTTACGTCAGAGTGTCCCATCACCAGCCCCCTTACGTCAGAGTGTCCCATGAGCAGCCCCCTTACATCAGAGTGTCCCATCAGCTCCCCCTTACATCAGAGTGTCCCATCAGCCCCCCCTTACATCAGAGTGTCCCATCAGCACCCCCTTACATCAGAGTGTCCCATTACCAGCCCCCTTACATCAGAGTGTCCCATCACCAGCCCCCTTACGTCAGAGTGTCCCATCACCAGCCCCCTTACATCAGAGTGTCCCATCACCAGCCCCCTTACATCAGAGTGTCCCATCACCAGCCCCCTTACATCAGAGTGTCCCATCAGCACCCCCTTACATCAGAGTGTCCCATCACCAGCCCCCTTACATCAGAGTGGCCCACTGAGCCATCGGCCCACCGGGAAACTCCCGGTAGTCCCAATGGCCAGTACATGCCTGCTCTGATGCTTTACAAAGGCAGATTAGCAACCCGTTGATCACAATCTGGGCTTGCTGATCCACAACTCCAGATCATAGTCATGCACTTCCAAGATTTTTGAGAGCGTGGGCCACATCACAGGGCACCCCTGTTCTACACTAAATTATGCAAGCCGCATGTTCCTGGAGCTATTTTTGTGCACAGTCATGCTGGAACAGTAAAGTGTCCTCCCCAGACAGTTACCATAAAGTTAGAAGAGCACAATTATCCAAAATGTCTTTGTATGCTGTAGTATTTATGAGATGAGGTGCTGATGTTAGAGCAGAAGACCTGTCTTACAATGGCAGTTCTAGTTCACTCCAAAGGCATGCCAAAGTCTTTGCAGACAACTCAAGTTCCTTCACATTAAATTATGCAAACCATGTCTTTATGGAGCTGGCTTTGTGCACAGTAGCAAGTCATGCTGGAACAGAAAAGGGGTTTCTGAAATTGCTGCCACCAAATTGGACATACACAAATATCTAAAATGTCTTTGTGGCCTTAAAGTGATATTAAAGCCAAATATCTATTTTTTTTTTTTTTTTTAAGTAGCAAAGTCATACTTACCTGCTCTGTGCAGCAGTTTTGCACAGAACAGCCCTGATTCTTCTCTTCTCAGGTCCCCTGCTTGCAGTCTTGGACCCTCTCTCCTGTTGGGGGGCCCCCAGAGCAAGCAGCTTGGAATGGGGGCACCCGAGCAGGCTTTCTCCTGAACCGTCGCCTCAGACAATGAGGAGGGAGAGTCCCTGAAGAACTGAGCCTCTCGTGCACATCACTGGATCACGATGGGGCTCAGGTAAGTATAAGAGGGGGGCTGCTACACAGAGAGAAGGTCCCTCCTGCTGAGTGTCCCCAGAGCACGCATCTTGAAATGGGGGCACCCAAGCAGGCTTGCTCCCGAGCCTCTGCTCTGCGTGTGTTTTCAGCCCCCCTTCTTATTAGATCACTGGCTGTGATTGACATTGGCTGAGAGGGCAGCTCCTGCCTCAGCCAATGAGGAGGGAGAGTCCCCGGAGAACCCAGGCTCATGTAAGTATTAATGGGGGCTGCTGCACAGAGAAGGTCCCTCCTGCTGAGTGCCCCCAGAGCAAGCAGATTAGAATGGGGGCACCAGAACCTCTGCTCTACATGTCCATTCACACACAGAGCCATGGCTCCCCCCCCCCTTCTCATTGGCTCTCTGGCTGTGATTACACGCAACTGGATTTTCCGAAACAAATGTTGGATGTGAGCTTGTTGGCTGAAAGTCCGACTGTGTGTATGCTTCATCAAACATTTGTTGTCGGACTTTGTTGGCTAGCAGGTTCCCAAATTTACCACCAACAAAACTTTGTTGTCAGAATTTCCGATCATGTGTACACAAGTCCGACGCACAAAAGTTCACGCATGCTCGGAATAAAGCAGAAGGAGCCGCATTGGCTATTGAGCTTCCTTTTTCTTGGCTCATCATACGTCTTGTATGTCACCACGTTCCCACGATTGTAATTGTTGGCCAACATTTGTGTGACCGTGTGTATGCAAGACAAGTTGGAGCCAACAACCTTTGAACAAAAATCCATGGTTTTGTTGTTGGAAAGTCCGATCATATATACGGGGCATTAAACACTGAGGAGGGAGAGTCTCCAGAGAGACAAACCTCTCGTCTACATGTCTGGATTGCAATAGGGCTCAGGTAAGTATTAGGGGGGAATGGGGGGCTGCTGAACAGAAGAGTTTTTTTTTACCTTCATGCATAGAATGCATGAAGGTAACCCATCTTGTACCTTTAGAACCACTTTAACAGCACCCATCACTGGAAACACCTAAACTCAACTATCTAGCATGGTGTCAACATCATTCTGGTCATATAGTAGGTGTGATGGTCACGTGTCCACAATCTTGGTCAAGTAGTTTATATACACTATATTGCCAAGAGTATTGGGACACCTGTCTTTACATGTACATTAAATTTAATGGCATCCCAGTCTTAGTCCGTAGGGTTCAATATTGAGTTGGCTCCGCCCTTTGCAGCTATAACAGCTTCAACTCTTCTGGGAAAGCCGTCCACAAGGTTTAGGAGATGTGTCTATGAAAATGGTTGACCATTTTTCCAAAAGCGCATTTGTGAGGTCAGGCACTGATGTTGGACAAGAAGGCCTGGCTCGCAGTCTCTGCTCCAATTCCTCCCAAAAGGTGTTCTATCGGGTTGAAGTTGGGACTCTGCAGGCCAGTCAAGTCCCTCCACCTCAAACTCGTTTGTCCACACTATATTGCCAAAAGTATTGGGCCACCCCTCCAAATCATTTAGTGTAGGGGGGATTATGGTGTGGGGTTTGTTTTTCAGGGGTTGGGTTTGACCCCCTAGTTCCAGTGAAGGGAACTCTTAGCACATCAGCATACCAAGACATTTTGGACAATTTCATTCTCCTAACTTCGTGGGAACCGTTTAAGGTTGGCCGCTTCCTACTTCAAAATGACTGCGCACCAGCGCACAAAGCAAGGTCCATAAAGACATGGATGAGCAAGTTTGGGGTGGGGGAACTTAACTGGCCTGCACAGAGTCCTGACCTCAACCCAATAGAACACCTTTGGGATGAATTATAGCAGAGACTGCATGCCAGGCCTTCTCGTTCCAATGTCAGTGCCTGACCTCATCAATGTGCTTAGGGAAGAATGGTCAAACATTCCCATAGACACACTCCTAAACCTTGTGGATGGCCTTGCAGGGCAGGACTTAGGGTGGTGGGGGCCCCTGGGCTTGAGTAACTTTCGGGCCCTACCTTCTATACATTACCGTATTCATCAGCGTATAACACACACCAGCATATAACACGCAGCCCAAATTTAGGAGGTAATTTTAAGAAAAAAAACGTTTAGGAATGAAGTTTAAGTAAAAAAAAAACTTGCATTTAAATGCCCATCAATGCAGCCTTATCAGTGTCCATCTGCAGCCTTGTCCATCCATCTGCAGCCTTGTCCAGTGTCATTGCAGGCTTGTCAGTGTAGCCTTGTCATTTGCAGCCTTGCCCCAGTGTCATTCGCAGCCTTGTCATTGCAGTCTTGAAGTTTAAAAATGGCGCCGCCGAGATACAGAGTCTGGTGTATCTCGGCGGCTCTCGGGTCCTCTCAATGGCTCTTGGCAGCTCTTGGGTCCTCTCAGCGGCTCTCGGGTCCTCTTGCCAAGAGTAGTCGAGTGTACTCGGCTCGACTCACAGTCACGCCCAGTCCCTGTGTTATGTCCATCATAGGGCGGGACTGGGCATGACTGTGAGCAGAGCCAAGCTGAGTACACTCGGCGATGTATCTCGACGGGGCCCCCTATTGGGCGGGGCCCATGGGCTTGAGCCCAGTCAAGCCCAATGGTAAGTCCAGCCCTGTGGCCTTCCCAGAAGAGGTGAAGCTGTTATAGCTGCAAAGGGCGGGGCCAACTCAATATTGAACCCTACGGACTAAGACTGGGATGACATTAAAGTTAATGTGCGTGCAACGGCGGGTGTCCCAATACTTTTGACATTTTAGGGTATCTGTAGATATGGGTAGCTGAAGTTTTAAACCGATTCGAAAGTCTCTCACGCGGCGCAGTAAATCACAAGTGAAACATTTTGTTTTCCTATAATATTAAATGCTTAACTCAGTAAACCCACAGACTATAGTGTGGAGCTGCAGTGGATGTTTCTTCCAATTAGGCCTTTCCTGTTGTATTAGGATATTCCCCCCGTAACACAGAGAGAATTCTAGCCACAAGAATCTATCAACGCCCTCTCTGCTAACTACAGAGAATACTTCATTTAAAGCCCTCACAACTCCTTCTTATCTGTTCCTTTCTGAAGAGTTTGATTATGAATAATACATATCTGCACAGTATGAAATATTCAACTCATGTTCTTTCATTCCAGTTCAGTCTAGCAAACAAAGAAATCAGCTGTTTGAGCAGAAAAAAGGCACTAGCTACGGGGATACAGATCTGCCACCACTAGTAATAGCTTCTTCCTAACGGACTGGACAGATCAATAGCGCAGCAGCCTCCCAGGACATCATGCGGTCAGTGGAACTCTGCATGCAGTGTTTTTAATCATGAAAAAAAAAAAAAAAAAACTAACTACAAAGCTATAGGAGAATTCTACCTTGTTAAAATGTTTGAATGGCTTAATTACTAATCAAGCAGTTTTCTAACCCAGTTTCATAGTTAGTAAGGTTGAATAAAGACACCAGTCCATCCAGTTCAACCTGAGTGAGTGTCTACAATTGTCCTTATCCCTGTACATTGCACACTCACATTGGTCCCTACCCTCAAGGAGCCCACAATCCAAGGTTCCCATTCATATACTAGGGCCAATTTTGAACAGAAGCCAATTAACCTACCTGCATGTCTTTGGGAGGAAACTGGAGTACCCGGAGGAAATCCACACAGGCAGAACATGCAAACTCTAGGCAGGTAGTGTCGTGGTGGGGATATGAACCAGTGACCCTTCTTACTGCTAGGTGAGAGTGCTAACCACTACACCACTGTGCCGCTCGAAAAATTAGTTAATTCCAAAATATCCAAATTAACGAAAAACCCAGGCCCAGTCATTGTTGTAGGGCCCAAAGCAGCTGCCCTTGAGCCTGCACTGCCGTCAAATAGTTAATACGTTGGTTCAGGAAAAAGCCCAATTAAATGTTTACCCAGGGTCCAATCATTATTAAAGATGGCCCTGAATTCATGCCGTATATCCAAGGCCGTCTTTAATATCGATTGGACCCTGGGCAAAAATTTTCTTAGGGCCCCCCCTCCCCCCATGCAATTTCGCTCTCTCCACCTTCTCTGAGACATACAATAAATAGCAGATAGACTTAAAATCAGTTTACTGTATCAGATCAGGCAGCGATTGCGATCGGTTGCCTGAGGTTACAGCATATCATTACTGTGCACTGACTGGTTGCTAGAGGTTACAGCACTCCTTAAGGCTCAATAATTAGTTGCTAGAGGTTACAGCACATTTCTGCTTGTTGATTGGCTGCTAGAGATTGCTGTACAGTAAGCCCTTGTACACAAATGGTTGGAGAATCCGTCGGAATGCGTCCTATCGGACCGTGTTGTCGGATAGTCCGACTGTGTGTGGTATGCATCGGACTGATTCCGTCGGAATATCCGTCGGACCCAATTTTCCAACATGTTGGAAATATTTCCTGACCAACTGGTCCGATCGGACATACTCTGATCATGTGTAGAGAATTTTGATCGGACCAAGTGCCACGCATGCTCAGATCAAATTCCTACATTAAAGCTATTGGCTACTAGCCTGAATATAGTCCCATCATAACGAAATTACGTCATCACGTTCTGAAAGATCGGATTTTTCGCCAACTTTGTCCGACCGTGTGTATGCAACAGTTTCGGACAAGATCTGCCGGACAAAATCCGACTGGCAAAATCCGACGGATTTGGTTGTGGAAATCTCCGACCGTGTGTACAGGGGCTTATACTGCTCACTGGTTGCTATAGGTTACAGCACATCTTCTCCTCACTGCAGGGGGGCATGATATACCTATGAATGCTGCCTTTATTTACATATCAATGCAGTTGGCCTCAGCTATTTACATATGCATATCACTGCTATTTACATATTAATGCCAGTATTTACATGTAAATACAGGTCTGCAGGTGAGTCATCTGTACACAACAATAGGGCAGAGCTGGGCAGCATTAGTAGCAGCACAGGACTAAAACTTCAAGGGACAAGGGAATGTAAACTGGGATAGTTGGCAAGTATAAGCCAGCTGCTTTGGGCCCCACAACAATGATAGGGCCCAGGGTAGCTGCCCCTTTTGCCCTGCCTTAAAGATGGCCCTGCATATATCAAAGACTTATCACATGTATGGGGGGGGGGGGGGGCAGAAGGGTGCAGTACAACGGTAGACAGGAGCACACAATACTGGGATCAGAAGGGCACAGTACAGGTGTCGGGACACTGTCTGAGACATGGCAGGTGTCGGGACACTGTCTGGGACATGGCCATCCCAGATAGCTTAGTAAAAAGTTTGAGTGCCCCAGTAAATCCGGGCCAATTGGCAAGTGTGATGTAATGCAAGATTCTCATGAGGCCCCCATGCACCTGGGACCCCTGAGCAGTGCCCATGCATTAAGGCAGCCCTGACTGCAATGTTTCTCTCTCTCACTTAGTTAAAGTGACCACAGTGCTAACTGAGGGAGGAGCACACAAGGATGCTGTGCTGCCACCCTTATCAACCAATGACGTCATGGATTGTTAGGACACCGGCAGCTGGAAGGTTGTAATAGTGCATAGTGAAAACTTTGCATTTTGCCAAGGCACCCCTGAAGAAACCTGAAGGCACCCAAGGGTGTCTGGTTGAAAAAGTCTATTCTAGCCTAATGGTATTACAAATAGTTTTCCAATTCAATCTGCACTTAAAAAAAATGTTTGTGTTGCATCCATGCCAAAGGTACTTTGCATATAAACCACCCGCATATGCAATTGATTTACTGCTTCTCACACAGGTCTACACAAAGTTTGAGGCTGAATTGCAGTCCTCCTCAGCTCAGCTGTCCTTATCATTTGGTGCTGTATAATGGGGATGTTATTAACAAACCTTACACTGTTGAAAGAGACTAGACTCTTTAACTACTTGTGAACCTTGTACAGCAACCATTTTCAACTAGGATTCTCCCAGTGGTTGTGTCATGTACTGGTTGGAGGCCAAAGAGATGAGAGGTCTTCTCTTGCACCTTTGAGGGCACAAAGGGACATGGGTGCTAATAGACCAGTTTTCTGGTGGCTACGCTGCAATGTGATCAGCAGGGTATTTCTCGGATGGGAAGATGAGGGTTACAACATCATACGTGGTCAGTAGGACCGAAGATAACTGAGTGGTCAGGAGCCAGAACCAAGGTCATACACAGTGTATCAGTAGGGTGAAGACAGTAGAGTAGTCAGGACCCAAAGCTGGGGTCATTCACAGTTGATCGGAAAAAGCAGTGTCATTAAACAAGCCCTGGTCACAACCAGGTGTAACGCCGGGCTCCTGAAGAGCATGCGCTATGTTTTTGTCAATTTAAATGTTCCTAAGACCATAGTTGGGTTTTAGGGTTAATTACAGTAAATTATGGTCTCAGTATCAGTTTGGCTGGACTGTATTGTGTTCTGCCTGGTCATAGATGTAGGTGTCACCTTTGCCATGCATTGGAACGCAGTCTGGTTGGACGAATTGAGTACCAATCTCTCTCTCGAAGTCAATCAGTGGGTGCGTTGTCTTGCTGTGTATACAGGGAGAGAGTACTTAAGGTGCTGAGGACACATGGTTCTGGGTTCCGGTCCAGAAGTATATTCTGACTCCATGGTCCTGGTCCTCATGACCAGCCCCCAGAGGCCCTCATGGCCTGTGGTGTGGATCCATCCATTTCCGAGTCTCAGGACTGGCTAGCCCAAGGCGCAGTAATTGGAAAGAGGGTTCCAAGGTGGTCCGGTGCCATCTCGGTTTTGGAGAGGCCCAGCAACTGACAACGCAACCAGGGGAGGACTCTTCAGAAGAGGGCCACGCACAAGGCTGGCTGCTCGGTAAGAGCCTAGAAGCTAAGCTGGAGAGAACACCAAGGTAAATCCACTTTCTTACGGTATCGCCGGACCGGCTGCAAGATACTGGTACCGTATGAAAGTTCCTAGTTTCATCCTTCAGTTACAACCAAGTCTGTGGCAGAGACTTTTCTTATTCTAATGTTCTACAACCAAGTCTGAGGCAGAGACTATGCTATTTTGAATCACCTGTCGGTTGCTAAGTCCACAAAAAGGGGATTCATCCAATAGCTGTAACATCCAGTTGTGAATGGCTATTCCCTGGATAGTATAAAGAGAGACATTCAAGTGTCAGCAGTTCCAAGAGTATGCAAATAAAAATCCCGAAAGTGGATTCAAGTGTCGGTCTCTACAGTTTATTGGGCCATCAACCTCGGGAAAACCCTAGACGAGCACGAAGTGGAGAAGGTAACGGTAAGTCCAAAAATAACCAGCAGCTCCTTCGGAGGTCAGTCCTACACGTGTGGGCTTGCAGTCCAGGATTTGCCATTACCTCTCGCAATGGAAAGAACTGTATATGTGAGTTAATGGGATAGAGGGTGGAAGCTTTTTGGAACTGTGCCATTTTGTGAAAGGCGAAAGACATTCACTGTTGGTGTGTAAGAGTGGGAGGAGCCCTGAAAAAAGCCAGCGAGTTGCGCAGCCAGAGGAACCAGTAGGAGGAGTCTTGCCTGTTTCGTTTCCCTACCTGAGACACCGCGTGAGTGTGTTGTAGGAGGAGAGCGAGGTCAGTCGTGTTTGCTGTACAGAGAAAAGTTTATCGGAAGAGGAAGAATGTTCCGAGTTCCAGGGACATTGTCTGTTCCAGGACCCAGGATGCCATCGGTAGGAGGTCCTACGAGTGTGAGGCTGCCTGGTACCGTGCTGACTGACACGGGGATCCGTCTGCTGCCACAGGGGCGGTTTATCCTCTATACCTCTGGGGACATCGAGGCCCTCAGCATGCTTTGCAGAGGATGTGAGGGACTGGTCACAAGTCCTGGACGTTTGTCCGTTGTAGAAGATGCGGAGAATACTTGTTCAAAGTGGAACAGCCTACAGAGTCGCCTCGGGCCTACCACATGGACTGGGCCACGGGCGTGGCCACTGAGGAGTCCATTGCCTACACTCCGACTGTGAGGCCTACAGCTCCTGCATCATCTACAATTGCCGGTGCCTTGGAGAAAGACATTGCTTCTTCCAGTGTCAGAGACGCTGCCCCTGAAATTGTAGACACGGTTTCTTCTACCACCACTGCTGCTGATATGCCTGCTCCGGAGAAAGGGGAGCATGAAAAACCTGCTACGACGCAGCAGCAGGCCACCACCAAGTCCGACTGGACCAAATCGGTGGAAGATGGTTGCCACGGAGAAGCATAGGAAAACTGTGAGTACCACCATAAGGAATTATCTGCCAGCGGAGGAATTTCAGGATTCAGAGTTGGACTCCAATTCTGATGCTGGTGATGATGAGGATTTTGAAACTCGATTGCCGTGAGTTTGACTTTTAAAAAGAAAAAAAAATGAATCTGCCCAAAACCTGCCGAGACTCACAAGCTCTCAGAGACTTTTAAACAAACGGGTGGCAACGGAGTATGGATTAGAGTTCCCATATGTGCCCAGGAAGATAATGGACATAATTGAGGAGAATTGTGAGAAGTGGTACGCAGAGGACGTCTGGAACTACCTTAAAGTTCCAAAGCTTTCAGGGTTGTCTACAGCAAGTTGTCATTTGCAGGGCAGTGCAGTTTACTTCATAACAACCGTGGATGAGAACGTAAGAGACTTGACTTTGCCGGATCCATGATTTTACTGGTGAAGAGTTGCTTGAACTGAGTGTCTTTTGAACAAAAGAAGAGTTTTTTTCTTCTCTTTGCCTTTCCTGAAAGTACAAGAACTGTAGATAGATAGATAGATAGCTAGATAGATAGATAGGTTAGGAAGGAAAGGACTTGTAATTACAGTGACTCTGACCACTAGGTGGCATGGGTCGGCACAACAAAAGAAAAAAAAAAGTTGGTTTTATTGTTTGAGAGAAGGAAAAACTAATGATGCGGTTTTAGAAAAAAAAAAAGAGAAAAAGTTTTAAGTTTAGAGGAGAAGACCCCATTGAGACTGGGATGGGATCTTGCCTTCTAAGAGTGTAATATATTTGTATTTCTGTTTGTGTGCTTTCTTTTCAGGATTCACCAAGATCGTCTATCAAGCCGCCAGAGAGTGGGTGGTGTAGATAGGCAGGAATTGGGTGGTATGTGTATAGTCTGCTAATGTAAACTGTTATTTCCTTCCCTTCCCTTTCTAAAACTCAAAAGTTCAGGTACACAAATTTTTGCAGTGGTAAGAGTTTTTTAGTCAGACGATGAGGATACTGTCTCATTATTATCGTCTAATTAACCTGGAGGAGTGTAGTGCCGGGCTCCTGAAGAGCATGTGCTATGTTTTTGTCAATTTAAATGTTCCTAAGACTATAGTTGGGTTTTAGGGTTAATTACAGTAAATTATGGTCTCAGTATCAGTTTGGCTGGACTGTATTGTGTTCTGCCTGGTCATAGGTGTAGGTTTCACCTTTGCCAGGCATTGGACGCAGTCTGATTGGACGCATTCGGTACCAGTCTCTCTCTCTGAGCCTATCAGTGGGTGCGTTGTCTCGCTGTGTATTCCGGGAGAGGGTACTTAAGGTGCTGAGGTCACATGGTTCGAGGTTCCGGTTCAGAAGTATGTTCTGACTCTCTGGTCCTGGTCCTGCTGGCCAGCCCCCAGAGCCCTCATGGCCTGGGGTGCGGATCCATCCATTTCGGAGTCTCGTGGCTGGCTAGCCCGAGGCGCAGTAACTGGAAGGAGGGTTCCAAGGTGGTCTGGTGCCGTCTCGGTAAGAACTCAACCAGGGGAGGACTATTCAGAAGAGGGCCACGTACAAGGCTGGCTGCTCGGTAAGAGCCTAGAAGCTAAGCTGGAGAGGACACCAAGGTGAATCCACATTCTTATGGTATCGTCAAACCGGCTGCAAGATACTGGTACCGTATGAAAGTTCCTAGTTATATCCTTCAGTTACAACCAAGTCTGTGGCAGAGACTTTTCTCATTATAAAGTTCTACAACCAAGTCTGTGGCAGAGACTTTTCTTATTCTAATGTTCTACAACCAAGTCTGTGGCAGAGACTATGCTATTTTGAATCACCTGTCGGTTGCTAAGTCCACAAAAAGGGGATTTATCTGTAGCTGTAATATCCAGTTGCAAATGACTATTCCCTGGATCGTATAAAGAGAGACATTCAAGTGTAAGCAGTTCCAAGAGTACCTGAGCTTTACTACCCATACCCTCTATTCCCTACTGAGAGACTGTGTTCTGTTCAATGTTTTGCAAATAAAAATCCCCGAAAGTGGATTCAAGTGTCAGTCTCTACAGTTTATTGGGCCATGAACCTTGGGAAACCCCTAGACGAGCACGAGGTGGAGAAGGTAACGGTAATCCCAAAAATAACCAGCGGCTCCTTCGGGGGTCAGTGCTACACAGGGAGGAGAAAGAGGGGAATCCAAATGCAAGCTAAGTCGGTAACAGGAAGTTAGACTATACATAGGTATCAGGACACTTAGAGGCATGGGTCTTGGGTCACAGACAAGTTGAAGATCATCCAGCAAACATCTGTCACTGCTTCTTCCTTTAAACAGGACATTTTGCATTAGTTCTGCAATCAGATATGTCCCACAAACAAGCGTGCACATGCAGTATCATGATGGAAGTTCCTAGCCTGCATATTGGTGTACTTACACCTCTTTTCTGGCTAGCGTTCTAACAGGCTTCTTGCACTGTGGTTGATTGACCTCCCATCTGCTGGTACCTTTATAGGCTTGGGGCCAATGCCACTTGGCACAGCCAACAGCATTACACCAATGTTCTTTTAAAGTGTTTGTAAGGTGGGCATTCTGACCCTGCAAGTTCAAGCCTACATTCTTGCTAAGACTTGTTACATATAGGTACATAGTTACATAGTAGGTGAGATTGAAAAAAGACACAAGTCCGTCAAGTCTAACCTATGTGTGTGGTTATGTGTCAGTATTACATTGTGTATCCCTGTATGTTGCAGTCGTTCAGGTACTTATCTAATTGTTTTTATTTTAAACTATCGATGATCCCCACTGAGACCACTGCATATGGAAGGGAATTTCACATCCTTGCCGCTCTTACAGAAAATAACCTTCTACGTAGGGTTAAACCACTTTTCCTATAATTTTAATGAGTTGCCACATGTCTTGTTAAACTCCTTTACGCAAAATTTTTTTATCCCTATTGTGGGGTCACCAGTACGGTATTTGTAAATTGAAATCATATCCCCTCTCAAGCGTCTCTTCTCCAGAGAGAATAAATTCAGTGCTCGCAACCTTTCTTCATAACTAATATCCTCCAGACCCTTAATTATCTTTGTTGCCCTTCTTTGTACTCGCTCCATTTCCAGTACATCCTTCCTGAAGACTGGTGCCCAGAACTGGACAGCAAGGCCAATTCTTGCTTTCATAAAGAGTACCTCTATAGGGTTATGATGTGAAGGCTCCACCGACACCCAAAGACCAACTTTTTAACACTTGTTACTTCTATCCAAAATCACGAAACAGACACCAAAATTTAACAAACAAATCTCTAATCTTGTTCCGAGGGCACCAAATTGTGGCCTCATCTTACAGACTGGCCCCCCAAGCCGTGGTTTATAAAATAAAGAAAGCTTGCAGGGAAAATGACATTTTTGCTGCAGCAGGTTCTATACATTGTACAGCAGGTTCTATACATGGCACAGATGTGCCACTTTACAGGCAGACTAAGGGAACCACCCTAGGGACTATATTTAAAGGAGTTTTTCATTTTTGTTGTTTCGCTTTAAGCATCAATAAATCATTGCTCATTTGACCACTAGCCGACCAGCCGCTGCAGTTGTACTGCGGCAGCATGGGTCGGTTGCGCGAATTGACGTCGGTAGCATAAATGGCCACTAGGGGGCACGTGCGAGCACCCCCCGCTCACTCCCCAAGCCAATACGAGTGCCCGCTGGTCTAGATTCCCGTTCATACAGAGGATCTGTACAGAGTATGAACAGAGGATCTGTTAGTTTCCCTGCACAGTCCCATTCCCCCTTCAGTTAGAACACTCCCTAGGATACATATTAACCCCTTCACTACCCCCTATTCCCTGTGACATTTTTACACATTTTTTTGCACTGATTGCACTGATAAAAACTGCAGAGGTTATCAAATACCACCAAAAGAAAGCTCTATATGTTGGAAAAAAAAGACTTCAATTTTGTTTGGGAGCCACTTTGCTTGACCACGCAATTGTCAGTTAAAGCGACGCAGTGCCAAATCGCAAAAATCGGTGTGGGTCTTTGGCCAGCCAAATGGCCTGGGGCTTAAGTGGTTAAAAATTATGTTTTTTACAGACTTTTTTTTTTTCATTGATGCATGTCCCCCAGGGCAGTACCTGGACCGTCATACCCTGTGTATGCCCAAACACTTCCATCTAAGCCCCATTTGATTTTTACGGTTTGGATCTTTGGCCAGACAAATGGTCCAGGGCTTAAGTGATTAAAAATTGTTTTTTACAGACTTTTTTTTCAATTGATGCATGCCCCCCCCCCGGGGCAGTGCCTGGACCGTCATACCCTTTGTAAGCCCAAACACTTGCATCTAAGCCCCATTTGATTTTTATGGTTCCGGTCCTGTAGACAATAGGGTTTGTTATTAGGCTGAAAACGTTTGCGATGTTCTAAAGTTCTGGCGTGGACCCAGAACCTGGTGTATTCGGCCCATCTCTAGTTATAACTAGCTTCCATATATACAACACCTAAGATACTAAAAAGGTGCAACCCTTACATAAAGCAAACCCTTATAGCTCTTATAGCAAATAAAATGGGGGATTTTAGTTCATATACTGTATATTGCAATACATGTTCAAGTTGGCCAACTGCATCAAAGCAATGGCGATGGCCAGGGAGGTTTCATTGAAATTATCCTCAATGTTTACCTAGTGAACTGCTTAGGTAAAACATGCTAAATAAAATTACATTTTGCTGTCTTTTGTTTTATTTTATTTTTTTATTATTTTTATTTTTTTGCAACCAAGCTTTGTATGCAATCACCTTGTCAGAGCTGACAGATTGATCAATGGTTTTGTTGATAAACAAAGTCATGTCACAGCCAATGCATTTATTTTTGAGTCTACTCTGTGTTCGCTTAGAGACAAATATTTTTTAAAGAGACAACGGGAGTTAAAAAAACAAAACAAAATTATAATTATTATTTTTTAATAAAAACATGAAAAGTGCTGTTTCATTTTAAATACATTGTTGGGGACTTATTTTGAATATTTGGTTGGGTGGAAATATAAGTATACAGTGTTGGATGGTTATTTCATTATTTTTTTCACATTTTTTAATTTATTTTTTGCATTTCTGAATTAACAATATTTATTATTTGGTGTTTTTTTATTATTATTATTATTATTATTAATTTAACCCTTTGTTTGCCCCTAGTTTTAACCCCTTCACTGCCAGTTATGTTTATGCATGTAAGCAGTGGCTATTTTTAGCTCTGATCACTGTATAAAAACCAGTGGTCCCAAAAAAGTGTCAAAAGTGTCCGATCTGTACGCCGCAACGTCGCAGTCCCAATAAAAATCACAGATCACCACCATTACTAGTAAAAATAATAATAATAATAATAAAAATAACAAATCTATCCCCTTTTTTTGTAGACATTATAACTTTTGCACAAAGCAATTTATATACGCTTATTGCGATTTTTTTATTTATTTAACCAAAAATATGTAGAAGAATACATATCGGCCTAAACTGATGAAGAAGTTGTTCTTTTTTGTTTATATTTTTTGGGGGAATATTTATTAAAGCAAAAAGTAAAAAATATTCCTTTTTTTTTTCTTTTCAAAATTGTCGCTCTTTTTTTGTTTATAGCGGAAAAAAAAAATTGTCAAAAGTGTCCGATCTGTCCACCGCAATGTTGCAGTCCCGTTAAAAATTGCAGATCACCGCCATTACTAGTAAAAAAAAAGAAAATAAATAGAAATGCCTTAAAGCTATCCCCTATTTTGTAGACGCTATAACTTTTTTGCAAACCAATCAATATACACTTATTGCGATTTTGTTTACCAAAAATATGTAGAAGAATACATATCGGCCTAAACTGATGAAGAAATTTGTTTTTTTTTACATTTTTGGGGGGATATTTATTCTATAATATATATATATATATATATATATATATATATATATATATATATATATATATATATATATATATATATAAACAACAGCTGGTATACTTTAAAACGGCCTATCATATACCTCTCTGTGCCAAACTAAGACCTTCATACACCTCCCAAAATTATATATATATACTCACGTATGTGAGCCCTCTTAAACAGTGAACGCACACACGTAAATAAAAGAGTATATATATATATACATATATACATGCACATATACACTTCCCTTCAAGCGGATACCTGCATATATAATAAATGCTAGAACCACACTGTATTTGATAGTAACTGCTGAGTATATTAAAACCCAGCAGAGCGGACAATAGTAGCAGCCATTAAAAATTTTATAAAAATATATAAAAAAAGTTATACGAACAATTCATCAATATATACGAGAATATCAGTATAAAAACAGCGCTTATTTCTATAACAAAAAGTCCTTTGTAGAAGTCGTAATAAACAAAAAAATCAAAAAAATCACTAGACAGTTCCAAAATGTGCAGATAAGGTGCCTATAGTGATCTAATCAACGTTGTAAGGTGATCAAAGGTGCTGCCAAACTTTCTTCCACCATAAACCGGGAGTGCTTCACCACATGCGATGCGTACCCCCCTCGGGGGTTAAACTCACCAGACACAGCTGATAAGATAAGCCTTAAGGAGTAATCACTTCAATGGATATAGTAATATTCATATATATCCCCCTTTAGCGTTGCAGTCACAAGTAGTCCTCCAAGTATATCATAGAAATGAAACAGAATATATACATAGCATAATACTGTTTTATTTTTTAAAAAGTTTGACACATATCAGTAAAGTCACCCACTTCAATATATGCGTACATTAACAAAGAGTAACATCAGCGTTAAAATCGTGTACTTCACCGAATTAGCAATTCCAGAACCATTCACCAGTGTTCCCCTGTATACACTGGGTATCACTTCCTGGTCCGTGGTTAGCGGTGGAGCGCACACCTCACTTCCGGTAGCGTCGTGTAGGCCACGCCCTGACGCGTTTCGTCACTTCCGACTTCAACCGAGGGCGTGGCTACACGACGCAACCGGCCAATATATATACAGCCCGCCCTCTCTCCGCAAGCCAATCGGACAACAACACAATGTCCAGCCCACACGACGCTGCACATCGTCATGGAGACCGGACGTAAGCAGCCCGATAATACAATGCGGGGAGGAACTATAGCCAAAAGCAAAAACGATCGTCGCATACGTCGCGATCTGTTAATTGCAAAGGCAAGTCAGACATTATGAACATTATAACCTGAGCAGCACATAACACAAATATCCCTAAAAAATATGAAATTACAGTTAAAAAAATATCCTCAATTTATAAATAACTATAAAACTCGCAATAAACAAGGATAGCATAGGAGGAGGATAAAAAAGGACATAAAAACGTCAATTAATCCCTATATGTGTATATAGTTTAAAGAAAGAAACTTTCTATACACATAAAGGTTTCTAGATTATCTCTCTAAAAAACGGCTCTCTCAGAGCCAGAATATATATTTTATGTATCATCAAAAATATATGTATATGTATATACAACAATTCCTGCATATATAACAAAACTGTATCACATCTTATCCTGAGACCAACGCCCCAGTCAAAAATGGAATCTTAATTGTATTAAAAGGAGCCGTCATCCCCAGGGTGTTTATTATCACTATGGGGTGCCATATTGAGGGGCTTCATACTAGTTAGAACTCCTTTCAATACCAAAGACAAATAAAATCACAGAAAAAAATCGTAAGCGGAAAAGGAAACATAAAAACTAGAAATATTTAAAATAATCAACGTATTAAAACTGTTAAGAGTATTCCAAATATATTAAAAACTATTATGAATATTGCACATTTCCTTCTAACAGAGGTAATCATTCTATGCCACTCCCAATCCCCATAATCACCAGCCCTAATCCAAAAATGTAATGTTGCATAATGTATCAGTCATGGGGTAAATACAGTGGCAAGACACCAATCGATGTCAGAAAACCTCTCTATGTATATCATAATAGTCTATAAGAGTGGGTGTGGGTAAATCAAGATACTTTATGGAGGTAATGTCGCAGCACATGCAATACCCTTCATATCATGGATGTCTTTATTATTCAATTCGTTGTATCGAATTCCCTCCCAACCCACTAGATAATATTAAACTAATAACATTAAAATATTATAACATTAAAAAAGCAGGCTCAGTCAAAGATTTAATAGTCACTGATAAAACAATTAATATCTAGGTCGACATTTAACCCCTTTGGTGTTAGAGTGTCAACCAAATATATCCATTCCGTTTCGTGTTTGGATAACTCTCGTACAAGGTTAGACCCTCTCCAGGAGGGTTTCATATGCTCTACTCCCCAAAATTTGAGCCCCGATGGGTCTTGATTATGGTAAATCTTAAAATGTAGGGACACATTATGGTCCTTAAAACCCAATTTAATATTAGCCACATGTTCCGCTATTCTTATCCTTAAGAGTCTTTTAGTGCGGCCTATATATATCAAACCGCATGGGCATTGTAAAGCGTACACAACATACAATGTATTGCAGGTAATAAACCCTTTGATTGTGAATTCTTTATTATTACCAGTTGTTGTGAACCGTTCCAATGCTCTTATTGGTGCATTAACTTCTTGACACATAACCAAAAAGTCTTCTTAAGAAATGCTCTTGATTTTTGCCTAGGACACAACTATTTTTGGTATGGAGGAAAATTCTACTCCCAAAAATGTGGCGTCGCAATGGGAGCCAAGTTTGCACCTAGCATAGCGAACCTTTTTATGGGTGAGTGGGAAGATAAGAAGATCTTCTCTGTCAAAAGACAAGAATTACTGATATACAGACGGTACATAGATGACCTGATTTTCATCTGGGCCGGAACAAGATCTTCCCTCACAGATTTCCTTGCAGAATTGAATAATAATACTAGCCACATTAATCTGACGAGTGAAATAAGTGCTGAAAACATCAACTTTCTTGATGTTAATATCCACAGACACGGAGAGAGACTCGAGACCAAGGCTTATTTTAAACCTACAGATGCAAATAGTTATCTTCCAATGCAGAGTGGGCATCACCCGACCTGGCTAAAGAACATTCCAAAGGGCCAAGTGACCAGGATTAGAAGAAACTGCTCCAATGACAATGACTTCTACTCCCAGGCAAATATAATTAAAGAAAAATTCTTGGAAAAAGGTTATTGTGATAAACAATTGGATAAAGTGATTGAAGGAGTAGCATCTACATCAAGAGGTATCCTCTTGAATAACAACAAGGCTATTCGCACTTCCAATAGTCATGAATGGAATTTCATCTCAGGATATCATTCACAATATAGGGAGGTGGAGAATATATTTCTTACACACTGGCATATCCTTTTGATGGATAAAACACTACAACCAGTGTTACCTATAAAACCTGGGTTTATTTATAGGAGGGCTC
>NW_027507825.1:9888371-10044931 GCF_037356315.1 Lithobates pipiens
CCGGGGATCTTTCGTCTTGGGGGGTCTTCTCGCCAGACTCCTCCGCTATCTTCTGCTCTTTTGCTAGCTCTTTTACTAGCAAAGGAGCCCAGCTTTCTTCTTCGCTGCCGCCCGGGGGTCTTCTTCCGACTTCGGGGGCTTGTCCCCCTCTTCGGGGGTCTTGTCCCCCTCTTCGGTTCTTCTTGCCGGGCCACCGCTTCTTCTTCCAGCTCTTTTGCTAGCGGTGGCCCGGTCTTCTGTTGTCGCTGCCACTGCCGCCTTCTGTTCTTCTTCTTCTGGAGATGTTGACTCAACGCTCTCTCCGGCCGCAATGCCAGGAACGAGGTGTGTGGCGACTTATATAGTGATAGGTATGTCAGTGTAGGTAAATGTCAGTGTGGGTAGGTCAGTCAGTGTAGGTAGGTCACTACCGTTAGTGTATGTATATGTCCAGTGTATGTAGGTCAGGCAGGTGAGTGTAGGTAGGTCACTATTGTCATTGTAGGTAGGTCAGGTAGGTAGGTCACTGCCTTCAGTGTAGGTACGTTAGTGTATGTAAGTCACTACCGTCAGTGTCACGGCCCAGCCAAAAAAAAACCTGCGTTGCGTACAACACCCGACCCCCCCCCTGTTTCCGGGTTGGACTCTGGGCTGAAGCCCCTGGTCCTTTTGCCACCTAGCAATGCCCCTGAGTGCCAGGCACCCCTGAAGGTGACAACAGGGAATGCTAGGCTCGAAGGTACACGGGTGCTGTTTAGGTAGATCTGCTGGAAGCTGCTTGCAGGCAGCACAGTGGACAGATGTCAGGACCTCCGTAACCCCTGGAGATGTATCGGAACCAGGACAGCGACCACAGGCAAGGTGGCACCCGTGGAAGAAGCAGGATCAGGCTGGTAGGACCAGACTGAAGAAGAGTAGTCAGGATGGCAGCCAAAGCCATACACAGGAAGGCAAGCCAGAGAGTAGACAGATGCGTAGTCTAGAACAGAGCCAAGGTCATTCACAGGGATCCAGTGGAGCAAGCAGAAGGGTAGTTAAGAGCAAGCCAGGATCATGGCTTGCCTCTGGGTTTCTATACAAAATAGAGAAGCAGAGTCCTTAGAGCAGGCTGGGGTCAAAACCAGGGATCAGGCAGCAAAGAAACCCAGAGGCAAGCCAGGTCGGTAACCGGTAGTCCAAAGAATACAGGAAAAACAGGAGCAAGGAGTACTGGTAGCTGAAGATCATCCAGCAAAATCTAAGCACAGCCATTGACCTTATATAGGGCGTTTGGAGCCAGTACTGGCAGCAGATGTGCGTGAATGTGCACCAGTGCAAGCACAACCATGTAAAGTATTGGCAACTATGTCAGGTCTTTTCCTCAGCATATGTACATTTTTGTTCTTCTGTCTCCTTATCAGCACATGCTCATGTCGAAGACTTGTGACCTGGTATGGAACAGGGCAGGGGGCACATACTAACCCCCCACCCCCCCTTTTCTGGCCAGCCAGGCTGCATGCTTAACTTGTGTTTGGACCAAACCATGAGCTCATCTGTCACGAGGGCCATCTACCTGACGTGAGACCGAAGTAGTAAGGAGGCCTCCCTTGCACTTCGGGTCCTTAAAGAGGAAGTAAACCCTGATGAGTTTACTTCCTCTTTGGTTCCCTGCAAAGGTAAAGCATAATGGACTAAAATGCATCGCATAGTAGTCCATTATGTGTCACTTACCTGACACAGGAGCCAGCGAAGTCACCGCTGTCCCCTGTAGTCCGGAGCCTCCATCTTCTCGGTGGGTCTCACTACTCCGCCGCTGTCATTAGCCGGAGCCGCAATGACGTCACTCCTGCGCATGCACACAGGAGCCGCCACTCGTGGCAAATCACCGTTGACAGCGGTACGCTCAGTGCGCCTGCGCGCCGTTTTCTACCACGCATGCGCCGTAGACAGCGGTGCCTGTGTTTTGGCAAATATCTCCTAAACCTACACGGTTTAGGAGATATTTGCCAAAACACAGGCACCGCTGTCTACGGCGCATGCGTGGTAGAAAACGGCGCGCAGGCGCACTGAGCGTACCGCTGTCAACGGTGATTTGCCACGAGTGGCGGCTCCTGTGTGCATGCGCAGGAGTGACGTCATTGCGGCTCCGGCTAATGACAGCGGCGGAGTAGTGAGACCCACCGAGATATTTCTTGGACATACAGGTAGGCTTACCTGTAGGTCAAAGTGGTTTGTAAGGGTTTACAACCACTTTAAAGCCTCTGGAGATGGAGACAGAAACTTGGTGGGGACACCGAGTGGTGGGGGTGCCAAGGTTGTGGAGCACCTTGCAAGCCTTTGTCCAGGATCCGAGCTGAGGTCAAGGCCAGTTGGCCAACGAAGAATAAAAGGGTTAATCAGAAGAAGAATGGTTGAGATCCAAATCTGGCAGTGCAAAAGGGGCAGAGACGTAGAATGGTTAAGGTACAAATCCGAGGTCAATGACAAGCAGCAATCAAGACTGTGCGCCTCCTGGGCATTTTTCCACCTTTTTCCATCAGGTTGAGGTCACATTGTGTGCGCATCCTGGGAATTTTCCTGCCCTTTTTCCATCAAGTCTTCTGCGCGGGTGCGGGTTGATACCCTGAGGCGTCTTTGGCGCATGCTCAGTTGGTCACGGGTTTCCTCCTGCGGCAATGCGCCATTGGTGCATGCGTAGTAAGCTGTGGACTCTTACATCATCCCTAGCGCTCAGTAATCAGAATTATATTTTTTAAACCAAACATCAGAAACCTAATTTCAGAATGGCTGAAATATGTTTTTTATTTTCCATTAAGTGAGAACATATGTCTTGTCTACTATAACGATAAGCGGGCTTTACAGAGCGATCCATGAATTTCTCAACTGACTACATTAAAATTATATGTATTAATCAATTTCCTGAAGTTCACACAATGTTATAAGTTATATTTCATAATTAATGCAATTGCGAAAGTAATTTTTATTTCGACACATTTTTCACATCCTATCCTGTCGGCACCTTCCCCCGAAACAGAGGTCATCGAGATAACGAGCCTTGTTAATGAAATACTTGGCAGCTGATCTGGAAAAACAAATAGCTTGTTTGAGGAATGATTTAGTAAATAATGGTTTCAGGTAGTAATCCATTTCAGCTCTATCATTGGATTGCAGAATATCATATATTTCAATGCTTAATCTTCCAGCACGCAACGTAAAACATAATTAAATGTATAAACAGGAAGAGTCTGAGGAATTGGCACTGAATCCAGACTGCAATTATTGTATAATATTTTACTGTATTCAGCATTCAGAATAATAATAGTATTAGTACTACCACTACTACTACTACTACTATCAATAATATAATGATTATTGTTATTATGATAATGGTGATGATTAATATTATTAATAATAAATCTAACAACAAAAACAATAATAATAATAATTATTATTATTATATAATATAAAATTATTATGATTAGCAGTAGAAGTATTAGTTGTAGTAGGCTGTCCACAAGGTTTAGGAGTGTGTCTATGGGAATGTTTGACCATTCTTCCAGAAGCGCATTTTTGAGGTCAGGCACTGATGTTGGGGGGGAGAAGGCCTGGCCCGCAGTCCCAAAGGTGTTCTATTGAGTTGAGGTCAGGACTCATCCATGTCTTTATGGACCCTGCTTTGTGCACTGGTCCAAATCATTTGGTGGAGGGGGGATTATGGTGTGGGGGGGTTGTTTTTCAGGGGTTGGGTTTGGCCCCTTCGTTCCAGTGAAGGGAACTCTTAGGATGTCAGCATACCAAGACATTTTGGACAATTTCATGCTCCCACCTTTGTGGGAACAGTTTGGGGATGGCCCCTTCCTGTGCCAACATGACTGCACACCAGTGCAAAGCAAGGTCCTTAAAAAAAATGGATGAGTGCAGTGGCGGCTGGTGGGTTCTCCTTTTGGGAGTGGCAGCAAACAAACAACACCCTCCAGGTGGCATAGCACTGAAACAGCATCCCTCCCCTGTACATGGGCCATCACTTACCCGCCCGTGTGGCAGGGCTGTGGTGTCCTCTCTTGCTCTCCTGGAGTGCGGGCAGTGGCTGTGGTGGCTCCGTTTTATGCTCTTCCAGCTTTCTCTGATACTTTGGCCAATCGGGAAACAGGTCTCACAGACTTGCCTCCTGATTGGCGGGGAGGAACTTTATATGGATAGGGGAGGCAGCACCCATGCAGCCTCTATGGACGGGCTGCCACAGGATGAGCGAGTTTGGGGTGGAGGAACTTGACTGGCCTGCCTTCAACCTGATAGAACACCTTTGGGATGAATTAGAGCGCAGACTGCGAGCCAGGCCTTCTTGTCCAACAAAATTTGCTTCTGGAAGAATTGTTAAAGATTCCCATAGACACACTCTTAAAATTTGTGGATGGCCTTCCCAGAAGAGTTGAAGCTGTTATAGCTGCAAAGAGTGGGCCAACTCAATATTGAACCCTATGGACTAAGACTGAGATGCCCAATACTTTTGGTAAGGTAGTGTATGATAATAGGAAGTACACAAAACAGATATAAAGAGTTTGGGGAAGACATTTATCTTAATTGCTGTGACTCTCCTGAGGAACTATACAGGGTAGGTTTTCCACAGTTTAAGTGCATTATGACTACGTGTGACACAAGGGAAATAGTTATACTGGAAAAAGGATGAGACATTAGGAGTCAAATGTACTCCAAGGTAGGGTGGAGACTGCATAGACCCGTAGAAGGCAGAACATTTTGAAAAAAACAAAGCATGTTTCTCTTCAGTTCCGTTATGAAATTTTACAAATAAATAATCCTTCTTCGTCAATTTAGGTCAAATTGTAGCTTCCTGATGACACAAGCCACTTTGCGAAACGCGTAGAGGCTGCTGGGAATTTCGTTTGTCACTTCCGGTGTAGCGAAAAACGAGTCTCGTAATGCACATCGAGGTTGTGGAATGCACACCGCTATTTGGAGAGGATAGGAGAGTTTGGGTGATAGATCTGAACCCCATCCCCACGTACACGGCTGGATATGCTTGGTGCCAGCATATAGGCACAGGCGCATGTGAGTTTAACTATGCTTTTTTAAATTTTTTAAATACATTTTGATTACATACTACACCATGATGGCTATTTATATATCTTTATGAGAAACAACTAGCGCAAGAGGCATTTATATACTGCTTGGAAAGGCTGCTGGTGAAATCCATAACAGAGTGGTTATCCTAAATCAGGGATATGCAATTAGCGGACCTCCAGCTGTTGCAAAACTACAAGTCCCATCATCCATCTGCCTCTGGGTGTCATGCTTGTGGTTGTCAGAGTCTTGCTATGCCTCATGGGATTTGTAGTTCTGCAACAGCTGATAACATGTGTTGTGGTGATCAGGGACACTCACTGATGACAGTACAAAAAAAAAATATTTAAAGTCAGAGTCTTCGCTTGGAAATGCGATACCCTAACTACCAAGACCTGAGGTGTGCCTTGGCCTAGCTGGTCAGTACGTCTAAAAGAGGGCCTACCCTGAATGTATGAATATGAAAATGTACGATGTGTATAAGCATATATGAAGGTTTGGAGGGGAAACGGGTGGGTGGGAACCCTGAAGACGAGCCGATGCATGATCAGACAGAGGAGCAAGGATATATACCCCTTAGACTCCTCCTACGAATACAGGCTGACCTCCGACCAGCCTTCTCACTTGTAGTCAGAGTCTTCACTTGGAAATGTGATACCCTAACTACCAAGACCTGAGGTGTGCCTTGGCCTAGCTGGTCAGTACGCCTAAAAGAGGGCAAAAAAGGACACAAAAGTAGGTGTGATGAGAAAGCCTGATGAAGGGCAGTTAACAATCCATCTAGTAAAGTAGCGAATGCCCGGATGGCTTCAGTATACGGATCCGGTATGTATCAGCTATAACAGGAGGAATTCCAGCATTCCATGAAATTATAAGAATGGACCCCCTGTTTGGAACCTGAAAAACTGCCCAGATCCCAAACAGATGTCCCATAAATGATGTGGATTAAGCCTAATTTCCGAGAAAACACAGACATGAGAACGGACTACTTGTAGTGAGAGAATACATGGGGGGGGGAAGGGAGCAAGGGCTGACCCGAGGCGCCCCTGCGAAATAATTGCAGAGAAGATCGAACACTTCAAAACGGACACCAGTTAAGTAGCTCTGCAACATCCCCACGAACCCCTGACCTGTCTATCTATTCTTGGTATAGGGAAGTTTGAGAGGGTAAAATGCAAAAAAAATGCAAAAAAATGGAGGAACTGTCAGGAGCTAACACCACAATTGTACAAAATGAAAGCAGTGGTGGCCCATCGATTAAGGGAGCCGGAGTGCTGACCCCTCTATCCACGGCTAGGCTTCAAAATAGGGTGGGCTTCAAAATAGGGTGGTCTCGTGGCACAGAGCATGGCGCCAGGAGCCCACCCAGGCGTTACAACAGTGAATGAATATTGAAACACTGATCCTCAATCCGGCCAATCAGAAGCAGGTCTGAGGCCCATTTTCCGATTGCCCGAAAAGAGCAAAGACCCAATTGGCCGCAGAGGAGGAGGGAGGAAACGTTAGCCGCCGCAATGCCAATGGAGAGCAGAGGAAGGGAAAGCTGTCACGGCCGAGCAAAGAAAGCCACCGGTGAAGCCCAGGAGAAGCTCTACCCATCATAGATGGGGTAAATGGACCAGACCCACCCGACCAACTAGGGGGTTGGGGTTGCTACTGTTTGCCACCCACCCAAAAAAAAAAATAACCACCAGCCGCCACTACATGAAAGGAAGCCATCCATTGCTTACAACTGTCATGTGATCTGCTGTGATTGGTCACTGCGGTTACATGATACCGGCAGCTAGCCGTTACACTGATCAGTCATCGGCTGTGTCCAGTGGATGCAACTGGTGACAGATCATGAGGCGCGATTCAGGGGGACGTCATTTGATGTCCACTCAGATTGACGAGAGACTCGTCTGGCAGTCATTTTGTTGTAGACTGGACAGGAACTGAATAAGAGGCACCCGAGAGTACCTAGAAAGGTTGAAATAAAGACCAGAAACTGCAGCAAAGTCATAACCAATTGTATTTTATTTTTGCAACAAATTGCAAAACATGGCATGTGACTATGGTGCACTACAGTTGGGGGGGGGGGGGTGACCGCCTGCTGTTGCAGCAATGTATTGGGGTGTTATCAATATTAATGGCCCTACACCATTTTACAGTAACTTAATTGTAATGCAATAAATCCCTATAGCTTCTCTTTAACGTGGACCTTTTTTATTCCTGTAGTCACACATGGACACACACATACACATGAATAACTACCAACATCCTCTCTTACTTCCATCAGTTTAGAAAGAGAACGTTCATCCATATTTCATGAGAGAAAAAAGACAAGTTTTCATGCTTGACAAATTATTTCCAGGTACATTTTATAATAATAATTTAAAATATGTCCTCGCTAAAAATACACCGGCTTGTCCTATTTGTTGTAGCGATCTGCAGTCTGGGGGGGGGGGGGGTAGATGTACTAGCAGAATCAAATACACTAACAAACGGAAGCCACACTTCAGCTAATATTTCATAATCAGCAACAGGTTTTTTTTTTTCCTTTTGGGATAAAAGTTTTAAATAAATAAAGAAAAGCTGACCATTGCCATTGGTAAATGGGTTGTCTCATCCATGTATCTGCAAGAGAGCTTGTTCTGTTGAGAGAAACATCAGACTTACTGGCTGGATCTATACACACATGTGTAAAAAAAATAATTATATATATATATATATATATATATATATATATATATACACACACACATATACATATATACATACACACACACATGCATGTGGCCAGAGGTGGGGGGGTGCCAAAGAGCCCGAAAATACTTGGGGACAGCCCGGCTGATCCCAGAAACCCTCGGAAAGGCTCGAACGGCTCCGAACAGCTCCAAACCATTCCGCGTGTCCCCGCGCCCCTGCACCACTGGCCAAATGCAGTACTGCACCGCTCATTAGCTTGAATTCTGATCGTCAGAATTTAAAAAAGAGTTGCTCGTCTTTCAAAACGGTTGTTAACTGCGTCACTCGTTAACTAAGGTTCCACTGTATATCACATGAGTGGGACTTCCACTTTTTGGAGCCCTCCCCCCCTCTGGTGTCACATTTGGCACCTTTCAGGGGGGGGGGAGCAGATACCTGTCTAATCCAGATATTTGCTCCCACTTCTGGGCATAGATAGCCACAGTATCCGCTGATATTTATGCCATATCCGGCGCCTGCCTCCTACTCCCCCCCGCTGTCTTCTGGGAGACACGCAGGTCCCAGAAGACAGCAGGGACCAGTGGAATCGCACAGCCCGACTCACGCATGTGCAGTAGGGAAACAGGCTGTGAAGCCGCAAGACCTCACTATCTGACTCCCTTACCGAAAATTGGCGGTGCCTCCAACCGAGAGTTTAGGGACAGATTGGCTTTGGGTGCCGACATCGCGGGCGCCTTGGACAGGTAAGTGTCCATATTTTAAAAAGTCAGCAGCTGCAGTATTTGTAGCTGTTGACTTTAAAAAAAAAAAATGAAAAATTTGGCAGAACTCCGCTTTAAGCTCCATCAAAAACAATATAAGGCAGACTAAATCCACCAAAAACACTATCCTTAAAGCCTCGTACACACGATCGGATTGTTGGCCAACAGAGCATCAGACTTTTGTCCAAAGGGCGTGTGCCGGGAACTTGTCTTGCATACAAACGGCACGCAATTTTTGTCCAACAAACACGAACGTAGTGACGTACTACGTTGAATTACAGCTCTTGAGCGCCACCCTTTGGGCACCTTCTGCTAATGTCATGTTTAGTGGGCATTGATTCCGAGCATGCGTGTTTGTATTTTGGACTTTTGTGTGATGGACTTGTGTACACACGCTACGAAAATCTGAAACAGACTGTTGTTCGCCAAAAATTTACTAGCTTGCCGTCCAACATTTGTTGGTGGAAAGTTCAACAACAATTGTCTGATGGAGCGTAGTAACGGTCGGATTTTAGGCAAACAGCCTGTCATCACACAATTCCCTGGCCGGAAAATCCGATCGTGTGTACGAGGCTTTAAGAAAAGAAAAATTGGATCAAAAGGAACAAAAGTCACATTATTCCTAAACTGATTATAAAGAGGAAATCTAACTGATCTACAACCTTGGGCTACAGATATGAGTGTTTGGCTGAAACCATAATGATAATAAAAGAGAAACCTCCAAATGATTGAAAAAACATTCACCAATCAAGAGATAATACATAATATAGGTACAAAAACAATTAACCACTAGGTGTCCACGCTATAGCCAAAAAAACGGCTACAGCGCAGTGCTTAATTGCCAGGAGGACATCCCTGGATTTCCTCCTGTTTACTTCCTCCCTGCGTGCCGCATCAGGGGAAATCCACGTTGGCCGTGTCCCTTTGACACAGCCAATCACAGATTGTGCTAAATGGCCAATCATATGTAATCATATGAGATCATCTCTCATTGCCCACTCTCCCTGCTCACACAGAGACAGCGTGTGAGGAGGGAGAGCTTCTGTGCTGCAGCGTGAGTGAAAAAATCATATATTACAGTGCCATACTAACACAACACTGTGCCCACAGTACTTATCAGTGCCACCTGTCCCAAGTGCCACCTGTCAGCATCATGTGCCATCTGTTATCAGTGCCACATATCAGTGCCATCTGTGATCAGAGCCACCTGTCAGTGTCATGTGCCATCTGTTATCAGTGTCACGTGTCATCAGTGCCACGTATCAGTGCCATCTATCATCAGTGTCACATGTTATCAGTGCCACGTATTATTGCCATCTGTCATTAGTGCCACAGATTAGTGCCATCTGTCATCAGAGCCACATCAGTGTCACGTGTCATCAGTGCCACATATTAGAGCCATCTGTCATCAGTGTCACATGTCATCAGTGCCACGTATTAGTGCCATCTGTCATCAGTGCCACTTCAGTGCTACATATTAGTACCATCTGTCATTAGTGCCACATCAGTGTCACATGTCATTGTGCTGGTGCTCCAAAAGTGTAATAGGTAGTCAACAAGTTAGATGTGTAATTTATGCTCCTAGAACACGTGACGGCGATCCCTGCATGTTGGGCCTCTCTATGTGGCCAGGCTGTGAAAAAGTCCACATGTGTGGCATCGACATACTCAGGAGGAGAAGCAGAATGTATTTTGGGGCATCATTTGTGGTATACACATGCTATGTGAGAGAAATTATTACAATGACAATTTTGTGGAAAAATAAATCTTCATTTCGCAAAGAATTGTGGGAAAAAATGACAACATCAAAAACCTCACCATGCCTCTTACTAAATACCTTGGAATGTCTACTTTAAAAAAAGGGGTAATTTGGGGGGGTATTTGTACTTTCCTGGCTTGTTAGGGTCACAAGAAATTAGATAGGCCGTCAGTACATCAGGTGTGATCAATTTTTTATGATTTGCACCATAGCTTTTAGACTCTCTAACTTTCACAAAGACCAAATAATATCCAATAATTTGGGTTATTTTTTACCAAAGATATGTACTAGTATAACTTGTGGCCAAAATGTATGAAGAAAAATTAATAATTTGCAAAATTTTATCACAGAAACTAAGAAAAATGCATTTTTCCCCCAAATGTTCAGTCTTTTTTTATTTATAGCGCAAAAAAATAAAAAACCCAGAGGTGATCAAATACCACCAAAAAAAAGCTCTAAAAGGACAAAAAACTTTTTTGGGTACGGTATTATATGACTGAGTAATTGTCATTCAAAGTGTGAGAGCACTGAAAGCTGAAAATTGGTCTGGGCAGGAGGGGTGTTTAAGTGCCCGGTAGGCAAGTGGTTAAAACAAGAGAAGGAGGGCCAGCTAAATCAAGAGTTATCTATAAAACAGTTGACATCTCAATCAATATTCAGGCCATATGGAACATACATTTTAAGCATATATATCCACCTAGTTTCCAATTTGGACAACTCCCTGACCTTATAACTCCCCCTCCAATGGGGAACGAAAATATACATTTTTTTTCTATTCTATTAGTTTATTTTCTATTCTCTTTTATTCTCTTTGGATATTGGAAAACTATTTTAATTCGAAAACTTTTCGAATGCGAAAACTTTTCAAACTCAATTTTTTTTTTTTAATTTGAAAACTATTTGAATTCGAAAGCTACTCGAAAGCTTTTAGAATCAATTCAAATTCGAAAAAAAATTTGGTTTGATTCTAAAACGAATAAATCAAACAAATTCCAAAAACGAATAAAACAAATTTAACTAAACAAATTTATGCAAATAAGGAATCAAAACACTTTATTTTATATTCTATTTTATTTACTTTGGAAATTGGAAAACTATTGGAAAAGTTTTCAAATAAATTTTCAATAGTTTTTGAATTTGAATAGTTTTCAGATTTGGAAAAATTTCGAGATCGAAAAGTTTTCAAATTCGAATTGTTTTCCAAAAGCCAAAGAGAATAAAATAGTATAGCAAATAAAGTCATAGAATAGAAAAAAAAAATCTATTCTATTTCTTTAAATTATAAAAAGGGGGAAGAAATAATCTATTCTATTTCTTTATTTTCTATTCTATTTTATTCTCTTTGGAAATCGGAAAACTTTGGAAAAGTTTTCAAATTCAAAATAGTTTTTCAAAATCCTAAGAGAATAAAATAGAATAGAAAATAAAGGGATAGAATAGAAAAAAAAATCTCTTCTATTCCTTTACCTTTTATTCAATTTTATTCTCTTTGGAAATGGTAAAACTATTGGAAAAGTTTTAAAATAAATTTCAAATAGTTTTTGACTTTGAATAGTTTTCAAATTTGAAAAAATTTGAAAAGTTTTCAAATTCAAATCGTTTTCCAAAATCCAAAGAGAATAAAATAGTATAGCAAGTAAAGTCATAGAATAGAAAAAAAAAAACACCTATTCTATTCCTTTATTTTCTATTCTATTTTATTTTCTTTGGAAATTGGAAAACTATTGAATATATTTTGAATAGTTTCGAATTTGAATAGTTTTCAAATATGAAAAAATTTCAAGTTTGAAAAGTTTTCGCATTCGAAAAGTTTTCAAATTCGAATAGTTTTCCCAATATCCGAAGAGAATAAAATTTGAATAGTTTTCAAATATGAAAAAATTTCAAGTTTGAAAAGTTTTCGCATTCGAAAAGTTTTCAAATTCGAATAGTTTTCCCAATATCCGAAGAGAATAAAATTTGAATAGTTTTCAAATATGAAAAAATTTCAAGTTTGAAAAGTTTTCGCATTCGAAAAGTTTTCAAATTCAAATAGTTTTCCCAATAAACAAAGAGAATAAAACAACGTACATTTGCGTATGTCTATTCGTTACGTTCACTAACAGCCAGATTTGAAAGGAAATTCCAATACCTATAATTTAATAGTTAGTTATCATTTAGAATTTTCAGTTTTTGGAATTTAATTTTTTTTTTTTACAAATATACAAACTGCGATCATAAGGAATGACCCGAAAAAAAAAAAAAAAAAAACGAAGGAAATGAAAACCAAAAAAAATTTCAGCAGTGCACATGTCTAAACCAGACTCATAAAAGCTCATCCCCGATTGGCTGTGATGTTTTATGGCTCACTGCTGCCGCTCTTTGTACCGCGTAACTGGATAAAGCCCGGGAGCATACAAACACATTTCCAATAAAAAGTTATCTATTACAATCAGGATCGTCTCTCTGATATCTCTTTTAGACTCTTATGATAATGACATTTTTTTTCTCTTTTTCTTTTTTTTTTTTTTTTCTTTTTTTTTTACAGCGTCTTTGTTGGAGACATCTCATTAGATGAAAACATCTTGTTTACAATGCGGATCCCCGAGCTGCTTTAATGCGATCCCGCGCTCTGCAAAGGAAAGCCGAAGCATTATTATACCTGATAGGGCAAGGTTTGTATATATTACACGGCGCACTGAAATGGAGTCTTTAAATATTGATGAGTACATTCATACATTATTAAATATAATATGCACTTATTTGTATGCAAACTATAGATTTTTAGATTTAGATATTCATTTGTGCACACAGACTTTCTTGCAATTTTTTATTTTTTTTTTCTATTAGATAAGAATAATAGCTGCAGACTTCAGATGTTTCCGCTGCTGGAATTTAAATGAATGTTCATGGTGGAACGACAAGGCAGACCTTTGTCCACCACTTATTCATCCTTTTTTTTTTTTTTTTTTTTTAAAGGACCTCAACTAAGCCCCATCTACAGCTACGCTCTACTGGAGGGCCCCGAGCCAACTGAAGGAAATAAAATGAACTTTGAGAAAACAAGCCTGATTCATTGAGCTGTGATATGCAGCTTTGCTTTTTTGGTAAAAATATCAAATGATATATTACCTCTTGAAATGAAAAAAAAAAAAAAAAAAACAAAAAAAAAACGTACTAGTGGCAAAAAAGCTAATTTCAAATGTTTTTATTCAATTGCTATTTGTTACTAGACATGTGCGGTTCGTTTAGTTCCAAATTAAAATTCAGACAATTTTTTCCAAAATAAGAATAGTACCAAATTTAAACTAAACCGAAATAACGAAAAAAGAAAAAGTTGGATGGAATTCGAATTGTTTTGGAAAAATTTTCCAATTCGAATCGTTTGCAAATTCAAAAACTTTTCCAATTCGAATCGTTTTCCAATTTCCATAGAGAATAAAATAGAGTAGAAAATAAAGTTATAGAATAGATTTTATTTTCTATTCTATCCCTTCTATTCTATTTCATTCTCTTTGGATATTAGAAAATTATTCAAATTCAAAATTTTTGCAAATTTGAAAACTATTCAAATTCAAAAACTATTCAAAAATGTATTTGAAAATTTTTCCAATAGTTTTCCAATTTCCAAAGAGAATAATACAGAATAGAAAATAAAGGAATAGAATATTTTTTTTTCTATTCTATCTATTTATTTTCTATTCTATTTTATTCTCTTTCGATTTTGAAAAACTATTCGGATTTGAAAACTTTTCAAATGCGAAAATGCTTCGAACTCAAATTTTTTTCAAATTCGAAAACTATTCGAATTAGAAAACTGTTTGAAATTTATTAAAAACTTTTCCAATAGTTTTCCAATTTCCAAAGAGAATTAAATAGAATAGACTATAAAGGAATATAATAGATTTTTTTTTTCTATTCTATCACTTTATTTTCTATTCTATTTTATTCTCTTTGGATATTAGAAAACTATTCAAATTCAAAATTTTCCAAATTTGAAAACTCTTCAAATTCAAAAACGATTCGAAATTTATTCGAGAAGTTTTCCAATAGTTTTCCAATTTCCAAAGAGAATAAAATAGACTATAAAGAAATATAATAGATTTTTTTTCTATTCTATCACTTTATGTTCTATTCTATTTTATTCTCTTTGAATATTGGAAAACTATTCAAATTTGAAAACTTTTCGAATGCAAAATCTTTTCAAACTCAATTTTTTTTTCAAATTCGAAAACTTTTCGAAATGTATTAGAAAACTTTTCCAATCGTTTTCCAAATGCCAAAGAGAACAAAGTAATAGAATAGATTTTTTTTTTCTATTTTAGTACTTTATTTTCTATTCTATTTTATTCTCTTTGGATATTGGAAAACAAATCGAATGCGAAAAAACTTTTTAAACTCAATTTTTTTTGTTCAAATTTGAAAACTATTGGAAATTTATTCAAAAACGTTTCCAATAATTTTCCCATTTCCAAAGAGACTAAAATAGAATAGAAAATAAAGGAATAGAATCGATTTTTTTTCTATTCTATTACTTTATTTTCTATTTTATTATCTTTGGATATTAGAGAACTATTCAAATTCAAAATGTTTCCAAATTCAAAAAATATTCAAATTCGAAAACTATTGGAAATTTATTCGAAAACTTTTCCAATAGTTTTCCCATTTCCAAAGAGAATAAAATTGAATAAAAGGTAAAGGAATAGAAGAGATTTTTTTTTCTATTCTATCCCTTTATTTTCTATTCTATTTTATTCTCTTAGGATTTTGAAAAACTATTTTGAATTTGAAAACTTTTCAAATGAGAAAACTTTTCAAACTTGAAAATTTCTAACATTCAAAAAACCATTTGAATTTGAAAACGATTTGAAATTTATTCGAAAACTTTTCCAATAGTTTTCCAATTTCCAAAGAGAATAAAATTGAATAAAAGGTAAAGGAATAGAAGAGATTTTTTTTTCTATTCTATCCCTTTATTTTCTATTCTATTTTATTCTCTTAGGATTTTGAAAAACTATTTCGAATTTGAAAACTTTTCAAATGAGAAAACTTTTCAAACTTGAAAATTTCTAACATTCAAAAAACCATTTGAATTTGAAATCGATTTGAAATTTATTCGAAAACTTTTCCAATAGTTTTCCAATTTCCAAAGAGAATAAAATTGAATAAAAGGTAAAGGAATAGAATAGATTTTTTTTCTATGCTATCCCTTTATTTTCTATTCTATTTTATTCCGTTTGGATTTTGAAAAACTATTCAAAATTGAAAACGAATTTAAATTTATTTGAAAACGTTTCCAACAGTTTTCCAATTTCCAAAGAGAATAAAACAGAATAGGAAATAAAGGAATATAGAAGATTTTTTTTTCTATTCTATCTTTTTATTTTCTATTCTATTTTATTCTCTTTGGATTTTGAAAAACTATTTCGAATTTGAAAACTTTTCAAATGTGAAAAAACGTTTCGAACTTGAAAATTTCTCACATTCAAAAAATGGTTCAAATTCGAAAACTATTCGAAATGTATTCAAAAACTTTTTGAATCGGTCCGGATTTGAAAAATTTGAATAGATTCGAAAACAAATAAACAAAACGAATTCCAAAAACGAAATTAAATGAATTATGTGCTACTGGAGGGCTCCGAGCCAAATGAAGAAAATAAAATGAACGTTGAGAAAATAAGCCTGATTCATTGAGCTGTGATATGCAACTTTGCTTTTTGGTAAAAGTATCAAATGATATATTACCGCTTGATATGAAAAAATGAATAAATAAATAAATACAAATCTAACTAGTAGCAAAAAAGCTCATTTCAAATGGTTGTATTATTCAAAATTTGAGATCAGCCTTTTTCACTAATATAGCGTCTCCGCTGGGAATCAATATAAAAAACCTTATACAAATTAAATTTTTTTGAACTTCTGTCTTCAAATAAACTTTAAAAACAAAATTCTCAAAATATGTAGCAAAAAGAGAATCTCATTTGATATATAAGAATGGTGACTTGCATTTATGGGAGGAGTCCGGGGCGTGGCGGATTTAACCACTTGCTTACTGAGCACTTAAACCCCCCCTTAAACCCGAATTACCGTATATACTCGAGTATAGGTCGATCCGAATATAAGCCGAGGCCCCTAATTTACCACAAAAAAACTGGGAAAACTTATTGACTCGTGTATAAGCCGAGCCGAGCCGAACTCGTGTATCGCAGCCTACCTGTCTCTTTGCCTTCTGCAGCCTCTGTGTGCCGAGCCGTGCCATGCCGCACTTCTCCTCCTCGTCTGACAGACGGCGCCCATTCCACTGTTCAAAAGCCGCGCCTCTCTGTCTGTGATAGGCGGAACACTCAATTTCCCAGCAGTCAGTGTTCCGCCTATCATGGACATCCTCTCATCCTCGTCCATAGTATGAGGATGAGCGGATGTCCGTGATAGGCGGACCACTGACTGCTGGGAAATTGAGTGTTCCGCCTATCACAGACAGGGAGGCGCGGCTTTTGAATAGTGGAATGGCCGCCGTCTGTCTGCACGACACGCTGATTGGGTAGGCAGATGGCGGTGACTCGAGTATAAGCCGAGGGGGGCACTTTCAGCCTAAAAAAAGAGGCTGAAAATCTCGGCTTATACTCGAGTATATACGGCAAAAAAAAAAAAAAAATTATACATTTTGTTATAAAATTTTGCAAACAATTTTGCAAACAGGTAATTTTTCTCCTTCATTGATGTACGCTGATGAGGCTGCACTGATGGGCACCGATGGGCTACACTGATGGGCACCGTTAGGTGGCAGTGATGGGCACTGATAGGCTGCACTGGTGTGCACTGAAAGGTGACACTGAGAGGTGGCACTGATGGGTAGCACTGCCTCGTTCTGATGCTCTGTTTGAACTTCAGCAAGTCGTACTCACGACGTCTAGAAGGCTAAATGCTGCCATGTGATTGGCTGATTAGCAATTTGTGTTACCTACCAAGCAGTTGAACAAGTGTACCCAATAAAGTGTCTGGTGCGTGTATTAGATATGTAAATATTCCTAACATGCTCAATCCTGACCTGCATTACCACCATTCAGCTGATTGGTGTGTCCTCAGTGCAGACATAAGTTGGTCCCACGAGACGGCACTGACCAAACAGGCCAGGCTGAGAAATGACATTGTCCTGTTGGAGTCGGACCCCTCTGACCTGACTGATACCAGAACTACAAATTGGGGCAATCTTAAGTGATCCGGGCAAATTAGAATTTAATTATCACATGCAGAATCAATACAACAAGAGAAGGACATGGGACTGAGAGAGACAATCAATCAATCCTGTATAAAAAACAGAAGATGACAATCATTAGAGCTGAGATAATGGGCTAGATTTTTTTAATGCACATAGCATGGAAATCAATTGAACTATACACACGGCCCCATACACACGGCCCCATACACACGGTCCGATACACACGGTCCCATACACACGGTCCCATACACACGGTCCCATACACATGGTCCCATACACACGGTCCGATACACACAGTCCCATACACACGGCCCCATACACACGGCCCCATACACATGGTCCGATACACATGGTCCCATACACACGGTCTGATACACATGGTCCCATACACACGGTCCGATACACATGGTCCCATACACATGGTCCGATACACATGGTCCCATACACACGGTCCCATACACACGGTCTGATACACACGGTCCTATACACATGGCCCCATACACATGGTCCCATACACATGGTCCCATATACACAGTTCTATACACATGGTCCCATACACATGGTCCCATACACACGGTCCGATACACAAGGTCCTATACACATGGCCCCATACACATGGTCCCATACACACGGTCCGATACACACAGTCCTATACACATGGCCCCAGACACATGGTCCGATACACATGGCCCCATATACATGGTCCCATATACACAGTTCTATACACATGGTCCTATACACATGGTCCCATATACACAGTCCTATACACGCAGTTCTATACACACAGTCCTATACATACAATCCCATACACACAGTCCCATACACAAAGATTGGCTTACTTGTGAATATATTAAAGAGACCATTCAGGGGGTTGTGCATGGGCACGGGTGAAAATCCAGTGTTTTGGATTACAAGCATTCTTCTGGAACAGATTATGCTTGTAATCCAAATTTATATACTCTTTACAAAGTGCTCTTCGTGTTAAAGTTTTTCTTTTCCTGGTTAGCACTGGAAGTGGATTATTGCCATACAGCCAAGACAGCTGATTGGAGGAAAGGCACAACACCCATAGACAAGGGAAGAAAGGAATGTGCAGAGCTTTTCTCTCAGCCCTTGTACACATGGTTGGACATTCCGACGGAAAATGTCCGATTGGACCGTGTTGTCGGATAATCCGACCGTGTGTGGGCTCCATCGGACTGTTTCCGTCGGAGTATCTGACCGACAAAGTTTTAGAGCTGGGCTATAAAATTTTCCGACAACATGATCCGATCGGACTTTGTCCGATTGTTTGTAGAGAATTCCGATCGGACAAAGTGCCACGCATGCTCAGATCAAATTCCTAGACTAAAGCTATTGGCTACTATCCTGAACGTAGTCCCATCGCAACGAAATAACGTCATCACGTTTGATTTTCCGACAACTTTGTCCGACCGTGTGTATGCAACGCCAGTTTCGGACAAAATCCATCTGACAAAATCCAACGGATTTGGTTGTCGGAATGTCTAACCGTGTGTACAAGGGCTCAAGGGCAAGCTGACTGCTAATCTACCAACCTCCCCCGACACACCCTTCTATCTCCCGTCTCAGAGACCCTGTGAGCTATGGAGCAAGAGACAGCTACAGGACATAATGCTTTGGAGAGAGAGAAGAAAACACTACAGATATATGTGCCTGGTTTAAATCCACTTAAATATAAATACATTTAATGATAATAATAAAATACATGAAATGATAAATAATAAATATAATTCTATTGTTATTATTATTATTATTATTAGTTGCATTAGTATATTATTATTATATCAATACATAAATATAATAATAATAATAACAACAACAACAACAATAATAATTATAACAATTAAATAAATTCAGCGATAATAATAACATAATTCTAATGATAAATAATGCATCTAATCCTATTATTATAATAACAATAATAATAATAATAACAATAGTATTAGATGTATTATTTATCATTCCAATTAGGTTATTATTATCATTGAGTTTTCTTAATTGTTATTTTTATTATTATTATTTTATTTATGTATTGATTTAATAATAATAATAATAATAATATACTACTAACTACTACTACTACTACTACTACTAATAGTAATAATAACAATATGATTAGATTTATTATTTTTATCATTACATTTATTTTATTATTATCATTACATTTATTTAGTTATTATTATTATTATTATTATTATTATTATTATTATTATTATTAATAATAATAATTACTGATATAATATACTACTACATCTACTACTACTACTAATAATAATATGAATAATAATAATTATAATTATAATTATAACTAATAAATAAATGTAATGATTATAAAATAAATGTAATGATAAAAATAATAAATCTAATCATATTGTTATTATTATTATTATTATTATTATTAGTAGTAGTAGTACATTATTATATAAATAAATGAATAATAAAATAAATACTACTACTACTAATAATAATAATAATAACTCTTGCTTATGCTAGATTTTCCCACCTAATCCATCATAAATTTGTCACCATTTCCATACTGGCTTATGCCAATATACGTTGGCACTTTGAAGTGGGATATCGTTGTTATGGCAACAGCTACAGTGCCTTGCGAAAATATTCGGCCCCCTTGAACTTTTCAACCTTTTGCCACATTTCAGGCTTCAAACATAAAGATATAAGATTTTTATTTTTTGTGAAGAATCACCAACAAGTGGGACACAATTGTGAAGTGGAACGAAATCTATTGGATTTTTGAAACTTTTTTAACTAATAAAAAAATGAAAAGTGGGGCATGCAAAATTATTCGGCCCCCTTGCGTTAATACTTTGTAGAGCCACCTTTTGCTGCGATTACAGCTGCAAGTCACTTGGGGTATGTCTCTATCAGTTTTGCACATCGAGAGACTGAAATTCTTGCCCATTCTTCCTTGCAAAACAGCTGGAGCTCAGTGAGGTTGGATGGAGAGCGTTTGTGAACAGCAGTTTTCAGCTCTTTCCACAGATTCTCGATTGGATTCAGGTCTGGACTTTGACTTGGCCATTCTAACACCTGGATACATTTATTTGTGAACCATTCCTTTGTAGATTTTGCTGTATGTTTGGGATCATTGTCTTGTTGGAAGATAAATCTCCGTCCCAGTTTCAGGTCTTTTGCAGACTCCAACAGGTTTTCATCCAGAATGGTCCTGTATTTGGCTGCATCCATCTGATGATGCTGCCACCACCATGTTTGAAATTGGGGATGGTGTGTTGAGGGTGATGAGCTGTGTTGCTTTTACGCTAAACATATCGTTTTGCATTGTGGGCAAAAAGTTTGATTTTGGTTTCATCTGACCAGAGCACCTTCTTCCACATGTTTGGTGTGTCTCCCAGGTGGCTTGTGGCAAACTTTAGACGAGACTTTTTATGGATATCTTTGAGAAATGGCTTTCTTCTTGCCACTCTTCCATAAAGGCCAGATTTGTGCAGTGTACGACTGATTGTTGTCCTATGGACAGACTCTCCCACCTCAGCTGTAGTTCTCTGCAGTTTATCCAGAGTGATCATGGGCCTCTTGGCTGCATCTCTGATCAGTCTTCTCCTTGTCTGAGCTGAAAGTTTAGAGGGACGGCCAGGTCTTGGTAGATTTGCAGTGGTCTGATACTCCTTCCATTTCAAAATGATCGCTTGCACAGTGCTCCTTGGGATGTTTAAAGCTTGGGAAATCTTTTTGTATCCAAATCCAGCTTTAAACTTCTCCACAACAGTATTACGGACCTGCCTGGTGTGTTCCTTGGTCTTCATGATGCTCTCTGCGCTTTCAACAGAACCCTGAGACTATCACAGAGCAGGTGCATTTATACAGAGACTTGATTACACACAGGTGGATTCTATTTATCACCATCAGTCATTTAGGACAACATTGGATCCACTTCACAATTGTGTCCCACTTTTTGGTGATTCTTCACAAAAAATTTAAATTTTATATCTTTATGTTTGAAGCCTGAAATGTGGCAAAAGGTTGAAAAGTTCAATGGGGCTGAATACTTTCACAAGGCACTGTATCTACCATAACCCCGATATATCCTTCAGTGAGTCCTCCGGCTTCAGGTAAAAATGGTCTCTGCAGTGGATTCGCCGTCCATCGCTTACCAGAACCGTTGGTAGCAGCAGAGGCGATCGGGTCCTCTTCGTGGCTTGGTATGGAGCTGAGTGAGGGGAATATGGCCCCCACCTGTCTCCATACCATTGCAGGTCCGAAGCGACATCAAAACGTTACTTCCACCGATAGCTCTTTTGACTCCAGATCTCATATTTAAGAGGTCCTGTCATGCTTTTTTTCTATTACAAGGGCTGTTTACATTCCTTATAGGAATAAAAGTGACACTTTGTTTTGTTTTACAGAATAGTGTAAAAAAAAAAAAAAAAGGTAAAATAAATAAAAATAAAAAAAGAGAAAATTTTTAACCACGCCCTGTTCCGCCGAACTCACACGGAGAAGCGAACACATGAGTAGCGCTCGCATATGAAAACCGTGTTCAAACCACACATGTGAGATATCGCCGCTATCAGAGAGAGAGCAATAATTCCAGACCTCTGTAACTCAAAACATGCAACCTGTGATATTTTATAAACGTCGCCTATGGAGATTTTTAAGGGTAAAGGTTTGTCGCCATTCCATGAGCGGGTGGAATTTTGAAATGTGACACGCACTTGTAAGACCGCTGTGCAAATACGGTGTGACAGAAAGTATTGCAATGACCGCCATTTTATTCTCTAGGGTGTTTGAAAAAAAATATATAATGTTTGGGGGTTCAGAGTAATTTTCTAGCAAAAATAATTGTTTTTAACTTGTAAACACCAGATCTCAGAATCTGGTCCTTTCGTGGTTAAAAAAACGGAACCTCTCCAGTGGATACTTTAATATCTTTGGATATAGATTGTACGGGGGGGATTATCGTGTGTCACAAGTGGATTTGTCTATTTCCCATCAATAATGGAGATTTCTTATGTGCCTGGATTGGAAGTAAAAGGGATTGCATATATAAAGTGCCTTGTCCCTGTTCCTGTGTTAATACCCAGACTGGGACCAAAGAGAATTGGGAATTTTGCATGTCATAAACTGATTTGTTTGTTTCCTGATTTGCCTAAGTCGGTGATTAAATAAGGATTTGAATGCAGAAAGGATCAATGCTTCTATAATAAAAATAATAATAATAACTAGTAGCAGTAGTAGTAGTAGTATTTTATTATATAAATAATTCATAATAATAATAATGATTAACTATTAACTATAACTATTAAGTAAATAAATGTAATGATAATAAAATGAATGCAATGATAAAAATAATAAATCTAATCATATTATTATTATTATTATTATTATTATTATTATTATTATTATTATTATTATTATTATTATTATATTAGTAGTAGTAGTATAATAGTAAAATAACTCTGCTTATAATGGATTTCCCCACCTATGGGGAAACACTGTGAGCAGACTGAAAATGGATCAAATAACAGTCTAAAACCTAGATGAGAACCAAAGAGAATTGGGAATTTCACATGTAATAAACTGATTTGTTTGTTTCCTGATTTGCCTAAGTCGGTGATTAAATAAGGATTTGAATGCAGAAAGGATCAATGCTTCTATAATAAAAATAATAATAATAATTAGTAGTAGTAGTAGTAGTATTTTATTATATAAATAATTCATTATAATAATAATGATTAACTATTAACTATAACTATTAAGTAAATAAATGTAATGATAATAAAATAAATGCAATGATAAAAATAATAAATCTAATCATATTATTATTATTATTATATTAGTAGTAGTAGTACAGTATTATATAAATAAATAATAATAATAATAATAAAATAACTCTGCTTATAATGGATTTCCCCACCTATGGGGAAACACTGTGAGCAGACTGAAAATGGATCAAATAACAGTCTAAAACCTAGATGAGAACCAAAGAGAATTGGGAATTTCACATGTAATAAACTGATTTGTTTGTTTCCTGATGTGCCTAAACCGGGATTAAATAAAAATTTAAATACAGAAAGGATCAACTCCACATCAATAATAATAATAATAATAATAATAATAATAATAATAATAATAATAATAATAATAAGTAGTAGTAGTATATTATATATTATAATGAATAATAATAATAACTATTAAATAAATTTAATAATTCTTGCTTATGCTGGATTTCCCCACCTATGGGGAAACACTGTGAGCAGACTGTTATTTGATCCATTGTCAGTCTAATACCCAGACGGGGACCAAAGAGAATTGGGAATTTTGCACGTCATGAACTGATTTGTTTGTGTCCTGATGTGCCTAAGCCGGGACTAAATAAGAATTTAAATACAGAAAGAATCAACGCCTCGTCTACGTTCCTTTACTAATCATACAGAGTAACATTTAATTTTTGTCCTTTTAGTTCAATTCTTGGAAGTAAAGTTTCTAAGCTTTGTATGTGGTCTAAGAAAAAAAATGGTCTTTAAAAATTAGATGTGACATTTTGTTATTAAATATTGAGTGTAGGGCCTTGTGATTTTCGTTTTAACTGTTTTGACTATTGTGTCCTATAGGAACTAAGATGTATTCATTTTGACATTTAGAAAAGTTACATGAGTATTTATGTTTATCTCAGCATAAATAACTATTTTACAGGGTGGAAACCATTCATGAAACAAAGGGGCTGTACTGACCTCTCAGTAGTATTTTTTGTAGACTTCACAAGAACATTAAACAACGGCAATTAAATATCAGCAAATGGCATTTAAAAATCACATAAAAATTGTTTAATTATATACAAAAAGCTGAGTTAAGGCCCGTACACACGATCAGACTTTTTGACAACAAACATGCAAATGAGCTGTTTTGGAGCAATATCCGACCGTGTGTACACTCCATCGGACAAACTTTTTCGGTTTTCATCGGACTTTTGTTGGCTTTGCGAACGGACAAACTTTTTGACAACATAAGTCCGATGGAGCAAAGACCGATCGTGTGTACAGAGAACCATCGGACTTTACAAACACGCATGTTCAGAACCAAAATGCAAAAGATCAAACAACAATACAGAAGTTGACCAAAGGTGGCACTGGAGTAATTGAATATCCTCTTTTGGAGTGTCATCAGTACGTTGAAATGTCTCTACATTCGTGTTTGTTGCCTAAAAAGTCCAAACATGTCTGCAGGCTGCAGGAGCGTTTGGAGGACAGGAGACACAGGTCTGGAGGAAGTGCCCAATAGGGGTATCCGAGATCCATCACAGGGCATTCCTCCAGGCCCCATATCAGTCTTCTCAAGAAATGTAGATCGTCCCTGTAAAACATATGCATAATACACATAACTTTCAGACAAAAACCGGGTGGGAATCCGGTTGTTCTGGAAGACTCTCAGAAAAGGAGTTACTGGTAAGTCTAACTCAGCTTTTCTCCAAGTATCTTCCAGGACAGCCCATGAGACAATAATCCAGAACTTCCCAGTCTAGGGAGGGACAACTGCCTTAAGGACCTTACGACCAAATGCCTGCTCCTGAGCAGATAGGAGATCCAGGCAATAATGTTTAATGAAGGTAGAATAACTGGACCATGTGGCAGCCCTGCAAATTTGTTCCGGTGAGGCACCAGCCCTCTCAGCCCAAGACGCAGATACGGCTCTTGTTGAGTGCGCAGTAACAAAAGGCAAAGGAACTTCCCTAATTTTGGAAGTTTCAGAGATAGCTTGCTTTATCCATCTAGCCAATATGGCTTTAGATGCACTTTTTCCCTTGTGTGTTCCTGAAAAGAGGACAAACAAGGCATCAGTTTTTCTAAAGGTTTTGGTGACCTCAAGATAGACGAGGAGAATCCTTCTCATGTCTAAAAAAAAAAAAACTTTCTTTCTTGGTCGCCCTGTGGCGAACTACAAAAGGTTGGCAGTACAATGTCCTGAGATCTGTGGAATGTACTGGCCACCTTAGGCAAAAAACCTGGATCAGTTCTTAAAACAACTCGATCCTCAGAAATCGTGAGGAAAGGCTCCCTCACTGATAGGGCCTGTGTGACGGAACCAATCCCACACTCTGATTGAGTGCTTCCGTCAGTATACCGCTTCCTAAGTCTGAATATAGAGATCAGATATTCCAACCGCTCACAAGCACAAAGCAAGATGACACTCGCTTAGCTGCTCAACATGGACTGATTTATTAGAACCAAAATGCCAAGTATTTATAATACAGTAGAAGACTAAAACCTAACCTAATTAGCATGAGCTAATTATCTAAATCAACGCTCATACTAGTTGACTGAGGGATAAGACTTTTCGGCTCCTAGCTCACTAACAATTCAATAAACATTACCATAAACATCAACACAGGGTTAATTAGCCCAAACAACAATGTGTGGAATACCATTACAAGCCAGACTAGACTCATTTACACTATACAAGCAAACAGACAGGTGGCTGGAGTTCATGACATTAGCATCTGACAGTGTGTGTCCCAACAGCATGAGGCCACACACATTATATATACATATATACAGCATTAAATCTGACTAGCACAGATTATAGTGGGGTTCTCATTCACCCTGTGCCCCTTAAAATCCAGGGTCCATAATCAGTCGGCAAGAGGCTCGCATTCAGTCCTCTCAAAAAGCCTGTGTCCCGGCTAGGTCTTTCACAGCCTGTAACTCACTTACCCTACGAGCTGAGGTAATTGCTACAAGAAAAATCGTTTTTAATGTATGTAACTTAGCTGAAATATCTTCTAGGGGCTCAAAAGGAAATTCAACCAGAGTTAGAATCACCAGGGACAGGTCCCAAGTTGGACAACTTCTCACCATTACTGGTCTGGCCCTAGAAATTGATTTGAAAAATTCCAGGAGATAAAACTGGAGGAAAACTGATAGCAGCCACCTGTACCTTTAAGGTACTAACTGAAAGACCTTTGTCGACACCCTCTTGAAAAAAATCCAAAAGTGAATGAACATCATGAGTTAATCTTTGATTTTCAGATAACCATGAGTTACATTTTTTTCCAAATCTTGGAATATATGGCTGTAGCAACTGGTTTTCTGCAATTTACCATAGTCTTGACTACTATGCCAGAGAACCCTTGGATGCTCAGAATCTTTTCTTCAGATACCAAGCTGTCAAGCTTAAGGAAACCACCTGTGGGTGTGACATTAGACCCTGCCATAGCAAGTCTTCTCTCTTCGGAAGACTCAGTGGAGGCTCCGAGACCAGAGTCTGTAGCAGGGAAAACCATGGCCTCTTGGGCCAGAAAGGGGTGATTAGGATGAGATCTGTGTCCTCTGGAAGAAACTTCCGGAATAAGTCTGATTGGTGGGAAGGCATAACAGAGGTCGAATGGCCATGGGTTTGCCAGAGCATCGATCCCCAATGGTTGATCTGCTAAATTCAGAGAAAATAACTTTTTTGTCTTGCGATTGTTCTGATTTGCGAATAGGTCCACTTCAGGACATCCCCATCTGTCGGTGAGAGCTGCAAAGACCTCGGGATGAAGGGACCAATTGTCTCGATCTACCCGGTGGCGGCTGAGATAATCCGACAGTTTTGTGTCCCATTCAGGTGCACTGCAGTAATTGAAGCTAGATTCCCTTCTGCCCATGATAAATGATAAAATCTCCTGGGCAATAGATTGAAGTATACGACTCCACGCAACTGACGCAATATTGTCAGATAGAATCTGGAGATTGTGACCCTTGATTTCAATCTGAAATGTCTGCAAGGCTCTCTGAACCACTAGAAGCTCTCTCTGATCCGATGAAGCTCTTGCTTCCCTCAAGGACGATTCTCCCTGTGCCACTGTGTTCCTGAGGTGGGTTCCCCATCCCCAGGAACTTGAATCCGTAGTCATCCTCTAGGATATAGGAATGGACCACGGTAGACGTCTCGTTTGTCCTCCAACAAAGGTTTGTCCTCCACCACCACAAGCTTCTTTTTACCCTGACGGGTAACAAGACCCTTGATTTCAGGGACCTTGTGTCTCTGTCCCAGTTCCTTAATAGACACAGCTGTGATGGACGTTGATGAAATCTTGGCCATGCCACTGCGGGAAAGACCCACTGCTCTTGAAACCTCTCTCAGTGAGACCGGCTGATTGGTCTATAAGGCTGACATTGTTTGCATCATTTTTGTGATCTTCTGTGGGAGAAAAACTTCTTGGTCTACTGAGCAAAAGTCGTACCCCCTTCTGGGCAGGAATTAAGGAAGACTTCTTGTATATTAACCAGCTTAGGGACTGAAGGAAGTCTTGTACAGTCTGGAGATCCGCTAATAACTTTTGATATGACTATTAGGGATGAGCTGAACCCCCCCCCGTTCGGTTCACACCAGAACCTTCGAACGAACTGAAAATTCGTACGAGCTTTAGAACCCCATTAAAGTCTATGAGACTTGAACGTTTGAAATCAAAAGTGCTAATTTTAAAGGCTAATATGCAAGTTATTGTCCTAAAAAGGGTTTGGGGACCCAGCTCCTGCCCCAGGGGACATTGATCAATGTAAAAACATCCATTTATTCGGGAGCACTGATTTTAATGATGCTTAAAGTGAAAAAAAGTGAAATATTCCTTTAAATATCGTGCCTGGGGGGTGTCTATAGTATGCCTGTGAAGTGGCATGTGTTTCCCATGTTTAGAACAGTCCCTGCACAAAATTACATTTAACGGAAAAAAAGTCATTTAAAACTGTTTGCGGTTTTAATGTAATGCCTGGTTCCGGCAATATGGATGAAAATCAGTGAGAAAAATGGCATGGGTAGCCCCCTGCCCATTACCAGTCCCCTTAGGTCTTGTACGGATTTTAAGGGGAATCCCGTACCCAAATTTAAAAAAAGGAAAGGTGTGGGGCCCCCAGGCCCTGTATACTCCGAACAGCAGTATACAGGCGATGCAAACAAGACAGGGACTGTGTAGGTTTGTTGTGTTAAGTAGAATCTGTTTGTAATTATGAAGTGGTACATTTTTTAAGTTTAGCCCCAGTCAAAAATTCTATTTTTAAGCTTTTTGGAAAACATAGGGAAGGGTTATCACCCCTGTATAATTTTTTTGGCTGTTGTCTTTTTTCATCTTACTTCCTGTTGTCTCCTTCCATTTGCAAGTAGGAGACATTTGTAAGTTGGATGTTTGAAAGTAGGGGCCTGCCCTATATGCTCTGCAGAAATTTGGCCCTAAGGTGTTGGTGTTGCCACAAGTTAACACTGTAAGCCCTCAAAGTGACTCTTGGTGGGCGCTGGAATGCCCTGCTGTGAACTATTATATCAATTATTGTAATTACGTGCCATTGTTGAACAGTGGTAGAAAAATTTGGCCTTTGGTGGTTGTGGTGCTGGTGCCACAACACCAAGTCCTCACAGTTACTCCTGGTGGGCGCAGGAATGGGCCCTGCTGTGAAATATTATATCAAGAATTGTAATTAAATGCACCTGTTAAACAGGGGCTGAAAAATTGGGCCTTAGCCACTGGTGCCACAACACTGCAACACCTCACAGAAACTCTAGTTGGAGAGCGGGAATGAGCCCTGCTGCAAAGCATTGCATAAAAAATTGTATTTACATGCCCCTGTTAAACAGGGGTGAAAAATCGGGCCTTAGGCACTGGTTCTGGTACCATGACACTACAACCTCTCCCAGATACTCTAGTTGAAGCGACACGTTGTCCAGGACCAGGATTCTGTGACCTCAGAGGTCTCTGGGAATGCGTCACACAGACCTTTCTGCAAGGCCTTCCGGAGATGTCTCATTCTCTTCTCCATCTGCAATGGCAAGATAAGGTCCACAACCTTACCCTTGTACCGTGGATCAAGGAGAGTTGCCAGCCAGTAATGATCCCTCTCCTTGATCTGAAGAATATGAGGATCCTTTCACTGGCTTTGCAGGATCAGGGAGGCCATGCAGCGTAGGTTAGCTGAGGCATTCGGTCTGGAGTCCTCTGGGTCACTAAGAAAGACATGATCCGCAGCCACCTCCTCCCAGCCACGTACAAGTCCACGGGTTTCTTGGGACTGTAAATCATCCCTAAAAGACTGCCGCTGCTGATGCAGAGTGCCAGGCTCCACCTCCATGCTGACACAATCCTCCTCCTCCTTCTCCTCCTCTTCCTGTGTGATCTGCGGGACAGCAGGAACACTGTCTGGATAAAGGGGGCCTTGAGAGGCAAGGAAGTCCTCCTCTTCCTGCCTCTGTTCTGCCCCAAGTGCTCTGTCCATTATTCCACGCAGCGTATGCTCCAACAGGTATTCACTATCCTCATGGCCTCCTCAAATGGTGACAGGACAGTGCATGCATCCCTGATCATGCCCCACTGGTGTGGTGAAAAAAAAAGACAAGCTCCCCTGACCCTGTCCCTGTCCTGGTGCCGTAGTCACACGGGTACTCATTGATGGCCCTCTGCTGTGTGTGCAGCCACTGGAACATGGCCAACGTTGAGTTCCACCAGGTGGGCATGTCACATATAAGGCGGTTCTTGGGCAGGTTCAACTCCTTTTGGAGCTCACTGGCATTATATGATCGCAATGAATATGAAATGCACACAGACTTTTCTGGCCTGCCTCAGGACCTCCTGTAAGCCTGGGTACTTGCCAAAGAACCACTGCACCACCAGGTTAAGGACATGAGTCACACAGGGCACATGGGTCAGTTGTCCCTGTCAGCGGGCGGAGAGGAGGTTGGTCCCATTGTCGCAAACCACCATTCCTGGCTTAAGCTGGTGTGGCATCAACCACCTCCTGGCCTGCCCCTTCAGAGCTGACAAAATATATGCCCCAGGGTGGCTCCTGCCCCCAAACACACCAGCGCAAGCACGGCATGGCATCTTTTTGCCTGCGCACTTGCGTAGCCCCTTGAACGCCTATGGAGCACCGCTGGATCCAAGGACAAAGCAAAGGAAGAGGCCATGGAGGAAGAAGAAGAGGAGGGGATGGAGGAGAGAGGTGTGTCACAACCAGTAGTAGCATTTTTGAGGCATGGTGGCAGAACAACCTCCAACACTACTGAACCTTGTCCTGCATCCTTCCCAGCTGCAAGAAGAGTGACCCAATGTGCCCTGTCCATGCCTGCTGGACCATGAGTCAGCGGTAATATGCACCTTACCACTGACCACCCTGTCCAGCGACTTCCACATGCCGGTAGAGAGCCGGAATCGCCTTCCGTGAGAAAAAGTGGCGTTTGGGAATCTGCCACTGAGGAACCGCACATTGCACAAACTCACAGAAGGGGGCCGAGTCTACCAACTGAAAAGGCAGCAGTTGAAGTTCTAGCAATTTATCCAAGCTAGCATTCAACCCCTGGGCATGTGGATGGCTGGGAGTGAATTTATTTCGACGGTCCAGCAGCTGGGGCCGGGAAATTTGCCTGGTACAATCGGACATCGGTGTACTGCTAGCAGAATGTCCGCAAGTACTTGGCTGTGACACACCTAATTCTACACCTTCATTCCTCTCAGTGCAGGTTTCAGAGAGGACTGAAGGTATAGTGGGGTTGGAGATCCCAGCAGATGAGGAGCAAGGAGAGGTCCGCTTTGTTCTTTGGTGTGGGTCTTTAAGTTACACTTGCCAACGAGCTGCATGGCAGGTCAACATATGTCTGGTCAAGCATGTGGTCCCCCAGCGGCTAATGTTTTGGCCACGTGAGATTAAGACATATGTTGCAAATAGCAGCGGTGCGATCTGATGCACTCGTCTCAAAAAAGGCCCACACCAAAGAAATTTTGGAATAACACGCAGAGGCAGCGCCCTGCACAGGCGGAGCTCTGCGGTGTGATTCAGTCAGTGCGCTGCCCTTAAGCTGGACCCCAGAGGGCATCCTGCCTCGTTGGAAATGTGCTTCCTCCACGTGAAGTCAGTGACCTCATCATTCCCTCCCTCTTCATCACTGGAGCAAACCTGGCAGTATGCTGCAGCTGGTGGAACATGACTGCCAGGTTACTGGCCTTCTTGAGCATCCCCTCTCTCTGCCCTCATGCTACTTCCTTCCTCTAGCTGGGTATCATCATCAGAGCCTTCAAAACTCTGGGCATACTCCTGGAGCATGTACCCAACACTGTGCTCAAACAGTTCGGGGGACTCCTCAGGAGGACATGGTGGGTCTAGGGAAGGAGTGACTGATGACATTGAGACGAGGGAAGAGGATGAGTTGGCAGCTGCTTTGCCAGTACCCTGAGCCTGGGTGAGAGAGGATGAGGAGGGCTTGGTCATCCACTCTACCAAGTCTTCGGCATGATGCGGCTCAACACCTCCAGCTGCCGAAAATAAGGACAAGAGTGTCCTATGGCCATGTGCTGATGACAATGCACTGCGCCCACGACCAGCGCTGTTGCCTCTAGACACAGAGCCTATTTGCCCTCTTTTATTGGCTCGTGACTGTCTGCCTCTCCTTGCTGGCCTTCCAGACATACTAATGGCCTGCAGGTAGATGAGACAACCAGCTTTAGGTGCACACTGAGCAGATGACACAGTACGACTGTAATTACTGCAGCTGCCTGTCTGTGGTATAGGATCTGAAGAACACCAGCAATTGGGGTAGCTTCAGGTGTATACTGTGCAGGTGGCACAATACACCAACTGTAACTGCTGCAGATGTCTGTGGTATAGAAACAGAACACCAGGAATTGGGGGTAGCTTCAGGTGTATACTGTGCAGGAGGCACAATATACCAACTGTAAATGCTGCAGCTGCCTGTGGTATAAAAACAGAACGACACCAGCAATTGGGGGTAGCTTCAGGTGTATATTGTGCAGAAGGCACAATGCACCCACTGTAACTGCTGCAGATGCCTGTGGTATAGAAACAGAACAACACCAGGAATTGGGGGTAGCTTCAGATGTACAGTGGTGTGAAAAAGTGTTTGCCCCCTTCCTCATTTCCTGTTCCTTTGCATGTTTGTCACACTTAAGTGTTTCGGAACATCAAACCAATTTAAACAATAGTCAAGGACAACACAAGTAAACACAAAATGCAATTTGTAAATGAAGGTGTTTATTATTAAAGGTGAAAAAAAATCCAAACCATCATGGCCCTGTGTGAAAAAGTGATTGCCCCCCTTGTTAAAACATACTATAACTGTGGTTGTCCACACCTGAGTTCAATTTCTCTAGCCACACCCAGGCCTGATTATTGCCACACCTGTTCACAATCAAGGCATCACTTAAATAGGAGCTGCTTGACACAGTAAGGTCCACCAGAAGATCCTTAAAAGCTACACATCATGCCGAGACCCAAAGAAATTCAGGAACAATTGAGAAAGAAAGTCATTGAGATCTATCAGTCTGGAAAGGGTTATAAAGCCATTTCCAAAGCTTTGGGAATCCAGCGAACCACAGTGAGAGCCATTATCCACAAATGGCGAAGACATGGAACAGTGGTGAACCTTCCCAGGAGTGGCCGGCCGCCCAAAATTACCCCAAGAGCGCAGCGACGACTCATCCAAGAGGTCACAAAAGACCCCACAACAACGTCCAAGGAACTGCAGGCCTCACTTGCCTCAGTTAAGGTCAGCGTTCATGCCTCCACCATCAGGAAAAGACTGGGCAAAAATGGCCTGCATGGCAGAGTTCCAAGGAGAAAACCACTGCTGAGCAAAAAGAACATCAAAGCTCGTCTCAATTTCTCCACAACACATCTTGATGATCCCCAAGACTTTTGGGACAACATTCTGTGGACCGATGAGACAAAAGTGGAACTCTTTGGAAGGTGTGTGTCCAAGTATATCTGGCGTAGAAGGAACACTGCATTTCATAAAAAGAACATTATACCAACAGTAAAATATGGTGGTGGTAGTGTGATGGTCTGGGGCTGTTTTGCTGCTTCAGGACCTGGAAGACTTGCCGTGATAAAAGGAACTATGAATTCTGCTGTCTACCAAGAGATCCTGAAGGAGAATGTCCGACCATCTGTTCGTGTACTCAAGCTGAAACGAACTTGGGTTCTGCAGCAGGACAATGATCCTAAACACACCAGCAAGTCCACCACCGAATGGCTGAAGAAAAACAAAATGAAGACTTTGGAGTGGCCTAGCCAAAGTCCTGACCTGAATCCTATTGAGATGTTGTGGTATGACCTTAAAAAGGCCGTTCATGCTCGAAAACCCTCTAATGTAACTGAATTAGGACAATTCTGCAAAGATGAGTGGGCCAAAATTCCTCCAGGACGCTGTAAAAGCCTCATTGCACGTTATCGCAAACGCTTGGTTGCAGTTGTTGCTGCTAAGGGTGGCCCAACCAGTTATTAGGTTTAGGGGGCAATCACTTTTTCACACAGGGCCATGATGGTTTGGATTTTTTTTCACCTTTAATAATAAACACCTTCATTTACAAATTGCATTTTGTGTTTACTTGTGTTGTCCTTGACTATTGTTTAAATTGGTTTGATGTTCCGAAACACTTAAGTGTGACAAACATGCAAAGGAACAGGAAATGAGGAAGGGGGCAAACACTTTTTCACACCACTGTATACTGTGCAGGAGGCACAATACACCCACTGTAACTGTGCTAGGTTCACAAGAAAAGAAGACACTGTCTCTGCCTATCTTGCTCTCTCCCTGAATGCCGCAACACTTTTTACAAGGCCGCCGCGCTGGCGGCCTTATATAGTGTGGGGCGTGTACTAAACCTCCTGAGCTATAATTGGCCACAGGCAGAACAGCCGGTGTTCGAGACGAACATGCATTCAACTCGAACACTGAGCTCATCCCTATTGACTATGCCACCACAAGGAGATCATCCAGGTAAGGGATAATAGTTTGCACCTTTAACCTTAGGGGAGCCAGCGCCTCCCCCAACACTTTTGAAAAACACACGGGGCTGAGGACAGACCGAACGGGAGGGCTTGAAATTGAAAGTGGCAAATCTCTGTTCCCGTCTTGACTGCTAGTCTCAAGAATCTTTGGAAATATGGATGGATAGGGATGTGCAGATAAGCATCCCTCAAATCCAAAGTGGCCATGAAGCAGTTTGGGTAAAGCAGGTTTTTGATTGTGAATACCGCCTACATACGAAATGGCTTGTATCTGATTGAACAGTTTACAGAATGAAGGTTCAGCTAAAGCCAACACGTTCCTGACTGGTTTGGCTTTCTGATGAGAAATATATGGGAGTACAACCCCTTGCCCTGATCTGACCGAGGAACAGGGACCAGGACTTTTTTATCTAACAAGTCTCCAATTTGGAGACCCAGAGCCCTCGCTTTTTCCCGATCTTGGGGAGTGAAGGTGACCAATAATCACTCTGGGGGTTGGTGAGAAAATTCCAGCCTGTACCCATTGGTCACTAGGTCCAGGATGAAAGGACTTTAGTTGACTGCTGCCCATTGTGGAAGAAAGACGCCCCCACTGGGAGACACGAGTCACTGTGGCTTGGCGGGTTCTTGAGGAGGATTAAACAAGACGTCCCCTCTACCTCTGCCTTTGTGCTCTGTCCAATGTTTTTTGGGCCTATTGTCCTTTTCTCTAGGACTTTGCTGCCTTCTTTGGCCACGAAAAAACTTTCTGGCTGTCTGATTTTTCTTTTTCTGTGGAAAAGCCTTTTTTCTATCCGCTGTGCATTCCAGTGCCTCCTGTAGACCTGGGCCAAAAAGATGATCGCCTGTTAAGGGAAGCTCACATAGGCACAACTTTGAGGCAGCATCACCTGACCAGGTTTTAAGCTATAGGCTTCTTCTGGCCGAATTCACTAAGGCCGAAGTCCTGGATGACATTCTTACCGAGTTTTTTGAAAGAGGTGCGTCTAACTTAGGATTTTTGTTCCACGGCTGCACTGTGTTCTCATCAAATGGAAACCTCCTTTTTAGATTACCAGAAAATAATGGTTTTCTCTCTGGATTTTCCCACTCCAGTTTGATAGTATCAAGAAGGGAACTATTCACTGGAAAAACTCTAGACTTTTTCTTATGCAAACCTTATTACATTAGATCATGTTTAGACAATTGTACCTCCTCCTCTTCCAACTCAAGTGTTGCATAGATAGCCTTTAATAAGTCATCAACATCTTCTAAAGATAACATAAACCTCAAGCCCCTTGTGGATTCTCTATCCCTGGGCCCTATATCTGACCCTCATTCTTCTTAAGAACACGTAGATCTGGCTTCAGCCTCAGAGTCTTCACTCTCCGCCATCTGCTGTGGAGCGCTACCGACTGAAGCCCTAATTGGGGACGGACCCTCTGCGGGAGCCTGAAGCTTGTCAATTAGAGTTTTAAATAGCTAAAGGTAGATGTAAGCTCTTCTCTAACAGAAGTCAGCATATTCTGACAGGAGGCTACCGGGTCATCCTTTAACAGGCCTTCTATACAGGAGTGGCAAACTGCTTTGCACCATGAAATTGATGAAATGAGGTGGAGCAGCCAAACTATATGATACCGTATCCCAAAATTATTGAAAAAGTACACAGGGGGAAAGAGGTAACAAACCTCTGGGATGTTTAACGGTATCAAATATAATAAATTGCAAACGTTAGTAATCAGATAAATGGACCATAAAGTTAAAAACAAATATTTATTAACAAGGATATTCTTTATTCTCTAAAAGAAACAACATAAATATAGGTACATCCAAAAACAGCAGAATTTTACAATTCATTCAAATTTTGTCGAAATAACTTCTACCACACTCGACATGTTTCACTCAATTCGAGTTTCCTCAGGAGCTTTTGTGGTACAAGTTGCTTGTATACTGTATTGGATGAAAATAAATATGAAGAATTTTTTTAAATATATTTGAAACATTAAGAAACACATAGTATATATGAACAAAGGTCAGCATAAACAGATATGCAAGTCAAAATCTACAAAAAACACAGGACATCTATAGCATGTGGTCACGCTTGGACCTTGTCCTGAGTCTTGGTCTGCAAGACAAAATAAATGACCCGCAATGTAACTATAAGCCACCCATCACTCTGTAACACCTCATGCAGGAGGGAGGAAAATGTCTCCTGAGAGGGTGGGGGGAGGAGAAAACTCACACATATAGCAAGAGGGTGACAAAATACTTCAGGCTTACCTGTGAGGTGCTGGTGTTGGGAACCGCATCCACGGCCTGTGCAGGTGCATCGGCCATAACCTTTGCTGCCATTCCACAAGTGTACGCAGTTTTAAAGTGTGACATGTTAGGCATCTATTTACTCCGCGTAACAACATCATCTTTTATATTTCTCCGAAACACTGGGTTATATGTTGTGTTTTTTTTCTAATAAGATTCATTGAACTGTATTTTTCCTTATTTTCTGATATTTATTCTCTGAAATTAAGGCTAAAAAACAATATATATATATAGTTTTTTAGCAGAGACTCCAAAAAATAAGGAAAATACAGTTTAATTAATCTTATTGCAAAAAAAACCCACAATATACAACCTAGTGTTTTGGAGAAATATAAAAGATAATGTTACGCCAAGTAAATAGATACCTAACATGTCACACTGCGTACACTTGTGGAATGGCAGCAAAGGTTATGGCCGATAGCTTCAGCCACAACCATGGTAAACCACTTCAAAGCCGCAATGTATATATATGTATTGCGGTCTTGAAGTGTATATACAATTGCTACACAAAGCATTTTGTAATATTATTATTAATGTTATTAAAAATGACTTTTTGTTTTCAATCTGCAGGTGCTAGTAATAGGAACCAACAGTGTAATGACTATTAGTAATTAGATCTACCCCAAATTAGCAACAAACACTCACCTGTTCAGTTGCTTGGTAACACAAATTGCTAATCAGCCAATCAGTATTCTGGGATTTTCACACACAACCATCTCTTGGGGTTTACGTAGAATGGTGGGAAAAAGAGAAAATGAGAAAATGGCCAGTGGATGGAGACAGTGGTCCATCACCTGTCTGTGCACACCTGCGGGCGCCTAGACACATGTGCATGTTCCTGCGTGGGTGCACGCGTGCGCGGTTACCGTCGCCGGGCGGGAAATTTAAACCCAATTCTCCCTTCAGCGTTCCTGAGTTTATCTTCTGACCCAATCTGATCTTGTGTCGACCCGGCCTGACCTATGACCTTCCTTGCCTTCTGCCTGCCTCTGACCTACAACTCTGCATCAACCTCATCCTCTGGTCCATCTGTGCTCATCTGTTACCGACCTGACCTGCTGCACGATCCCGTCTCTGCCTTCTGCATCTGTTCCTGCATTGACCGTCTGGTTTGACCCGGCTTGCCTAACTCTTCTGTGCGCCTACTCTAGAGGGACTTATCTGTTCCTGTGTGTTCCCTGCTGTCTACTGTTTCCATAGCCTTCCTGGGGGCTGGTCAGGAGGACCAGGACCATGTAATCAGCACAGCATACTGGACTGGAGCCCCAAACCATGTGACACCTGCATCTTAATTACCCTCTCCCAAAGGGCACAGCGAGAGAGCCACTCCCACTGACCTGATTCCGAGAGAGAGTAAATTAAACGCCCAACCAGACCATAGTTCCAGGCCTGCCACCAGAGACAGCGCCCCCCTGTGGCCAGGCTGAACATCTTACAGCCCAGTCAGACTGACACAGAAGTCAAATTTAGGCAAATAGACCCAAACCAAACTGTAGTTTGGGTAAAGTTACATTTTGAAAACACACTTCAGGAGCCCGCCGCTACAGAAGATTGGAAAAAATGTTGCCTGGTCTGATGAGTCTGGATTTCAGCTGCAACATTCAGATGGTGGGGTCAGAATTTGGCAAATGGATCCTTCCTGCCTTGTATTACTGGTTCGGGCTGCGGGTGGGGGTGTAATTGTGTGGGGGATGGGAACACTTTGGGCCCCTTAGTACCAATTGAGCATAGTTTAAACACCACAGTGTACCTGAGTATTGTAGCTGACCATGTCCATCCCTTTATGACTACAGTGTCCCCATCTTCTGATGGCTCTTTCCAGCAGGATAATACACCGTGTCACAAAGCCCCAATCATCTCACCACTGGACAATGAGGTCCCTGTCCTCCAATGGCCTCCACACTCACCACATATCATCTGATTGGCATCATGGATGTGCAGCCAACAAATCTGCAGCAATTGCGTGATGTTATCATGTCACTGTGGAGCAAAATCTCTAATGAACATTTCCAACACCTTGTTGTATCTATGCCACCAAGAATAAAGGCAAAAGGGGGTCCAACCCGCTACTAGCAAGGAAAGTGGCCAGTGAGTGTATATAAATTGACAAAAAAAAAATATTTTTATTTACAGGCACTTATCAATTTAAATCTTAAGAAAAAAAAAAAAAAAAAGCAGACTGCTTCTGTATTTCTACGTGTTTCTTAGAGCCGGTTCACACAGCGGGCGATGCGAGGCGACACGACTCGCCTCGCCTCGCTCTCGCAAGTCGCCCCCGTTCTGTACAATGGAACCGTTCTGAGAGGAGCGACTCGAGTCGCTCCGACTCAGAAAAAAGGTTCCTGTACTACTTTTGGGCGACCTCGGGGCGACTTGCATTGACTTCTATACAGAAGTCATTTGCAAGTCGCCGCTGAGGCCGCGGCAGGTCGCGGCGAGGCAAGTCGGAGTCGCCTCGCCTCGCCTGCAGTGTGAACCGGCCCTTAGGTAACATAAAAAAAATTTAATAGAATTAAGTAAATATTTTTTTTCTCCCATCCATACTGCTCTGAAAGAGAAAGTTAAAACATATGGTTCTCTGGCTCTGCCTGTGTTGCCACATGTCTGTTGTATATAAATAGAGAAAAAAAAAAAAAAAGCACCGGGTGTAATTTTTTACATTTTTTTATTATTATTGCATCATATTTGGTTAACTATTGAAGAACCAGGAAAGTTCCCTCCATCTGTGACCATCTCTATGCATAATATATGACAATGTAGGGCATCTATTATTAGTCATATTGCAGATGTGGTCTCCGCTGTGGGCCGGATCATTGTATGGTGGGCACGTTTACACTATATTTTTGCTTTGTGGTACAGTAATTTGAGCCCATTTTCATGTAATTAAAGTCATCATATAAAAATTAGTACATCGAGACGTGTTTTGAAGAAATAATTAACAGGCATGTAGGCGTCGGGGTAATGCAGCTGTGGATCAAATGTATTTTTTGTCAGGGAAAGGGAATCCATCAAAAGCTGAACTTTGCACAATTTTATTTAATATTAATTATTATTTAGAGGACCAAAGAACCTAAAATAAAAACTTTACAAAAGCTGCCTTATATAAATAAGCTTTATAATTAGGGATTTTTATTGTCATAAAAAGTGTTTGGGGACCCAAGTCCAGCCCCAAGGGACATATATCAATGCAAAAAAAAAAGTAATTTAAAACTACTTGCGGCTATAATGAATTGTCGGTCGGGCAAAACATATAAAAGTTCATTGATAAAAATGCCTCCACAGGGAACCCCAAACCAAATAAAAAAAAATGCGTGGGGGTCCCTTCAAATTCCATACTGGGCCCTTCAGGTCTGGTATGGATGTTAAGGGGAACCCCGCGCCAAAATTTAAAAAGAAAATGGCGTGGGGGTCCCCCTCAAAATCCATACCAAACCCTTTAGGTCTGGTATGGCTTTTAAGGGGAACCCCCTGCCAAAATAAAAAAATAAATGGAGTGGGGTCCCCCCAAAAATCCATACCAGACCCTTATCTGAGCACGCAACCTGGCAGGCCGCAGGAAAAGAGGGGGACGAGAGAGTGCCCCCCCCTGAACCGCACCACTTGCCCTCAACATTGGGAGGGTGCTTTGGGGTAGTGGCCCCCCAAAGCACCTTGTCCCCATGTTGATGGGGAGAAGGGCCTCATCCCCACAACCCTTGCCCGGTGGCTGTGGGGTATGTGGGTGGGGGGGCTTATCGGAATCTGGAAGCCCCCTTTAACAAGGGGACCCCCAGATCCCGGTGTCCCCTGTGTGAAATGGTAATGGGGTACAAATGTACCCCTACCATTTCACAAAAAAAGTGTCAAAAATGTTAAAAAAGACAAGAGACGGTTTTTGACAATTCCTTTATTAATGTTGGAAGTGGGTAAAGAAGAAAACATTAATAAAGGAATTGTCAAAAACCGTCTTTTTTTTTTATTGTGGCACGGGGTTCCCCTTAATATCCATACCAGACCAGAAGGACCTGGTATGGAATTTGGGGGGATCCCCACGCATTATTTTTTTTTACATTTTGGTTGGCAGTTCCCCTCTGGGGGAATCCCATGCCATTTTTATCAATGAACTTTTATGTGTATTGCTGGGACCGACAATTCATTATACCCGCGAGTAGTTTTAAATGATTTGTTTTCCTTTAGAAATGTAATTTTACTGTCATACTGTTCTAAATACGGGAAACATACGTCCCTTTACAGGCATACTATAGACACCCCCAGGTATGAAATTTAAAGGAATATTACACTTTTATTGTTTCACTTTAAGCATTATTAAACTCACTGCTCCCGAAAAAAATGTCAGTTTTTAAAACTTTTTTTTTTGCATTGATACATGTCCCCTGGGGCAGGACTCAAGTCCCCAAACACTTTTTATCACAATAACTTGCATATAAGCCTTTAAAATTAACATTTTTAATTTTTCATGTTAATATCCCATAGACTTTAAAGGTGTTCCTGCGGCTTTCGAATTTTCCCCTGAACACAGCATATTGTTCGGTGTTCTGCAGAACATCCAAAACAACCAAAGTTTGGCCCGAACTTATGCTCGGGCCGAAACGTTCACCCATCCCTATTTATAATTATGAAGGAACAATCAGGGCAGCCTGGTTAATTTTGAGAAAAAAAAAAAAAAAGCAGGACAGATATACCGGTATGCAATGGGGCTCCTACAAAAATAGTAAAACCAATAAAAAAGAATGTAAAAAAAAAAAAATGTAAAAAATAAATGTAAAAAAATACAATTGTAAAAAATAGTAAAAATAATGAAATAATAATAATAATAATAATTAAAAAGTGCTACTGACACCGTCCACTGCTCTACTGACACCAATCTCTGCCCTACTGACAATATCCACTAATCTACTGGCACTGTCCACTGCCCTACTGGCAAGTTCCACTGCCCTACTGACTGACACCAACCTCTGCACTACTGACAACATCCATTGACTTACCGACACAGTCCACTGCCCTACTGATTGAAACCAACCTCTGCCCTACTGACAGCATCCACTGCCATACTGACAAAGCCCACTTCCCTACTGACAAAGTCCACTGTCCTACTAACAAAGTCCACTGCCCTACTGACAAAGTCCACTGCCCTACTGACAAAGTCCACTGCCCTACTGACAAAGTCCACTGCCCTACTGACAAAGTCCACTGACTTACTGACACAGTCCACTGCCCTACTGATTGACACCAACCTCTACCCTACTGACACTATCCACTGCCCTACGGACAAAGTCTAATGCCCTACTGACTGACATCATCCACTTCCCTACTGACACCAGCCTCTGCCCTTCAGCTCTGGCAGATTTTACCCCCTTCAGACATTTTTTTTAATACAGGATTTTGTCAAAAACTATCTCTCGTGTTTACTACTTTTTGACACTTTTTTGGTGAATGGGTAGGGGTACTATGTACCTTATACACATTCACGTTGGAGGGTGGGATCTGAGGGCCCCCTTGTTACAGATTCCGAGCCCACAGACCCTGAAACCACTGACAAGGGTTGTCGAGAAGAGGCCCATGTCCCCATCAACATAGGGACAATGTGCTTTGGGTTGGGGGGACAGAGCCACCCCCCCTGCCCCAAAGTACCCCCACATGTTGAGAGTATGTGACCTGGTATGGTTCAGAAGAGGGGGGCCTCGTTTGGCCCCCCTTTCCTGACCTGCCAGGCTGCATGCCTGGATAAGGGTCTTGTATGGACTGGGGGGTGGGGGGGACCCGTTGTTCTTTTAAAAACTTTTTTATATTGCCAGCATTGTTTTCTTTACATTTATCTGTCAGTGGGGAAGCACGCTGAGAGATGATGAGTCATGTTTGTTAAGGACGCGGGTGGCTGGCTTCCTGACCCGCTGCCTAACACCCAGCTTTTTTTTCAAACAGAATTTGATTGTTTTTCGACCGATCCGAATTCTAATTGTTCGGAAAAGTTGTAATTTGTTAGAAAACGAATAAAGGAAACTTAATTCGGAGATTTGGATTATCTGTATTCAGAAGTGCAAAGTGCCTGGTGCATCAGAGGGGGGCAGGGCCACCCGGTTTGGTAAAGTACTTGGTTAGTACTTTTTCCCTTAGAAATCTCATTTTGTGAAGGGACTGTTCTAAACATGGGAAATGCTCCACTTTACAGGCATACTATAGACACCCCCCAGGTACGAAATGTAAAGGAATATTTCACTTTTATTGTTTCATTTTAAGCATCATTAAAATCATTGCTCCCGAAAAAATGTCTGTTTTTAAAACGTTTCTTTTTTGCATTGATACAGGGCAGGACCCGGGCCCCCAAATCCTTTTTATGACAATACCATGCATATAAGCCTTTACAATTAACCCTTGATTTTTCATGCTAATGTCCCATAGACTTTAACGGTGTTCCGGCGGCATTCGAATTTGCACCGCACACCAGATATTGTTCAGTGTTCTTCAGAATGCCCGAACAACCAAAGCTTGGCCCGAACTTATTGTTCGGGCCCAACCATTCACCCATTTCTACTGATCACCAATGTAAGGTGCATTCTTCCCACTGATCACCAATGTAAGGAACATTCTTCCCACCGATCACCAATGTAAGGGACATTCTTCCCACCGATCACCAATGTAAGGTGCATTCTTCCCAACGATCACCAATGTAAGGAACATTCTTCCCACTGATCACCAATGTAAGGAACATTCTTCCCACTGATCACCAATGTAAGGAACATTCTTCCCACTGATCACCAATGTAAGGAACATTCTTCTCACTGATCACCAATGTAAGGAACATTCTTCTCACTGATCACCAATGTAAGGAACATTCTTCTCACTGATCACCAATGTAAGGAACATTCTTCCCACTGATCACCAATGTAAGGAACATTCTTCCCACTGATCACCAATGTAAGGAACATTCTTCTCACTGATCACCAATGTAAGGTGCATTCTTCCCACTGATCACCAATGTAAGGAACATTCTTCCCACCGATCACCAATGTAAGGGACATTCTTCCCACCGATCACCAATGTAAGGGACATTCTTCCCACCGATCACCAATGTAAGGGACATTCTTCTCACTGATCACCAATGTAAGGGACATTCTTCTCACTGATCACCAATGTAAGGGACATTCTTCCCACCGATCACCAATGTAAGGGACATTGTTCTCACTGATCACCAATGTAAGGAACATTCTTCCCACTGATCTCCAATGTAAGGAACATTCTTCCCACTGATCACCAATGTAAGGAACATTCTTCTCACTGATCACCAATGTAAGGAACATTCTTCCCACTGATCACCAATGTAAGGAACATTCTTCTCACTGATCACCAATGTAAGGAACATTCTTCTCACTGATCACCAATGTAAGGAACATTCTTCCCACTGATCACCAATGTAAGGAACATTCTTCTCACTGATCACCAATGTAAGGAACATTCTTCTCACTGATCACCAATGTAAGGAACATTCTTCTCACTGATCACCAATGTAAGGAACATTCTTCCCACTGATCACCAATGTAAGGAACATTCTTCTCACTGATCACCAATGTAAGGAACATTCTTCTCACTGATCACCAATGTAAGGAACATTCTTCCCACTGATCACCAATGTAAGGGACATTCTTCTCACTGATCACCAATGTAAGGAACATTCTTCCCACTGATCACCAATTTAAGGAACATTCTTCCCACTGATCACCAATGTAAGGAACATTCTTCCCACTGATCACCAATGTAAGGAACATTCTTCTCACTGATCACCAATGTAAGGAACATTCTTCCCACTGATCACCAATGTAAGGAACATTCTTCTCACTGATCACCAATGTAAGGGACATTCTTCCCACTGATCACCAATGTAAGGAACATTCTTCTCACTGATCACCAATGTAAGGAACATTCTTCTCACTGATCACCAATGTAAGGAACATTCTTCTCACTGATCACCAATGTAAGGGACATTCTTTCCACTGACCTCCAATGTAAAACAGCAGGAGGGGGTGTTGACAAGACCTGCCCCCTTAGCTTTAAGTGTTCCTGCTGCACAGTAACATTGATCCTATAAGTTCTGGTATTAAAGTGGCCATTGTATTTTTTCTAAGAATCGTTGTCATGACCCCTGACAATTTATAATACAATCCAAATCTTTGGTTATACTTTCTTCCTCCTTTGTTTTTAAACGATAAACATTTGGAGAAAATGTATCAGATTGCAGCGTCTGACAAGCTGCCAGTACAGCTGAGTAATGGATTCTCGCCTCGACATGACTCCACTTTACGATTAGACGCGGTCTTTATGACAATGGCATTTGCGGTGTCACACCTATCAATTTTGATGAGATATGCCTCCCCGCATAAAATACATCAAACAAATACAGAGTACTGTAAGCCGTTTAAACGTCAGGGATAAAAATGTATAAAAAGGTTAGCGAGACGTTGGCATGAAAAATATGTGTATCGGCTAGGTCGTTGTGTAGTACTCTAGTACCTAGGATACTACACATCCCCCGAGCTACATATCACCCCGGGGCATCTGTACATCTCCCTTGTATATCTCTGCAGGGTAGAAATGACGTGAGTCTGTCAAGATCAACTTTATCACTTTACTGATTGAAATTCTTAAAGTGGATGTACCCAATCACTTAAATCTCATAGACACTTGAACATGGAAACGTCAATTCAAAAATAATTTTCAGACTTTAAAAAATTCTCCTGCTTTCGTTGAAATAATCTCTGGAGTTCCTGGCATGAAGATCCCTGGTTAGGTACTTCCTGTCATGGGTGACAATGCTCTGTCCCTGTCCCCCTTGCGCTCCTGTGTTGTCACCATGCAGTGGCGTCACTAGGGTTGGTGTCACCTGGTGTGGAAAACATTGGTGTCACCCCCCCTGCACCAACTATTGTCCCCCCTCAGTACAGACCCCCCCACTAAGTACAGACCCCCTCCCTCAGTACGGACAACCCCATCAGTGTAGAATCCCCCTCTTAGTGCAGACACCCCCCTTTTAGTGCAGACCCCCCATCAGTATATAATCCCCCTTAGTGCAGACCCCCCATCAGTATATAATCCCCCTTAGTGCAGACCCCCACAGTATAGACACCCCCTTAGTGCAGACCCCCATCAGTATAGAATCCCCCCTTAGTGCAGACCCCCCATCAGTATAGAATCCCCCTTAGTGCAGACCCCCACAGTATAGACACCCCCTTAGTGCAGACCCCCATCAGTATAGAATCCCCCCTTAGTGCAGACCCCCATCAGTATAGAATCCCCCCTTGGTGCAGATCCCCCATCAGTATAGAATCCCCCTTAGTGCAGACCCCCCCATCAGTGTAGAATCCCCCTTAGTGCAGACCCCCCCATCAGTATAGAATCCCCTTTGTGCAGACCCCCCCATCAGTATAGAATCCTCCCCTTAGTGCAGACCCCCATCAGTATAGAATCCCCACTTAGTGCAGACCCCCCATCAGTATAGAATCCCCCTTAGTGCAGACCCCCACAGTATAGACACCCCCTTAGTGCAGACCCCCATCAGTATAGAATCCCCCCTTAGTGCAGACCCCCCATCAGTATAGAATCCCCCTTAGTGCAGACCCCCACAGTATAGACACCCCCTTAGTGCAGACCCCCATCAGTATAGAATCCCCCCTTAGTGCAGACCCCCCATCAGTATAGAATCCCCCCTTGGTGCAGACCCCCCCATTAGTATAGAATCCCCCCTTGGTGCAGACCCCCCATCAGTATAGAATCCCCCTTAGTGCAGACCCCCCCATCAGTGTAGAATCCCCCTTAGTGCAGACCCCCCCCATCAGTATAGAATCCCCCTTTGTGCAGACCCCCCCATCAGTATAGAATCTTCCCCTTAGTGCAGACCCCCATCAGTATAGAATCCCCACTTAGTGCAGACCCCCATCTGTATAGAATCCCCCTTAGTGCAGACCCCCCATCAGTATAGAATCCCCCTTAGTGCAGAACCCCACAGTATAGACAACCCCTTAGTGCAAACCCCCACAGTATAGATACCCCCATTTAGTGCAGACCCCCCCATCATTATAGAATCCCACCTTAGTGCAGACCCCCACATCAGTATAAAATCCCCCTTATTGCAGACCCCCATCAGTATAAACACCCCCATAATACAGACCCCTCATCAGCATAGACACCCCCTTAGTGCAAACCCCCGCAGTATAGACACCCCCATTTAGTGCAGACCCCTCCATCAGAATAGAATCCCCCCTTACTGCAGACCCCCATCAGTATAAAATCCCCCTTATTGCAGACCCCCATCAGTATAAACACCCCCCTTAATAAAGATCCCCCCATCAGCATAGACACCCCTCTTAGTGCAAACCCCCGCAGTATAGACACCCCTGATTTAGTGCAGACCCCTGCAGTATAGAAAAGACACCCCCCTTAGTGCAGGCCCCCCCATCAGTATAAAATCCCTCCTTAGTGCAGACCGCCTCATCAGCATAGCGCCCCCCCCACACACACGTCCATCTACTTATGAGGAGACATATAAGTGTACCGTACAGACCTCAGAACAGCACAGCCGCGGACATAAACACACAACATGTGTGTCCCTCGGGCTCCTTCTCCTTACTGGAGGAGGAGGTGGCTTCAGTGCGCTCCACTGGGGACACAGAGACAGAGAGGCGCCGATCATCAGGGCAGCAGCGGTGTTAGTGGTCCCGCAATTCACGGGTGTCCTGCACTCCCCAGCCCCCACCTAGCAACGCTACTGTCACCATGTCACATAGGCTTCCCATATAGACTACGAGTGGTAATTTCATGAAACATTACATAGACATGGATGACTGTGGTCACCATCTGGAAACCCCCCCTACAGAAAAGCCATGCAACCATCAACGGAGTGCAGATAGACAAGAAGTGCCTGTGACTCGGATCTGAACCAGCAATCTCCGCTGTGTCTGGCAGTATCTCTTTTCGCAGAGCCACCTGAGATGCTGGACAGCTCCCTGGACAATTCCTTGGACAATTTTGTCCTAATCCTTGTTTGTGGTAAACCTTGAGCGGTTTGCTTCACCTATGAACTTCATATTTAAAGGAGTTGTAAAGGCAGAAGGTTTTTATCTTAATGTATTCTAGGCTCGGGCATTTTGGACTGAGCAGGGGACAGGGGTTGGCACTCGCAGGGGCATTTGGTGATGGAATAGTCACAGAGTCAGTCCTCCCCACTGAAATGTAAAAGGACACTGTGATATAAAGGGGGCTGCAGTGTAAAGGGACACTGTAATGAGTACAGTGCTCCTTTACAGTGCAGTATCCTATATATCACAGAACCCCTTTACATTTCAGTGCCCCTAGCAATCACAGCCTCCTATCACAGTGCCCCTTGCAGTTATGCCCCTCTCCCCTTCTTTTTCTCTCTAATAACAGTGCCCCCTTTCACTCTCTCCTTCCCCTGCACAGTCCTACCTTTGGCAGAGCAGAGATGGGATCAACAATCCCATCCTATCAGCAGGGGGGGGGGGGGCGAGGGGAGCTGCAGGTCTGGATCATGTTAACAAAGAGGTAATTACCCCCTTGTTACTATGAAAAGACTCCCTTTCTCTGTGTAGCTCCTCTAGCCCCCCCCCCCCCCCACCTGCTGATAGTGGGTGGTGAGCGGCCACCGCGGTCTGTGTTTGCGCTATCCGGACTGTAGTTGCCACTTACCTCTCACTGTGCAGCCTGGTCAACAGGTGCTCTTGTTAGGACATGTGGACTTGTTAGGACAGGCCCAGTGTGCCCTATGGCTAGTCTTGGCATGCAGGTTAGTGCTTAGACCCCACACATCTCCCGCCAGGGTAACCTGCTGGTATACTTATCCTGATGGTCAATGGAAGCCTCACTAGTGATATACTATTTACTTCCAAGCTTGGCCCTTGACCGTGAAAGCCATGAAAAATAGAGGGAAATCTTTGTGCCTGTGTAGTGCTGGATGGGGCTCATCCTCTCCTCTTCTGCTGGTTGTTGGTAGACATGTGCACTTAAAAAAATTGTTAGAATTGCTGGGGCCCCCTGCAACAAGGAGCCCGGTCACGATGGTGACTCCGGCAACCCCCTGTACGTCTGCCCCTGGGGCCAAGCCCAACCCCAGAGAAACAACCCCACACCATAATCCCTCCTCCACCAAATAATTTGGACCAGTACACAAAGCCAATCAGAAGGTCACTCTTCCAGTTCCAAACAATGACCGCCACTGTAGGTCTATTCCCCTTTAAGGGGCCGGGATCCCACTTGGACACTACAGTATACTCAAAAACACATAAGGAACCACCTATAGTGTAGTATTCATGAACAAACAAAAAAAAGTAATACAAGTATTATGCTCACATACTGTATAAATAAAAGGAAATATTGCATTCACATAAGAACATCGGGATACCCCAAATAACTGTTGGCGCTCGACTTCCGGTTTCCGTAAACATGATGACGTCACCCGGCTCCGCCAAACCTCTCTTCTGTAATAAAGAATCTGCTCACAATATGTCATTTGTTAAAGCAGCATTCCAATGACATCTAATCATTTATTTTATTTTTTTTAACATTTCTTTAGGTCATAAATTGAGTGTTTATAAGGGGTTAAACAGAGGAACATTTGTTTATCCCTTTGATCTGCAGATGAAGAAACAGAAAAGTTCAAAATGTTCACAATGTTTCTTTTTATTTTAGTGTTTCAGTGGCTGAGCAATGTTGTTAATAAACATTGCGGCTGCTTTTTAATTATTTTTTTTTGACAGCTCCAATTACCGGACTTCTTTAACACTTCAGCTGTTAACAGGGAAGACCTGCTGACAGCTCAAAGAACCGAGCCTGAAAGTATCGGTTTCAGGTATCGGTGCATTTGCCATGTGCAAATACATGGTATCGGTACTAGTATCGGTTCAACCTTAGTCATAACATTAACATATAACACACACGTGTCTTGCAAATTTTGTCCCCTGTTGCCCGTTTTAATCACTTTCAGACCGGACCAATTTGCTGGTCAAAGACCAGACCACTTTTTGCGATTCGGCACTGCGTCGCTTTAACTGACAATTGCGCGGTCGTGCGACGTGGCTCCCAAACAAAATTGACGTCCTTTTTTTCCCACAAATAGAGTTTTCTTTTGGTGGTATTTGATCACCCCTGCGGTTTTTATTTTTTGCGCTATAAACAAAAATAGAGCGACAATTTTGAAAAGAACGCATTATTTTTTACTTTTTGTTATAATAAATATCCCCCAAAAATATATATAAAAAAAAAAATGTTTCCCTCAGTTTAGGCCGATACGTATTCTTCTACATATTTTTGGTAAAAAAAATCGCAATAAGCGATTATTGATTGGTTTGCGCAAAAGTTATAGCGTTTACAAAATAGGGATAGTTTTATAGCATTTTTATTAATAATTTTTTATTATTATTTTTTTTACTAGTAATGACGGCGATCAGCGATTTTTATTGTGACTGCGACATTATGGCGGATACATTGGACATTTTTGACACATTTTTGGGACCATTGTCATTTATACAGTAATCACTGCTATATAAATGCAGTGATTCCTGTGTAAATGGCACTGGCAGTGAAGGGGTTAACCAGTGGGTGGCAGTGTAGGGGTTAAGTGTTCCTAGGGGTGTGTTACTAACTGTGGGGGGGGGGGGGGTTGGGCTTTCATTTAGTGAACACTGATCTCTGCTCCAATCACATGGAGCAGAGATCAGCGTCACTAGTTGCTAGGCAGAATGGAGAAATGCTGTTTACAACGGCATTTCTTAATTTGGCCTCTTCGTGAGACGATCGCGGGTATGCCCGCGGCGATCAAGTCCGCGGGTCCCGTGACCGGACTCACGGGGGTCCCGATGGCAGGGCGACAAATTTAAAGGGACGTACATGTACGCCCATTTGCCGCTGGTTAATAAAAAAATAAATAAACTTATATTATGATGTCCCGGCCGTTCTTATTGCTTGTGGGCATGTGAAACCCACAAGCATACTGTTTCCGGGATACGGTGCAACTGAGTGACCAACACGCACCACCCGTTCGCGTGCACGCACAATATGCCAGGATCGCAGCACCATAAACTTCTCACGTTGCCATCACAATGGTCGGCGTCATTGGAAGTGCCCTAACACTAACATTCTAAAAATGACGCCAAAATCCGCCTTTCCCCCTTGCGTCACTTCCGGTTTTGAAACGCACACATCTCCCAGGAGCGGTAGCGAGCAGAGGTGCCGAGGGAAGTGATGTCAGGAGCTGCGGTGAGGAAGGGGGGAAGATTTGAAGCGGCCATTTCCCGCCCAAAGACGTTTTTCAGTAGCGAATATCTGAATGATGGGTGCAGCTATAGGCATTATTTAGATATGCTTGTTTTCAGCCGGTGATTCTCCACACCATAAGAACAACCATATTGGTGGTTCTGCCGCTTAATCCATCTGGTGGTTCTTCGGGCTCTCCCATGCCATCGGGGACCTGGAGAATGAATCGCCTGCTGCCAGATGACGACCATAGAGACTTCCGGTGACTAGTCATCTCTTAAGCCGCGTACACACGGGCGGACTGTATGGCGTACTTAGTCCGTCGAAACACATTTCAGCGGACAGTCCGCTCGTGTGTGGGCTTCAGCGGACTTTTTCGGCGTGCAGTCTGGCGTACTAAGTATTTCGAAATTTCCGTAATATTGTCCGTCATACTTTGGTTTCAGCGGACAGTCCGCTCGTGAGTAGGCTAGTTCGACGGACTAAGAATGGCGCATGCTCAGAAAGGATTTACACGGCGGAAGGGTGCTTTGCTGTGTATTGGACTTCCTATTTCTAGTCCCGTCGTACGTGCTGTACACGTCATCGCGCAAGCTTTCGACGGACTGTTTGTGCATCCGTGTGTGGTCAAGTCCGTTCATTCGAAAGTATGATGGACTGTCCGTCGGATTGTATGACGGACTAAGTAGGCCATACAATCCGCCCGTGTGTACGCGGCTTAAGACCGTCGGAGGCCCAGGTGCGATGTTATGACGTCACATGCGAGCTGCAGATGTAAACAAAGCCTCGATCACGGGTGGTAAGCATGAGATCGTGGATTTCTCATGCTTTCCAGCCTGGAGGAGAGATGTGAGGTCTTATTGACCCCACATCTCTCTATAAAGAGGACCTGTCACAAGCTATTCCTATTACAAGGGATGTTTACATTACTAGAAATAGGATTAAAAGTGATCATTTTTTTTTTTTTTTTTTTACAGAACGTGTAAAAATAAAAAAAATTTAAGTAAAATAAAATAAAAAAATATTTTTTTTTTTTAACATGCCCTTGTCCCCAGTAGCTCACGCTCAGAAGAGAAAGCACACGCAAGTCCCACCCACATATGTAAACGCTGTTCAAAGCACACATGTGAGGTATCACCGCGTGCGTTAGCCCCTGTACACACGGTCGGAGATTTCGACAACCAAATCCGTCGGATTTTGTCCGTCGAATCTTGTCGGAAGCGTTTGCATACACACGGTCGGACAAAGTTGTCGAAAAATCCGATCTTTCAGAACGTGATGATGTAATTTCGTTACGATGGGACTACATTCAGGCGAGTAGCCAATAGCTTTGATGTAGGAATTTGATCTGAGCATGCGTGGCACTTGGTCCGATCAAAATTCTCTACACATGATCGGAGTATGTCCGATCGGACCAGTTGGTCGGAAAATATTTCCAACAAGTTGGAAAATTGGGTCCGACGGATATTCCGACGGAATCAGTCCGATGCATACCACACACAGTCGGATTATGCGACAACACGGTCCGATAGGAAACATTCCGACGAATTCTCTGACCGTGTGTACAAGGGCTTAGAGTGCAACAATTCTAGCACTAAGCCTCCTCTGTAACTCTAAAAATGTAACCTGTAAAAAAGTTTAAAGTGTCGCCTATGGAGATTTTTAAGTACCAAAGTTTGCCGTCATTCCATGAGTATGCGCAATTTTAAAGTGTGACATGTTGGGTATCTATTTACTCGGTGAAACACCATCAAATTTCTTATATTATGTGCTGCACAGCAATACATTTTTTTTTTATGGATGGAACTCCGCCTTGAGTTTAATTTATCTTTAACCGCTTCCCGACCGTCTCAGGCAGATATATTGTGGCAGAAGGGCGCGTGCAGGCAGATTAACGTAACTGTACATGGCCCTTTAAGAGGCAGCTTGTGGGCGGGAGCTCCATAACCACGATTGTGTGTCCCACGGACTTGATGTCCATGGGGATACCCGCGGTCGTCTCACGGTGAGGAAGAACGGGGAAATGCTGATGTAAACAGGCATCTTCCCGTTCTGCCTACTGACACTGTCACTGATCTCCGCTCCCTGTAATCGGGAGCGGTGATCAGTGTCATGTCACACACAGCCCCCCCCCCCCCCCCCCCCACAGTTAGAATCACTCCCTAGGACACACTTAACCCCTACAGCGCCACCCAGTGGTTAACCCCTTCACTGCCACTTGCATTTACACAGTAATCAATGCATTTTTAATTGCACTGATCACTGTATAAATGTGAATGGTCCCGAAAACGATCCAAAATTGTCCGACATGTCCACCATAATGTCGCAATCATGATAAAATTAATGATCGCCGCCATTACCAGTAAAAAAAAAAAAAATTATCAATAAAAATGCCATAAAACTATCCCCTATTTTGTAGACGCTATATCTTTTGCGCAAACATATCAATAAACGCTTATTGCGATTTTTTCTTAGAAACTGAGGAAAAAAAATGTTTGTTTTTTTTAAATATATTTTTTGGGGATATTTATTATAGCAAAAAGTATTGAATTTTTTTCAAAATTGTCGCTATTTTTTTTGTTTATGGCGCAGAAAAATAAAAACCACGGAGGTGATCAAATACTACCAAAGGAAAGCTCTATTTGTGGGGAAAAAACAACGTCAATTTTGTTTGGGAGCCACGTCGCACGACCGCGCAATTGTCAGTTAAAGTGATGCAGTGCCAAATTGTAAAAAAATAAAACGCTCTGGTCTTTGACCAGCCAAATGGTCCGGGGCTTAAGTGGTTAAAGAAATGTTGTTTCCGAGCTGCTATAACTCATGTTAACACGAAGCCATAGAAATGATTGGCTATAATTTAATTACAACAAAAACGCTGAGTTTGCCCAGATTTCCCATTGGATGGCATGGGATACAGAAGCTCGTTTTAAGGGCAGCAAATGTGACTCAATCAGGCCAATGCAGAGCGAGTTTTCTAACAGGAAGCCAATCCATCAGTTGCCTCTTTGCAATATATTCCCCAAAGATACGATAAGGAAAAACAAAACGCGGCAACTATCAGAGTTTAAGTTAACAAGAGAATATAAAAAAGAAGAATCGCTTTCTCCGGCGGCCGCCAACAACAAACATCGGTGAACAATATGTGATAATTATTGCAAAGAGCTCGACCCCGGGGTGCGGGAGGTGCCGTAAAGGGGTCAGAAGTCTCTTGTAACTCAATTCCTGAACCAATTATTTCTTGATTATGTGTGTAGTCCAGCAGATTTCTCAGGCATAACTTCCGCTGTAAAAAGAAACAGAAAAAAAAAAACAAGCAGGAAAAATTGGTAACAATAATGCCAAGGATACGAGGAGATTCTATTTTACAGATTTGTTTCCACCAACTCAGAACACTTTCATCTGATCTGATTTACCCACTTTAAACCTTAAAAGCTTCCAGCGCTGTCACACTTTGAACAACAGTTGCGCGGTCGTGCTACACTGTACCCAAATTACATTTTCATCATTATTTTCACACAAATAGAACTTTCTTTTGGTGGTATTTAATCACAGCTGGGTTTTTATTTTTTGCAGGAAAAAAAACAAACCAAAAAAGACCGACATTTAAAAAAAAAAAAGCTGTTTAATAGTTTGTTATAAAGTTTCGAAAACAGGTAATTTCTCTCCTTCATTGATGTGCGCTGATGAGGCTGCACTGATGGGCACTGATAAGCTGCACAGATGGGAACTGATAGGCACTGATAAGGTGGCACTGATGGTTGGCACTGATGGGCGGCACTGAAAGGCACTGACAGGTGGCACTGATAAGGCGGCACTAATGGGCACTGATAAGCACTGGTGAGGTAGCATTGATAGGTGGCACTGATGGTTGGCACTGATGAGCGGCACTGATAGACACGGACAAGGTGGCACTAATGGGCACTGATGAGGCAGCATTGATAGGTAGCAGTGATGGTTGGCACTGATAGGCAGCACTGATAGGCGGTGCTGATAGGCACTGATAAGGCAGCACTAATGGGCACTGAAAAGCACTGATGAGGAAGCACTGATAGGTGGCACTGATGGTTGGCATTGATGGGAGGCGCTGAAGGGCACTAGTAGGTGACACTGATAGGCAGCACTGATTGGTGGCACTGATGGGCATTGATTGGCAGCACTGGTGGGCAAAGGAAGGTGGCACAGTAGGCACTGGTAGGTGGCACTGTGGGCACTGGAAGGTGGCACTGGTGGCTACTAGACATGTGCGATTCGTTTCGTATGAATCGAAAATTCATACGAATTTCTGAAAATTCGTACATTTGTACGAATCCGAAATACGAATTTTTCTGCATACAAATTCTGTACGAAATACGAAATTTAGTTTACGAATTTCGGATCCAAATTTATAACGAAAATTTGTAATTGTTACGAAAAGTTAAGGAACCTAAAAGTTAAAACCCCAGGAAGTACAGCACAGCGCAGGTATGGGGGGAACCCCTCATCATGATAAATTCATCATAACGAACTTTCGTTATTTTTATGAAAAGTTTACGAACCCAACGAAAATTTGTATTTTGTACGAATCCGAATTGAATTTCGGACACGAATTCCGAAATACGATTTTTTTTAATACGAAACAGAAACGGAACGAAACAAATTTTTTGATGGCGCCCGTGTCTAGTGGCTACTGATAGTTGGCACTGGTGGTCATTTATGAGGCAGCTGCGGCTCTCTGTGTGAGGGACCGATGTCCCTCTGACAGAAGCCGGTTATCGTCTGCTGACAGCGTGAGGGGAAAAAAATGTCTGATTACCGATTTTCTGTATACATCACATGATCAGCTGTAAGGGATCGGCTCATTACTACGATCTGTGATCAGCCGGGTCTCATAGACTTGGTGATCACAGAGCACGCTGTAGGGATGCGCAGGCAGCTCTTGCACGGGAGGATGACCATGGATGCCCTCCCGGCAATTTAGCACCGCGCTGTAGCCATCTTTCAGTTGTAGCACGGGCGGCAAGTAGTTAAAGGGCAGCTGCACCCAAACAGATAAAGAGATAAGTTGAATTTCAAATGCCGTTTCAAATGCCGCTTTATGCATTCACATAACCCCTTGAACCCAGTCTGGACAGTATAGTCACCTGCTGACTTGGCTCCATCCGCAGGATAAGACACAGAAATTGAATCTGATGCAACTTTATTCCAGATAATTGAAGTACAGAGGATCATAGGTGTGCACAGCCTATTGCATTAGGGTGTGCACCCCAAAGCTCAAACACACATGCGCATACCTCCCAACATTTGCATTTCAGAATGAGGAACACTTGAGTAACGGAGTGACCAAAATGCGCTCAGCCCAAATCCTCTGTCGGGCAAATTCCCTATGCCTGCACAAGTCCTCTCCCCAGGTCTATTACAAATCCTGACCTCAACCCGACAGAATGCCTTTGGGATGAATTGGAGCAGAGACTGCAAGCCAGGCCTTCTCACCAACATCAGTGCCTGACCTCACAAATGCCCTTCTGCAGAGCTCAAGTCCTGCGGGAACGCATGGGAACGGAGTTCCTGTACTTTTTCCACAACAGGAACTCAGTTCCCGTTAGCAGCCGCGTCCTGCGAGACTTTAAAGTATGCGAGCTGTGTGGCAGGTTCTACACCAGCAGCTGCCGACACAAATCGCAATAGTAAGTGCCGCACACCTGACCATTCAGGCATTTCCAGTAGGGGGCCCCATGACAGCTTCCGCTTCGATATACCTGTCAATCACAGCTAGCTGACGGGTAGATCAGGTCCTTGCTGCTAAGAGATTGTATTTAGTCAGACCTCTCGTGATGCGCTCCTCCCCTCCGGCCCCTCCTGATTTTCTGTCTCCTCATCTCCCCCCCCCCCCCAGTCTCCTGCATGCTTGCTCTTTGTGTCCCGCTGAATCCCCCCCTCCTCTATCTTCAATGCCATATGATGAGAGACCCCAGAGGAGGAGCACAGCTATTCTGCTCACAGGACATGCAGGGAGAGAGGTGAGCTGAGGGAGGAACATCAGTTTGGGGTGGTAAGCTGAGCACAATACCTGGCAAAGTTTAATGCCAGGAGGGAAGTTTATGTGGAAATATGTGAAGGGTTGGAATAGCAGTGAGTGTGTGTTGGAGCCCCTGCAGAGTTTGCCGCCCCCCCAAGCTAACATACATCTCCTAAGCAGGAACACATCTCTATCTCCCCAAGCATTCTGTCCAGATAATGTGCAGTTCATTTATCACCTTTCTGTTTAACCCTGTGTTATCCAAACTCTGTTCAATGAAAAGTGTAAACTCACCACATAAACACTCTATATACAAAATAACATCCCCCAATAAAGATCAGAACATGATGTTCACATTTACATGGAAGCACAATGGAATGAATGCTGATTATTCAGAGAATTACCGTATTTATGTTTATTGAGGATTGTTTTTTTTTTATGTACGAACAGTTAAGCTTCATACACACAATACAAAAGTTGGATGAAAAATTCCACTTTTGAAGCGTTCGTGCATATGAGCGTATCATTTTTTATTTATTTTTTGGTGTGGGGAATGGATCTTGGGTGGGAGTTCCCACACTTTTTTCCCCAGGACTTGACCCCTGTCCATCTGGAAGAATGGTCAATCATTCCCACAGACACACACCTAAACCATGTGGACTGCCTTCCCAGAAGAGGCGAAGCTGTTATAGCTGCAAAGGGCGGGGCCAACTCAATATTGAACCCTACGGACTAAGACTGAGATGCCATTGAAGTTTATGTGGGTGTAAAGGCAGGTGTATCAATACATTTGGCAATATAGTATAAAGTATTCCAACAAGATAACTACCTCCAAACACACCTCCAAGACGACCACAGTCTTACTCAGGGCCGATCCTAGGGTCACAGACACCTGGGTGCAAAAATATTTCTGGTGCCCCCACATGGGCGTGGTCACCTTACTAACCCCTCCCCTTTACACATGTTACTATGGCAACGACTCAAACACAGAGATGCTCCCCTAAGAAGTCGTCATTACCCTAGGATCCTCCCATGGTCTTTTAACAATAAAGAAAACACAGGAAGAGCGTACACTGAGACCTGGAGGGGGGTCTCTCTGATGCACACAGAGAGGACTTCTGTTAGAGAGTCTGTTCGAAAGAGCCCCCAGACATAGTACAGGAGATGGTCAGAGACTGCAGACATGTTACAAGAGATGGTCAGAGACTGCAGTTCCTATGGACGTTAGTAGATAATAGCCGATCGGCCCTCTCACCTGACCCAGCGATACAGCAACAATGGTTCCTCTGATCAGGAGTCAGCTCACTCTGAATTGCCTGTGGCGACTCCGCTGGGTAGAGCCCAGATCTGTATTCTGGCAATGACTCCATTAGTACAGAACCACCCCCCTCCATTAGTACAGACCCCCCTCAAGACAAACCACCCCCCTCCATTAGTACAGAACCACCCTCCTCCATTAGTACAGACCCCCCCAAAACAAACCAACCCCCTCCATTAGTGCGGACCCCCAGAACAAACCACCCCCTACATTAGTACAGAACCACCCCTCCTACATTAGTACAGACCCTTACGCAGAACAAACCACCCCCCCCCATTAGTACAGAACCACCCCCCTCCATTAGTACAGACCCCCTCAAGACAAACCACCCCCTCCATTAGTACAGAACCACCCTCCTCCATTAGTACAGACCCCCCCAAAACAAAACAACCCCCTCCATTAGTGCGGACCCCCCGGACAAACCACCCCCCTCCATTAGTACAGACCCCCTGGGACAAACCACCCTCTACATTAGTATAGACCCCCCAGGACAAACCACCCCCACCCCTCCATTAAGCTAATTAAAAAACACCCGGGCGGCAGCTGGAGAGGAGAGGACAGTGTGCCTCCGCACTGCCCGGGTGGAGAACATAGCGTGTCAGGCTTGGGCAGCAGGCGGGAGTTACACACAGGAGGAGGAGTGTGTACACACACGTCGGGCACAGACCGCCCCCCCCCCAGTGATGTCATTGCGCGGCTGGTCTCTCTAGACACAGAGACACAGCCGCTCCGATCTCCGCTCTCCTCCTCTGACAGGAAGAGGGAGGGGGGATGGGCTTTGGCAAGAAACAAAGCGGCGGCTGCCACAGTGACCAGCGGAAAGAGCCACCTACGGACAAAGAGAGGAGAAGGAGGAGGAGTGAAGGGAGCTCTCTGGCTCTTCAGCGCCCCCACCTCTGTGGCGCTCGGGTGCACTGCACCCTGCCTAGGATCGGCACTGGTCTTACTACAGAAGCTGAGGGTAAAGGTGATAGACTGGTCAAGCATGTCTCCAGACCTAAACCCTATTGAGCATCTGTGGGACATCCTCAAACAGAAGATGGAGGAGTGCAAGGTCTCCAACATCCACCAGCTCTGTGATGTCATCATGGAGGAGGGGAAGAGGACTCCAGTGACAACCTGTGAAGCTCTGGTGACCTCCATGCCCAAGAGGGTTAAGGCAGTGCTGGAAAATAATGGTGGCCACACAAAATATTGACACTTTGGGCCCCATTTGGACATTTTCACTTAGGGGTGCACTCACTTTTGTGAGATACTGTGTATATATATATATATATATATATATATATATATAAATATATATATACATATATACACACACACACACACACATATATATATAGTCACCGAAAGTAACTTACTTTATGGTCCCCGGTGTTTATGACGGAACCCCTTTATATGTTCCAGGCCAGGTTGTGCTGTGTGGCAGAGCTGTGTAAATCTTAGGGCTTGATGAGCAGAAAAAAAAAAAACAGCTCCCATATACTATATGTATTTTTTGCTGTGTATTTAGCTGTGTGACCGGGACTCATTTTTACTTTTTAGTTGTATTTAGTCACTCAGTGTCAGCAGAAAGTATTTCTCTGTCTTTCTTTTCCTCTCACTTTTTTTGGCAGTTGCGCTTTCTGATAAAACGGAGGGCAGTAAAACACTTTCTAATAAAAAGAAGTAGATATTAAAATAACTTTTTTTTTTTTTTCGAAACATATATTTGCTGTTATATTTCCCTCCTCTATGGAGAGCTGCTGTCCAACTGTTATTTGGCTGATTTGGGTCCAAGTTTTCTGGCAGAGAATGATAGCGAGTGCATTAATCTGTGTGCCCAGCCATAAATCTCTAAGCTGGATGGATCTGCTGCAGAATGACAGGAATACAGGCCAAATTCCCCGCTTCTGCTGTCTAGGTATTTTTATGTACTTAATAACTTTTACATATAGGACTTAAAGGAGAACTATCATATATATATATATATATATATATATATATATATATATATATATATATATATATATAAAATTTTTGGAGGGATATTTACAAATGGCATTCCAGAAATAGATGTCCCACACCCCACTTTTTTTTATTTTTTTTTACAATACAGCTGTAGGGATGTGTAGTAGTAGTAGTAGTAGTAGTAGTAGTAGTAGTAGTAATAATAATAATAATAGTAATAATAATAATAAAAAATAACATTTTTGGAGTGATATTTACAAACGGCCCTCCAGAAATAGATGTCCCACACCCCACTTTATTTTTTTTATTTTTTTTTACAATACATCTGTAGGGATGTGCAGTAGTAGTAAAAAAATATATATATATATATTATTATTATTATTATTATTATTATTATTATTATTATTATTAATAATAATAATAATAATAATAATAATAATAATATTATTATTATTATTATTATTATTATTATTATTATTATTATTATTATTAATAATAATAATAATAATAATAATAATAATAAATGTAAAAATGAATAATAAATATAATGCTCTTTATTAATGCAAATGCTGAGCAGTTATGTTGATTAATCCCTGTCCTTTATCAATATCAATGCCTGCTCGGAGAAATGTTTCTTTTATTCTGCATGTGAGATTCAATTATAATTGTATATCTGCTACATTATTGCCAAAAAATGCAGTTTCTATCAATGAATTTAATATTTTGTTGTCTTGCTGAAGTTCGGCGCTTGTCGTTAAAAGGGCGCTTTTCATTTTTTGCAGATTGGAAGGGCTGCTCTCCAATGTCAGCGAGGGAGGGATCGGTATATTTAAAATACTGCCAGTAGCATCCCATCCAGATGTCAAGTCAGCTTTAGGCTGGAAGAGCGTGGGGTTTTGCTGCAGTAGGATCACGCACCATTGACTCCAGCAAAGAGCCGTCTGTGTGGCCCGCGGACCGTGATCACACCGAGTCCTCAGCAGATGGGCACCGGGAGAAAACGGTACAGGATCTGGGACTACGCACAGCGCCATGTTTACAGCACATGCCTTTCCCTGGAAGTTAATGCTGAACTCCGGGAACACAAAGCTTTCACTTCAATACATTCCTCAAATGGCCCCAAAAGGATATCAAATCCACTTGGTAAGCATCAATTGCTTTTGCAAGCCCAGACATCACTTTGTAAAAGTAGTTGTGACGTCATCCTTGTGCTGTACATGGCCTGTGCAGAGAGCAGAGCCGTGGGAGGGGCCCAGCAGGCTCCACCCACTACAGGAAACTGAAGGAGGGGGGAGCGGAGACAAAACCAGTCACCCTGCACAAGGAGAGAGATCAGCAGCGAGCGGTCTTTGTTACAGGAAGTCTCACATTGGATTACTGCACAGATCTGGAGAAAATTTGACAATACACATGACCAATGCATGCAGACAGTATTTGATTATTTGGCTTTAACGCCTTCAGATCCACGCTGTAGCCGTCAGACCTACATTGCTGGGAGGCCGTCAATAGACGTCCTCCCCTTTTCACGCTCCTCGCACGCCCCCTGCAGGCTGTGATCACTGGGTCAATGAGACTTGGGTGATCACAGATTAGAGTAAGGGGACAATCCTGGCCCCTTACCACATGATCAACTGCAGCCAATGACAGTTGATCCCATGATGTAAACAGAAGATGATGCCAGCATGAGGAGAAAAAAATTCAATCACTGGCTTCTGTTGAAGGGACATCAGTCCCAAAGAGGAAGATGCACAGCCATCTCATCTGTGCTCACTAGTGCCACCTGCCAGTGCCACCTGCCAGTGCCCACAGTGCCACAAATCTGTGCTCACCAGTGCATAAGTGCCAGCAATCAGTGCCACATATCAATGCCCACAAGTGCCACCTATAAATGCCCACCAGTCAGGGGAGGACTGACCATTCAGCCACTTGGGCACTGCCCGAGGGCCCCGGGCCACTAGGGGGTGCATAAGGGTTGCCAGCATCAGTAAAACCAGGGACAGTATGTAAAAATCCAGATATTATAGCTGCCCCACCTCTCCAGTACCTTCTCAGCCAATAGAAACATATCTGTGTACACTGTGTGTACATGTATGTGTAACCTGTGTGATTGTATACTGTGTCTGTGTGTTTGTGTATACTGTGTGCGCCCATCTCTGATTGCCCGGGGGCCCCATGAGTTGTCAGTCTGCCCCTGCCACCAGTGGTGCCAATCAGTGTCTCATCAGTGCCACCTAGCAGTGCTGCCTATCAGTGTCACCTACCAGTACCGATCAGTGCCCATCACTATCACCCATCTGTGCCCATCACTGCCACCCATAAGTGCCAGCTATCAGTGCCACCTATTGGTGCCCTTCAGTGGCACCTATCAATGCCCTTCGGTGCCACCCATCAGTGCCACCTCTCAGTGCCCACCAATGCCACCTATCAGTGCCCACCAGTGCCACCTCATCAGTGCCCACCAGTGCCATCTATTAGTGCCCAACAATGCAGCCTATCAGTGCCCATCAATACATCATATCAATGCCCATCAGTCGATCCCGGCCCCTTACCACATGATCAGCTGTTGGCCAATGACAGCTGACCACGTGATGTAAACAGAAGGCAGAAGATCAGTAATCTTTTTTATATATATATATCATGTATATCATGGCTGCTGAGCCCTGACACCGTGGTCAGTTTACGTCATCCGCAGCTCACCGGTCATGTGAGCTCTGAGCGTTGCTCTGAAATAGGGTATAGCAGGCAATGCAGACACAGCACCTAGGATAACAAGACACAAAGGTTTATATAAAATGTCTCAGTAGGTTAGCAACCACTTTAATCACTTTGTCTCCAAAAGATTTTACTCCCACCTTCATGACCAGGCCATTTTTTGCTATTTGGCACTGAACTACTTTAACTTTTTGCAATTGCGCGGCCATGCCACACTGTACCCAAATAACATTTTATATAATTTTTTTCACACATATAGAGCTTTCATTTGGTGGTATTTGATCACCTCTGCGTTTTTATTTTTATTTTTTATTATTATTAATATTATTATTATTATATAGGTGAAAAACAAAGGATACATTTGAAAAAATGTTTTACTTTCTGCTACAAAACATATCCAATAAAAAAATAAAACAAATCAAATGTCCCCATAAATTTTGGCCAGAATGTATTTTGCTACATGTCTTACATAAAAAAATAACCCAATAAGTGTAGAATAATTGATTTGTATGAAAGTTATAGCGTCTACAAAATATGGTGTTTATACTGGGATTTTTTATTTTTTATCTATACCACTAACGACCATGATAAGCAACTTATAATGGGACTGTGAGGCCGCGTACACACGGGCGGACTGTCTGCCGAAACTAAGTTCGTCAAACAGTCCGCTCAAACTTTTGAATGAACGAACTTGCCCACACACGGCACTTTTTGAGCGGACTAAGTTCGTCGTACTAAGTCCGCGCAACTTTTGAAATGAACGGACTCGCCCACACACGAGGAGGACAGTCCGCTCATTTCGAGTGCGTGTCAAGGTATGCGGGGCCCGCAAAGGAGACGTCGCTGGCCCCGCCGCCTGGTATGGACTTAAAGGGCAACCCCAACGCCGAAAAAAATCGGCGTGGGGGTCCCCCCAAAGTCCACAACAGATCCTTGTCCGAGCACGCTACCCGGCCAGCCAGGAAAGGGGGGCGAGCGAGCGCCCCCCCTCCTGAGCCGTACCAGGCTGCGTGCCCTCAACATGGGGGGGTGCCTTGGGGAAGGGGGGGCCGCGCGGCCCCCCCACCCCAAAGCACCTTGTCCCCATGTTGATGAGGACAAGGGCCTCTTCCCGACAACCCTGGCCGTTGGTTGTCGGGGTCTGCGGGCGGGGGGCTTATCGGAATCCGGGAGCCCCCTTTTAATAAGGGGGCCCCCAGATACCGGCCCCCCACCCTATGTGAATGAGTATGGGGTACAATGTACCCCTACCCATTCACCTGTAAAATAAAAGTACCCCAAAAAAAACACAACACACGAGATAAAATATTTTATTGCACAGCTCCGGGGGTCTTCCGTCTTCGGGGGTCTTCTCGCCGGTCTCCTCCGCTATCTTCTTGTAGCTCTTTTGCTAGCGGAGGAATCCGGCTTTCTTCCTCCCCGCCGCCGGCCTCTTCTCCCGACTTCGGGGGTCTTGTCCCCCTCTTCGGTTCTTCTGCCGGGCCACCGCGCCTTCTTATAGCTCTTTTACAGGCGGTGGCCCGGTCTTCTGTCGCCGCCGTCGCCGTCGCCTTCCGTTCTTCTTCTTCTTCTTCTTCTCCAGGAGATGTTGACACGTCGCTCTCTCCGGCCGGAATGCCAAAGCCGCGCTGCGCGGCCACTTATATAGTGACAATGGGGCGGTGTCACATGGTATATGTCACATGGGTTGGTCACATGGTGACCCCGCCCCCTTATGATGTCATAGTCCCCATGTGACATCAACCCATGTGACCAACCCATGTGACATATACCATGTGACACCGCCCCATTGTCACTATATAAGTGGCCGCGCAGTTGAGCAGTGGTCGGTGTCAGTAGGGACGTTGACTTTGTCAATAGGGCAGTGGTCAGTGTCAGTAGAGCAGTGGTCGGTGTCAGTAGGGCAGTGGTCGGTGTCAGTAGGGCAGTGGGCGGTGTCAGTGAGGCAGTTGACATTGTCAGGGTAGTGGACGGTGTCAGTAGGGCAGTGGTTGGTGTCAGTAGTGGACGGTGTCAGTAGGGCAGTTGACTTTGTCAGTAGGGCAGTGGACGGTGTCAGCAGGACAATTAACTTTGTCAGCAGGGCAATGGTCGGTGTCAGTAGGGCAGTGGATGTGTCATTAGAGCATTGGTCGGTGTCACTAGGGCAGTGGTCGGTGTCAATAAAGCAGTAGTCGGTGTCAGTAGGGCAGCGGTCAGTGTCAGTAGAGCAATTGTCGGTGTCAGTAGGGCAGTTGACTTTGTCAGCAGGGCAATGGTCAGTGTCAGTAGGGCAGTGGATGTGTCATTAGAGCATTGGTCAGTGTCAGTAGGGCAGTGTAGGGTGTCAGTAGGGCAGTGGTCGGTGTCAATAGAGCAGTGGTCGGTGTCAGTAGGGCAGTGGTCGGTGTCAGTATGGCAGTGGTCAGTGTCAGCAGGGCCGTGGACGGTGTCAGTAGGGCAGTGGACGGTGCCAGTGGAGCAGTGGATGATGTCACTAGGGAAGTGGATGGTGTCAGTAAAGCAGTGGATGGTGTCAGTAAAGCAGTGGCCGGTGTCAGTAGAGCTGTGTACTTTTTTTACAATTACTGTCAATATTTTTTACAATGTTTTTATTTTTTCTTACATTGTTTTTTTTACTATTTTTTAGGAGCCCCATTGCAGAGCTTTGCTGAAATATCAGGGGTCTAAACAGTTTTCACTTTTGAGACAGAGAAAGGGACTGAAGACTGAAACTCCTCAACTGTACTGGACAGTAAATGAACAGAAAGTGCTCTGAGCTGAGAGGGTTCCTGTTCCTTCACAAACTGAAGCATAAGAAACAGTAAATGCTGGCCCTGCCTGTCTCACAGGCCGCCTCGAGCATAGGGAGCCACAATCTGATCTGCATAACGTGTCCAGTTGGATTAAAACCCAGACACATGATTCAAGACCTGGACAGCCTGGTGAATCCTAGACAGGTGGCAGCCCAAAATTGCAAACCTCAAAATTGACATGCCAACCAGATGGGTGAGATCATATTACCATGGTAGTGATGCTTTGTTTCACATTACCTCAGTATGTTGCGTTTAACAGGTGACACTGCCTGTCAAATTCATTGATTAAATCCAATGGGACGGCACTGAAATAGTGTGCCAAACGTGGCTATGGTGGCATGGTGGTTGAATGTAAAATCCCCAATGGGATAGAAAACAATTTCTTGGGGATTAAAAAAAAAATACTATACTGCTACCTGCTAAATGTCTGTAAACTGGCTGTCAACTGCGGTCTAAAAAAGCATTCCACTGTGGATCAATGTTCAGAAGATGGTAAAGCCCACCGCCTGTGTAAAGAAAGCCTAATGCCTCGTATACACGATCAGACTTTCCGCCAACAAAACCATGGATTTTTGTTCGAAGGATGTTGGCTCAAACTTGTCTTGCAAACACGCGGTCACACAAATGTTGGCCAAAAATTTGGAACATGGGAATGTGGTGACGTACAAGACATACGACGAGCCAAGAAAAAGGAATTCACTTTTGGAGTTTTATTACCTATAACGTTGGTGTCTTTTGTTTTTCTTTTTTCTTTGTATATGTGTGTGTGTGCTCATTCGTATATACATGCACAACTATATTTAATTCTAATGAGGCCTTTGTTTTCTTCAGATTGTTACCATAATTGTAGGGATTTCTTTTATCACCTACCTATTCCATTTCCCTCAAAGAGGCCCCCGTAGTATCAGTGGTCGGTGTCAGTAGGGCGTCATTTTCAGTGGTGTATTTTTTTTTTACTCCACTGGGTGGCGCTAATGCGTCTTCCTCCTAAGGCACTAATTTGGCCTAGTCCAATTGGCGTCTTACTGGTTGTAAAGCAAAAATTAATCTAGCCTGGTATAATTTTAACACATCTTGACTTTAATTTAGCTAAAATTGACATACTTTTACATCTGTTTGCCATTACTACATTTGTACACTGACGGTGTATCCATGTCCCAGGATTTGGCATAAGTTCCGGTGCGCCGTCTGGTGTCATTTCCTTTGCGCTGTGTGGCGGCGTCTTTGTTTACTTCAGTTTTTCTCCTGTATCTTTCGTCACTTCCGTTGCAACCGCTTACAAGGCAGATGCCACTGTAGCATCCTTTCCTCCCCTTTTTTGGTGCCGTTTTCTTGGCACTAGATTGGGGAAGTGGAGGGTATATAAGAAACCCTGGTGGAGGCATTCTAAAGCCTTGTACACACGGTCGGAGAATCCGTCGGAATGTGTCCTATCGGACCGTGTCGTCGGATAATCCGACTGTGTGTGGTATGCATGGGACTGATTCCGTCCGAATCTCCGTTCCGACCCAATTTTCCAACATGTTGGAAATATTACCCGACCAACTGGGCCGGGCGGACCTAATCCGATCATGTTTAGAGCATTTTCATCGGACCAAGTGCCACGCATGCTCAGATCAAATTCCTACATCAAAGCTGTTGGCTACTAGCCTGAATGTAGTCCCATCGTAACGAAATTACGTCATCACGTTCTGAAAGATCGGATTTTTCGCCAACTTGGCCCGACCGTGTGTATGCAACAGTTTCGGACATGATCCGTCGGACTAAATCCGACGGGCAAAATCCGACGGATTTGGTTGGCAGAATCTCCGACCGTGTGTACAAGGGCTAAGTGATGGCCACTACGAGAGGAGGAAGGTTTTGTTGCTGAATTATGTTTTCAGGTATTTTATTATGTCTAATTCCTGGGTGATATTTTTCATCTTTCTATATGGATTATTGATCAAAAATCCTTCCTCTTAGGTTTTTTTTTGCCTTCTAGGGGACCTCGGACTGTAGCAGTTCTCTTGAATCGGGATTTTTGAAAGTCCATCTTGTTGAATGTCAGTCCTGAATATTCAATTCAAATATAGGTATATCTTATGATTTATTTCATATGGATTTTTTAAAACTTTTTATTTTTGTGTTTTCATTAAATCTTGTCTACTTGTTTCTATCCCTATTTAGGCTTTTTACCCACCAGTTGCAAACATATATGCCTTTTTATCTTATAATACCTTCTACGAGCACCAGATGATCTACCTGTGGGGTTTCTTTTTGACCTACTTGGCCTTATCAATAGTCTCTACATCATCCGTATTTATGATTGATCCACCTATATACAGGTAAATCTGCCTCAATTGGGTTTGTCATTGTGGTATCAGTTTTGACATTAGTATTAATTATATACTTGTGTTTTAGAATTTTTGATTTATTGTGTATTATTGTATTGTCCATATTGTAATTCTTGTGTATTGCTCTTCTTTAATTTCAGTAGATAGTGCCTGCTAAATATAATACTCCTGAGGAAGCTACTAGAAGTGGTGAAACATGTTGAGAATAATTTTTAGCTGCACGTTCTGAAACAAAACTGTACTGTAATTCTGAATGAAACAAAATTCTTTTATTTTCTTATGTCTTTTAAAAAATTCTTTCTAAATAAATACTACTTTTTGATATAATGTGTGTGTTGAATGCTACACCTTCAAAATCCCATTTCTCTATATTTCTTGCTGAGAAAAAGGAAGTTCAATAGCCAGTGCGGCTCCTTCTGCTTGATTCCCGAGCATAGGTGAAGTTTTGTGCATCGGACACATGATCAGAAATTCTGACAACAAAGTTTTATTGGTGGAAAATTTGAGAACCTGCTAGCCAACATTTGTTGGCAGAAAGTCAGACAACAAATGTTTGATGGAGCGTATGCACGGTCAGGCTTTCCGCCAATAAGTTCACATCCAACATTTGTTGGCTAAAAATCCGGTCGTCTGTACTGGGCATTAGCCCCTTGTACACACGGTCGGAGTTTTCGACAACCAAATCCGTCGGATTTTGTCCGTCGGATCTTGTCCGAAACTGTTGCATACACACGGTCGGACTAAGTTGTCGAAAAATCCGATCGTTCAGAACGTGATGATGTAATTTCGTTACGATGGGACTACATTCAGGCTAGTAGCCTATAGCTTTGATGTAGGAATTTGATCTGAGCATGCGTGGCACTTGGTCCAATCAAAATTCTCTACACGTGATCGGAGTATGTCCGATCGAACCAGTTGGTCGGGAAATATTTCCAACATGTTGGAAAATTGGGTCCGACGGATATTCCGACGGAATCAGTCCGATGCATACCACACACAGTCGGATTATCCGACGACACGGTCCGATAAGACGCATTCCGACGGATTCTCCGACCGTGTGTACAAGGGCTTAGGCCGCGTACACACGGGCGGACTGTTCGCCCAACTTTGTCCGCTGAACAGTGTTTCAGCGGACAGTCCGCTCGTGTGTGGGCTTCAGCGGACAGTTTCAGCGGACAGTCTGACGAACAAAGTTTTTCGGAATTCCCGTAAGACAGTCCGCTGAAACTTGGTTTGAGCGGACAGTCCGCTCGTGTGTAGGCTTGTTCGTCAAACTAAGTTCCGCGCATGCTCAGAAAGGATTTACACGCCGAAGGTTGCATTGCAGTGTATAGGACGTCGTTTTTCTAGTCCCGTCGTACGTGCCGTTCACGTCATCGCACACGGTTTCAGCGGACTGTTCGTTCATCGTGTGTGGTCAAGTCCGCTCATGCAAATTTTGAGCGGACTGTTTGTCGGATTGTTTGACAAACTAAGTTGGGTGAACAGTCCGCCCGTGTGTACGCGGCCTTAGAGTGAATGGGCCCTCCTAAAACTAATACTTTTATTAGGTTTTTTTTTTTGTTTTTTTCATCATTTGTTACATTATGATGCAGCTGTTTCATGGGCTTTGTAAATAGTCATGCTTCATTAGGTTTTTTTTTTTTTTTTCATTTCCACCAGGCATCAAGCAATCAATGAAGCCAGCATCCAAGTCAGAGTTCTGAGATGTACCTATTGCTTTCAGCTGCCCAGCGAGTCTCATTATGTGAAATAGGTGGCCAATATAGGAAATTCACGAAGCCATGAGCCATCTTTGGTTTATCTTTCAAGTACATGCCTACACACCTGCAGAGACAGAAAAGAGAGGACGTGCCTGACTGGCACTGCATGCTTCTATAGTGAAGGAAAGAAGAGCCTCTGGACAGAAACATTCTCCGCCTCATTTATAAACATGTTTATTTCTTCTCCACATGTTGCATTGTGCCGCTTAGTTCAGTAACACATGAGTTATAAAAAAAAAAAAAAATCCCTGGGGGTTTTTATTTATCCACTTGCAGACCGGACCATTTTGCTGGTCAAAGACCAGACCACTTTTTGCGATTCGGCACTGCGTCGCTTTAACTGACAATTGCGCGGCCGTGCGACGTGGCTCCCAAACAAAATTGACGTCCTTTTTTTCCCACAAATAGAGCTTTCTTTTGGTGGTATTTGATCACCCCTGCGATTTTTATTTTTTGCGCTATAAACAAAAATAGAGCGACAATTTTGAAAAAAACGCATTATTTTTTACTTTTTGTTATAATAAATATCCCCCAAAAATATATAAAAAAACATTTTTTTCCCTCAGTTTAGGCCGATACGTATTCTTCTACATATTTTTGGTAAAAAAATCGCAATAAGCGATTATTGATTGGTTTGTGCAAAAGTTATAGCGTTTACAAAATAGGGATAGTTTTATAGCATTTTTATTAATAATTTTTTTTTTTTTTTTTTTACTAGTAATGGCGGCGATCAGCGATTTTTATTGTGACTGCGACATTGTGGGGGACCCATCGGACATTTTTCACAAATTTTTGGGACCATTGTTATTTATACAGTAATCACTGCTATACAAATGCAGTGATTCCTGTGTAAATTACACTGGCAGTGAAAGGGTTAACCAGTGGGTGGCAGTGTAGGGGTTAAGTGTTCCTAGGGGTGTGTTACTAACTGTGGGGGGGTTGGGCTTTCATTTAGTGAACACTGATCTCTGCTCCAATCACATGGAGCAGAGATCAGCGTCACTAGTTGCTAGGCAGAATGGAGAAAAGCTGTTTACACGGCATTTCCTCCATTCGGCCGCTCCGTGAGACGATCGCGGGGATGCCCGCGGCGATCGAGTCCGCGGGTCCCACGACCGGACTCACGGGGGTCCCGACCAGCGCGGGAGCGCGCCGCCGGCGGCGTGCTCCCGATGGCAGGGCGGCATCGAATATTGGACGTACCTGTACGCCCATATGCCTGCCCGTGCCATTCTGTCGACGTACATCGTCATGCGCTGGTCGGGAAGTGGTTAAAATACATGTACAGTAGGGCCAAAAGCTTTTTTCTTGGATGGAGTATTAAGGAATTAGAACCCTCTCAGGTATGCATTGCTAAAAAAAAAAAAAAAATAACCAAGAGGCTCTGGGACTTCAGAATGTATTGGTTCAATGAAACAAAGAAAAAAAAAAACATAATTCCAGATGTGTACCCGGAATGTAGCTTATATAGCTACATAGTTAGTAGGTGAGGTTGAAAAAAAGACACAAGTCCATCAAGTCCAACCTATGTGTGTGATTATATATCAGTATTACATTGTATATCCTTGTACGTTGCGGTCGTTGGGGTGCTTATCTAATAGTTTCTTGAAACTATCAATGCTACCCGCTGAGATCACCACCTGTGGAAGGGATTTCCACATCCTTGCCGCTCTTACAGTAAAGAACCTTCTTTTTTTTTTTTTTTTCCATAACAACGTTTATTAGAAAAAATAATGGAAATACAAAGACCTTGCACAGACATTATACATGCATGCAGTGGAGGACTATACAAATTCACTCTAAACCGGAGATAATGATCAGGAATCAGCATATTCAGTTGAAATATAAAACTAATTCCCCTGCTCTGATATGTAGGCTAAGGTTTTCCTATGTGGTCTTTATCAGGTTCGTGTTAAACAGATATATCTCTCTGGCCAGTTAAACCGGGCCTTTGTCCTAGATTTTATCTGTAGTAGTAGGCCAAGTTGGGAGTCATAATTTGTCTGACCGTAGGCAATTTTAGGATGTCGACTAGAGGTGTTTCCGACCTAGCTTCTGGTCATGTTGATATGAATGGTATGTGGTCTTAAGAGTTGTGACAGACCATTGGGTAGTCCTTCTAATGGTCCGTGGTGGAGAGGTATGTAAAGTAATCAGGTCAGGGTCTTAATAAGAAAGGGGAGTGTAAGAACAAAGAAGAGGGAAAAGAAGAAAGAGAGAAATGAGGGGGGGGGGGGGGTAGGGAAAGAACCTTCTACGTAGTTTAAGGCTAAACCTCTTTTCTTTTATTTTTAATGAGTGGCCACGAGTCTTGTTAAACTCCCTTCCGATAAAAAGTTTTATCCCTATTGTGGGGTCACCAGTACGGTATTTGCATATTGAGATCATATCCCCTCTCAAGTGTCTCTTCTCCAGAGAGCTTAAAACATAAAACTAGAAAGAGGACCATCCTCCGGACTCTTTGGGGCCTCTCTGACTACCATCTGCCCCTCTTCTTTTCTCTTTCTTCTCCCTGTCTCTGTTTTTTTTTTCTACTTCCTTCCATCCCCCTTCCACCACCTTCCCCCTGCCCCTTGAACCCCCCCTTTCCTTCCCATATCCAACCTTCCATTAATGCATTCTCCCATCGAACAAAAACCTTTTTCACCTTCACCATAACATCACAAGAACCGTACAGGCCACACATATTAACTGGTTCTTTCCCAAACAATACAAAGGCCACCAGTCACCCAAACAACCGTCTATACATTCCAGGTCCAATAAACAGCCTAATGCCGTGTACACACGATCAGATTTTCCAACAAATATTGGATGTTGGGCGGAAAATCCGACCGTGTGTATGCTCCATCGAACATTTGTTGTCGGACTTTCCGCCAACAAATGTAACAAATGTAATTGTTGGCCAACATTTGTGTGACCGTGTGTATGCAAGATAAGTTGGAGCCAAAAACCTTCAAACAAAATTCCATGGTTTTGTTGTCGGAAAGTCCAATCGTGTGTACAAAGCATTAAGCCGCGTACACACGGGCGGACTGTATGGCCAACTTAGTCCGTCAGACAATCCGACGGACAGTCCGTCATACTTTCGAATGAACGGACTTGACCACATACACCACTTTTTGAGCGGACTAATACGGCGTACTAAGTCCGCCATACTATCCGCCCTACTTTTGAAATGAACGGACTCGCCCACACACGCGGAGGAAAGTCCGCTCATTTCGAGCGCGTCTCCAGGTAGGCGGGGCCCACGAGGGAGACGTCGCTGACCCCGCCGCCTGGTATGGACTTAAAGGGGAACCCCAACGGCGAAAAAAATCGGCGTGGGGGTCCCCCCCAAGTCCACAACAGACCCTTGTCCGAGCACGCTACCCGGCCAGGAAAGGGGGGCGAGCGAGCGCCCCCCCTCCTAAACCGTACCAGGCCGTGTGCCCTCAACATGGGGGGTGCCTTGGGGAAGGGGGGGCCGTGCGCCCCCCCCACCCCAAAGCACCTTGTCCCCATGTTGATGAGGACAAGGGCCTCTTCCCGACAACCCTGGCCGTTGGTTGTTGGGGTCTGCGGGCGGGGGGCTTATCGGAATCCGGGGGGCTTATCGGAATATAAGTGGCCGCGCAGTGCGTCCCTGGCATTCCGGCCGGAGAGATCATCGAGGCAACATCTCCTGGAGAAGAAGAAGAAGAAGAAGAAGAAGAACGAAAGGCGGCGGCGGCGACAGAAGACCGGGCCACCGCCTGTAAAAGAGCTATAAGAAGGCGCGGTGGCCCGGCAGAAGAACCGAAGAGGGGGACAAGACCCCCGAAGCGGGAGAAGAGGCCGGCGGCGAGGAAGAAAGCCGGACTCCTCCGCTAGCAAAAGAGCTACAAGAAGATAGCGGAGGAGTCCGGCGAGAAGACCCCCGAAGACGGAAGACCCCCGGAGCTGTGCAATAAAGTATTTTATCTCGTGTGTTGTGTTTTTTTTGGTACTTTTATTTTACAGGTGAATGGGTAGGGGTACATTGTACCCCATACTCATTCACATAGGGTGGGGGGCCGGTATCCGGGGCCCCCTCATTAAAGGGGGCTCCCGGATTCCGATAAGCCCCCCGCCCGCAGACCCCGACAACCAACGGCCAGGGTTGTTGGGAAGAGGCCCTTGTCCTCATCAACATGGGGACAAGGTGCTTTGGGGTAGGGGGGGCGCGTGGCCCCCCCTTCCCCAAGGCACCCCCCCATGTTGAGGGCACGCGGCCTGGTACGGCTCAGGAGGGGGGGCGCTCGCTCCCCTTTCCTGGCCGGCCGAGTAGCGTGCTCGGACAAGGGTCTGTTGTGGACTTGGGGGGGACCCCCACGCCGATTTTTTTCGGCGTTGGGGTTCCCCTTTAAGTCCATACCAGGCGGCGGGGCCAGCGACGTCTCCTTCGCGGGCCCCGCCTACCTGGATACCCGCTCGAAATGAGCGGACTTTTCTCCGGGCGGGAAAAGTCTGCTCATTTCAAAAGTACGGCGGACTGGCATACACACGGGCGGATTGTCCGCCGAAATGCGAGTCCGACGGACAGTATTACGGAAATTCCGAAATACTTAGTCCGCCAGACTGCACGCTGAAAAAGTCAGCTGAAGCCCACACACGAGCGGACTGTCCTCTGAAATGTGTTTTGGCGGACTAAGTTGGCCAGACAGTCCGCCCGTGTGTACGCGGCTTTAGAGTTGTATTTTTTTTTATTGGTTGGAGCAGGAGGGGGATTGGGGAAATGGGATACTCCAAAATAATTAACATACTTCAATTAGAGCACAATCTTCTCTTGAATATAACACGAATAATGAAGAGTCTATCCTCCAACAGCTAAAGACCTCGGGGCAACTTTCTTGGGCTTCTACTTACCTTGCGCCAAGACACATTTCTGGTACCCAGTGCAATCTTCAGGACACTGTACAGTCACAGGGATCAATTTATGGGGTTTACTCACAAGTCCTCAGGGCAGCTATACACTTTATGGCTTCCGCTGTACCCAATCCAATAAGTATCCTTCTCCAAATCAGATCCATATGGAGAAGTCCTGCAGTCAGTTCCAGGCCACTTCCAGGCCCAGTCCTACACCTACTGTGACCTCACAGAGGAGCAATTAAGTCCATAGGCTGCCTCAGGGGCAACAGCCCCCCCTGAGGCTGAGGACTCTCCTTTCTGGGGAAAGACTATCTCTCCAATACTTAAATATTTATCAGCTGCTCAAGCACCATCTAGCTGCACCTCTCCAGGAACCTCCCCAGGTATTGGCTAGGCCCTGATCAGTATTCAGACTGGTTATTTAAATTCTCCCTCCTTAAACTCTAGAAGCTTCTTATAGAGGCAAAGGTAAGCAATTAAATACTCAACCTGTAAAACTCTGAACACACCAAACCAATCACTGCTCCCTTGATTACAGAGGGAGCCTAAATGTACCTAGCAACCTAACAAGGATGGTGCTACACTTGGTTGTGGGGTCCATCTCCAATCCAACAAGAATCAGATATTGTATTTTCTTATATTTCTCTGTAAGCTAATATTAATGATGAGCTGAACATATCTGGGTTCAATTTTGGGGCAGATTCAGATATCAAAGTGCGGGTGCTGAGTCATAACCCCCATATTTGGTCAATGATGTCATGGGATCCCAGGGACTTCATTGACAAAATATGGTCAAGTTAATATGGTCAGTGATAATCAGAGGGAAATCTTGCTCCTTTCTTTACATTTTAGTGGTGGGGACTGGATGTCATCCATTCCCCTAACTGTAGCTGGCTTCTGTGTTCTTCACCTATAGCAACCTCCTTACCCATAAGGCAAGCAGGCCTACTGGTACTTAGTTGCCCCCAGGACTTATACGCTCTGCTATAGTGCCTGGCTACCACGTCAGGGCATGCGTGAACTGAGCAAAGGAAATAGGTATTAGCGGTTGACAGACAGGCAGAGGGGTTCAATGACAGTCCAGATACAAGGCAGGCAGAGTTCAGAGAATAGTCGATGTCCGATCTGAGGTCATACACAGGGAAATCCAATAAGCAGAGCAGACAAACAGGAAGCTTGGAAAACATGTAACAACGTGCAATACCACAAGCATGACATTGCAGACTTGGCTGGCTTATATCGGGTCTGTTCTCCATCCAGAGTCTGGCCACAATTAATCACCTTGTAGGTGGACAGACAGACAAGGAGAATGCCACAGCCAAAACCAGGATGCTGGGACCAGCAGCTATTACAGAACAGGAATGAACATGCTCCTGACACTGGAACTGTTGTTCAGCTAAGAAAAACAATGGGACCAGATGTGTCAGCAGTCGGCGTTTTTTTTATTACATTCGGCAGGTCAGCATGTGTCCAACTTGGGAATTGACATGAGTTTGCATTGCTGAACAATGTAATTGGGATTGGATATACATCATGGAACATTTTATTTTAACCCCTTAATGCTGGCACCTCCCGGTCCCTTGAGAGGTTTCGGAGGCAGGGCGGGGGTTTCTGATCATGTTACCGCCGTGATTGGCTGTCGCAATGGTCACATAATCGGAAAGCTCCCGATCGCAAGTAGAGATAGGGAGCTTTCCTTTAGCCTCCAGCAACTGTGACTGGAACACGCAGGGCGCTCGCTCTCGGCACAGCTCTTTTTACATTCTAGTATGCAAATCTGTGTTAAGGCCCACCAGCCAAGAGACTGCACACTCTGGGTTTCGGGTAATTTATTATGAACGCAGTTCATAAATTCGTAAATTCAAAAATTCCCAAAGTTGTAAATTCATAAATTCGAAAATTCATAAATTCGAAAATTCATAAATTCGAAAATGTAAAAATTTGTAAATTCGAAAAAAAATTTATTCGTAAATTCAAAAATTCGGAAATGTTAAAATTCATAAATTCGGAAATTCATAAATTTGAAAATTCGTAAATTTGTTAATTCGAAAATTTGTAAATTCATAAATTCAAGAATTCATAAATTTGTAAATTCGAAAATTTATAAATTCAAAAATTTGCTAATTCTTAAATAAAAAAAATCATAAATTCGTAAATTTGAAAATTTGTACATTTTTTAATTCGTAAATTCAAAAATTCCTAAATCTGAAAATTCGCAAATTTGTACATTTGAAAATTCTAAAATTCATAAATTCGTAAATTCGAAAATTCAAAAAAATTCATTAATTCATAAATTAGAAAATTCATAGATCTGAAAACTGATTAACTAATAATAACTAACTATTAAATTATAGGTATTGGAAACTCCTTTCAAATTTGGCTGTTAGTGAACTCAACGAATACGAATTTAACCAAAGTTACGAATTATTCAAAATAACGAATGCTGCATCTAAACAAATGGAACGGAACTAATTAATAATCATATATAATTTAATTAATTAATTATTATTGATTTTATTTATTATTATTCATTTTTTCCGTTCCATTTGTTTAGATATGGCATTCGTTATTTCAGATAATTTGTAACTTTGGATAAATTCGTATTCGTTACATTCACTAACAACCAAGTTTTAAAGGAAATTCCAATACCTATGATTTAATAGTTAGCAATAGTTAAGTTATTATTAGTTAGGTATTACTTCCGATTTTTGAATATTCGAGTTTTTGAATACTCGAATTTAGAATTTCCGAATTTTCGAATTTCCAATTTTACGAATTTTCGAATATTCGAATTTACGAATATTTGGAGAGATTTGTTAAATGGGGTTCTTGTTAATTCTGATATTTCCGAATTAAGGAATTTGTCAAAAATTTGTTAAAAAAACGAGTTTTGAAAAAAAAAAAAATTAAACATGTCTAATGCTAAATCTATTTTCTCTTTCTGCCGGCTCTCCTGTGTGTTTCTATAATCTTGTGCATACACTTGGCATTGCAGTGACGGGTATAGGCAGGTAAAGCACTGATTTAAAACTTTAATGAATGTCTCTTATAGGGATGAGCCGAACACTCTGGTGCAAACTGTTCGGTTCGCACCAGAACCTGCGAACAGACCTAAACTTCGTGTGAACTTTAGAACCCTATTAAAGTCTATGGGACTCGAACGTTCACAATCTAAAGTGCTCATTTTAAAGGGTAATATGCAAGTTACTGTTCTAAAAAGTGTTTGGGGACCTGGGTCCTGCCCCAGGGGACATGTATCAATGCAAAAAAAAGTTTTAAAAACGGCCGTTTTTTCAGGAGCAGTGATTTTAATAATGATTAAAGTGAAACAATAAAAGTGTAATATTCCTTTAAATTTCGTAGCTGGGGGGTATCTATAGTATGCCTGTGAAGGGGCGCATGTTTCTGGTGCTTAGAACTGTCGCTGCACAAAGTGTCATTTGTGCAGGAAAAAAAGTCTTTTAAAATCACTTGCGGCTAAATTGTCGGGTCTCCGTAATACAGAGAACACTTAATAAGTGTTCTCTGTATTAGCCGACAATTCATTCATTCATTGATTTAAAAAAAAAAAAAAAAGCGTGGGGGTTCCCCTAAATTCAAATACCAGGCCCTTCAGGTCTGACATGGATATTAAGGGGAACCCCGTGTCAAATTTAAAAAAAAAATTGACGTGGGGGTCCCCCCAAATATCCATACCAGACCCTTCAGGTCTGATATGGATATTAAGGGGAACCCCGCATCAAATTTAAAAAAAAAATTGACGTGGGGGTCCCCCTAAATATCCATACCAGACCCTTTATCCGAGCACGCAACCTGGCAGGCCGCAGGAAAAGAGGGGGGGACGAGAGAGCGGCCCCCCCTCCCTCCTGAACCGTACCAGGCCACATACCCTCAACATTGGGAGGATGCTTTGGGGGTCTGTGACCCCTCAAAGCACCTTGTCCCCATGTTGATAAGGACAAGGGCCTCATCCTCACAACCCTGGCCGTTGGTTGTGAGGGTCTGCGGGTGGGGGGCTTATCAGAATCTGGAAGCCCCCTTTAACAAGGGGACCCCCAGATCCCGGCCCCCCCCCCTGTTTGAAATGGTAAGGGGGTACAAAAGTACCCCTACCATTTCACAAAGAATGTGTCAAAATGGTTAAATAAGACAAACACACTTTTGAAAAATTCCTTTATTAAAAATAAAAAAAATTAAAAAAAAATTCCAGCGGTGCTAATCCACTCTTGCTATCCAGCGACGGATCTCCGGGGTCCAGCGATGGATGATCATATCCAGCGACGGGGATCTCTCAGTCCAGCGCTGTCCATACATCCGTCTTCTGTCTCCTCTCTGGAGACACTGCAGAGAGCCGAGCGCTGACATTTCTTATATTGGGAGGGCGGGGCCACCCGTCACCTGACCCCGCCCCTCTGACGCAGGAGAGGGAAGCCAGGGGTTCCCCAGTGACGTGTGGGTGACCCCGCCCCCTCTGATGTAACGCAGGTTTCCGCAGTGTCTCCAGAGAGGAGACAGAAGACGGATGTATGGACAGCGCTGGACTGAGAGATTCCCCCGTCGCTGGATATGATCATCCATCGCTGGACCCCGGAGACCCGTCGCTGGATAGCAAGAGTGGATTAGCACCACTGGAATTTTTTTTTAATTTTTTTTATTTTTAATAAAGGAATTTTTCAAAAGTGTGTTTGTCTTATTTAACCATTTTGACACTTTCTTTGTGAAATGGTAGGGGTACTTTTGTACCCCCTTACCATTTCAAACAGGCGGGGGGCCAGGATCTGGGGGTCCCCTTGTTAAAGGGGGCTTCCAGATTCTGATAAGCCCCCCGCCCGCAGACCCTCACAACCAACGGCCAGGGTTGTGAGGATGAGGCCCTTGTCCTTATCAACATGGGGACAAGGTGCTTTGAGGGGTCACAGACCCCCAAAGCATCCTCCCAATGTTGAGGGTATGTGGCCTGGTACGGTTCAGGAGGGAGGGGGGGCCGCTCTCTCGTCCCCCCCTCTTTTCCTGCGGCCTGCCAGGTTGCGTGCTCGGATAAAGGGTCTGGTATGGATATTTAGGGGGACCCCCACGTCAATTTTTTTTAAAATTTGATGCGGGGTTCCCCTTAATATCCATATCAGACCTGAAGGGTCTGGTATAGATATTTGGGGGGACCCCCACGTCAATTTTTTTTAAATTTGACACGGGGTTCCCCTTAATATCCATGTCAGACCTGAAGGGCCTGGTATTTGAATTTAGGGGAACCCCCACGCTTTTTTTTTTTTTTTTTTTTTTTTTAATCAATGAATGAATGAATTGTCGGCTAATACAGAGAACACTCATTGAGTGTTCTCTGTATTACGGAGACCCGACAATTTAGCCGCAAGTGATTTTAAAAGACTTTTTTTCCTGCACAAATGACACTTTGTGCAGCGACAGTTCTAAGCACCAGAAACATGCGCCCCTTCACAGGCATACTATAGATACCCCCCAGCTACGAAATTTAAAGGAATATTACACTTTTATTGTTTCACTTTAATCATTATTAAAATCACTGCTCCTGAAAAAACGGCCGTTTTTAAAACTTTTTTTTGCATTGATCCATGTCCCCTGGGGCAGGACCCGGGTCCCCAAACACTTTTTAGGACAGTAACCTGCATATTATCCTTTAAAATGAGCACTTTAGATTTCTCCCATAGACTTGTATAGGGTGTTCCCGCTTTTCGAATTTGCTGCGAACAGCCCAAATTGTTCACTGTTCACTGAACAGGCGAACAGGCAATGTTCGAGTAGAACATGAGTTCGACTCGAACTCGAAGCTCATCCCTAGTCTCTTACCTTAAAAGCTCTTCCTAGGTTTGCTCTCTGAGAAGATACCCGGGAAAACATATATTCACAGCACCATTTTTTTTTTTTCTTCTCTTGTTTGTATGAAAGTACATAAAATCGCTCTAATAATACATTACTGCAACAAATAATAGCAGCTTATGACACAAGGTGAGATGCCATAATTGTACATGCGGGGAGGTCTCCGGCTATTTCAGATCCAGCCTATAGTTAGGTGAATGCAAATAGAAAAAGGAAGATTGCTGGAACTGTAAAAATCACATTCCAGACTTGTGTGTATTGTCGCTGCGGAGAGGAAAAAAATAAAAACGTCTAGACATATACACAATACAGAGCTCCAATAATAATACTCAAGGACTTCCATACAATAAGGTTACAGTTAACTCTTTTTTTTTTAATAGCAAACATGTCTTATTCACTTTGTATAATGGTTTTGCACTGAGCAACCCTGATCCTCTTCTGCTCAGTGTTCCCGTCGTCGGTACTTCTGGCTCCTACCCCCCCCCCCCCCCACGAGTCCCCTCTAGCAAGCAGCACTTGAGTAGGCTCAGTCCTGAGATAGCTCTGTGTGTCCATAGAAACACAGAGCACGGCTCAAACCATAGGCCTGCGCAGGAGGTGTGCTAGATGTGCCTGGGCACACCCTAATCACTGTGTGCAGTGGCGATTCCCTTACTTACTGGGTTTGCCCCCATGTCGGTTTGGATGCTTTGGGAGATGTTTCAGGTTGGACAGCAGGAGAAGAGGCTAGTAAATATGTTGTTTACCGACCCCTTTCTTTTCTCAATGAACTCAGTGAATACGCTCGCTCACCAGGCATGTACTGGCCATTGGGGCTCTCAGTGACCCCCCCCTGTCTCTCAGCCCCCCTGTCTCTCAGCCCCCCTCTGTCTCTCAATCCCCCTCTGTCTCTCAGCCCCCCTGTCTCTCAACTCCCCCGTCTCTCAATTCCCCGTCTCTCAATCTGCCTGTCACTCAGACCCCCCTGTCTCTCAGCCCCCTTTCTCTCAGCCCCCTCTGTCTCTCAGCCCCCCTCTGTCTCTCATCCCCCCTCTGTCTCTCATCCCCCCTCTGTCTCTCATCCCCCCTCTGTCTCTCATCCCCCATCTCTCAGACCCACCTGTCTCTCAGCCCCCCTGTCTTTCAGCCCCCCTGTCTCTCAGCCCCCTTCTGTCTCTCAGACCCCCCTCTGTCTCTTAACCCCCCTGTCTCTCAGCACCCCTGTCTCTCAACTCCCCATCTCTCAATCCCCCTTACTCTCAGCCCCCCGTCACTCAGAGCCCCCTGTCTCTCAGCCCCCTTTCTCTCAGCCCCCTCTGTCTCTCAGCCCCCTCTGTCTCTCAGCCCCCCTCTGTCTCTCATCCCCCTGTCTCTCAGTCCCCCCTGTCTCTCAGTCCCCTCTGTCTCTCAGCCCCCCTCTGTCTCTCATCCCCCCATCTCTCAGACCCCCTGTCTCTCAGCCACCTCTGTTTCTCACCCCCCCATCTCTCAGACCCCCCTGTCTCTCAGCCCCCTCTGCCTCTCAGCCCCCCTCTGTCTCTCATCCCCCGTCTCTCAGACCCCCTGTCTCTCAGCCCCCCTCTGTCTCTCAGACCGCCCTCTGTCTCCCAGATCCCCCTCTGTCTCTTAACCCCCCTGTCTCTCAGCCCCCCTGGAATTTATGAATTTATGAAAATTACTATAATAATACGTTACCGCAACAAATAATAGCAACCTATTACTTAAGGTGAGATGCCATAATTGTACATGCAGGGAGGTCTCTGCCTATTTCAGATCCAGCCTATAGTTAAGTGAATGCAAATAGAAAAAGGATGATTGCTAGAACTGTAAAAATCACATTACAGACTTGTGTGTATTGTCGCTGCGGAGAGGAAAAAACTGTCTAGATATATAGAATACCAAGCTCCTAAAATAATACTCAAGGACTCCCATACAAATCAGTTTACCTCTTCATGAAAAATACATGACATGACTTTCCAAAGTGAAACTCCAAGAATTGTAAATGAATTCCCCCAACTCATCTGTAGAATATCGCAAATGGACTCAGCACTGGGAGATCATGTATTTCCCTAAGCCCTGGTTCCCATTGGAGCGATTTGGCACGCGATTTGACATGTCAAGTCGCATTCCAAAATCTGCGGCAATTTCCGGCAATGGCATCGTTTCTGTACTACTTTAGTGACTTTGGTGGGGGGGGGGGGGGGGGGTACGATTTTCATAGACATCTTTGCAGCAACCCACAAAGATGTATCTGAAATCGCCCCCCCCCCCCCCCCCCCGAACTCGGGACTGACATGCGGGAATGAAATGTTGTGAGTTCATCTGAACCTGGGCTTAAAATACAATCAGTTCAAGTGAAGCTGTAGCACACCCCAAACTGGCTCTCCTGTGCAGAATCACATATACACTATATTACCAAAAGTATTGGGACACCGACACCTCTCTTTACACACACATGAACTTTAAAGCCGAGTTTTTTTTTTTTTTTTTAAAAGCCAGCAGCTACAAATACTGCAGCTGCTGACTTTTAAAATAGTGACACTTACCTGTCCAGCGCGCCCGCGATGTCGGCACCCGACGCCGATCTCTATATCGTCTCTCGGGTCCTGCCGCCGCCATCTTGGGTATGGGAATCAGGAAATGGAGCCTTTCGGCTTCATTTCCCGGTTCCCTACTGCGCATGCGCGAGTTGCGCTGCGCAATTAGGACGGTCCCCGCTGCCTCTGGGATCTGTGTGTTTCCCAACAGGCAGCGGGGCACTTGCGGAAAGGGGCGGGCACTTGCGGAAAGGGGCGTAATCTACGCCCCTTTCCGCAGAGAGCTATCCCGAAAGTGTGAAGTGGGTGCAGATACCTGTACTGTACAGGTATCTGCACCCCCCCTCCTCCCTGAAAGGTGCCAATTGGGGTGCCGGAGGGGGGGAGGGTTCCGATGAGCGGAAGGTCCACTTTAGGGTGGACCTCCGCTTTAATGACATCCCAGTCTTAGTCCGTAGGGTTCAATATTGAGTTGGCCCACCGTTTGCAGCTATAACAGCTTCAACTCTTCTGGGAAGGCCGTCCACAAGGTTTAGGAGTGTGTCTATGGGAATGTTTGACCGCTCTTCCAGAAGCTCATTTTGTGAGGTCAGGCGCTGATATTGGATGAGAAGGCCTGGCTCACAGTCTCCACTCTAATTCATCCCAAAAGTGTTCTATCATGTTGAGGTCAGGACTCTGAGCAAGCCAGTCATGTTCCTCCACCCCAAACCATGTCTTTATGGACCTTGCTTTGTGCACTGGTCCAAATCATTTGGTGGAGGGCAGTGGCAATGTGTCCATGAAGGGCGCACAGGTGTCGCCCCCTCTCTCCAGCCACCCCCTCTATGTAAAATAGATAGATTCATGCATTGCATTAAATCTATCCATGGCCACTGTAGCCACCCCCTATTCATGCACCCAACCTCTTTTCAGACGCCGGGCACCTGAATTCCAGCGGTGGGGGTGTTTTCTCTAAGCACCTGATTAGAGCCATAGGCTCTAATAGGCTTCAAAAAAGGTGACCTGCAAGCGCAGAGCATTGCGCTCACAGACCGCCCAGGTGTGTTACCAAAGCAAATGAATATTTGCTTTTCTAACACTGAACCGCCTCTCCGCCAATCGGGAGGTGCAGATCTAATATAGGTCACCTGATTGGCTGAAAGCAGAGGTGATCCCATTGCCCACCTAGCAGAATAGGAAGGAGAGACGGAGGGAGGACACAGGAGCCATCGCCTGACCCGCTCTACCTGTCCCACAGCTTGCTGCCATCACCCGCTGCCTGAACCGCCACCACAATGGTGTAAGTTCTGGGCAGACAGCGGGTGGGCAAGTGGCTGGGGGGCACAGAGGCTACATATGATGGGCACCTAGGCTGCATATGATGGGAACAGTTGGCTGCATTTGCTGGGCACACTTGGCTGCATATGATGGGCACAGTTGGCTGCATATGATGGGCACAGTTGGATGCATATTATGAGCACAGTTGGATGCATATAATGGGCACAGTTAGCTGCATTTGCTGGGCACAGTGACTGAATATTATCGGCACAGTTTGCTGCATATTATGGGCACAGTTGGCTGCATATGATGGGCACATCTGGCTGCATTTTCTGGGCACAGTTGGCTGAATATGATGGGCACAGTGGCTGCATATAATGAGCACAGTTGGTTGCATATGATGAGCATAGTTGGCTACATTTACTGGGTACAGTGGCTGCATATTATGGGCACAGTTGGCTGCATATGATGGGCACAGTTGGCTGCATTTGCTGGGCACAGTTGGCTGCATTTGATGGGCATGGTTGGCTGCATATGATGGGCATAGTTGGCTGAATATGATGGGCACATTTGGCGGCATTTGCTGGGCACAGTTGGCTGCATATGATGGACACAGTGGCTGCATATGATGGGCAGAGTGGCTGAATATGATGGGAACAGTTGGCTGCATTTGCTGGGCACAGTTGGCTGAATATGATGGGTAGAGTTGCTGCATATGATGGCACAGTGGCTGCAATTTATGTTTTTGTTTCAGTATTTTTCAAAATTCTTCAATTCCTTTGCACCTCCCCCCCCCCCCCCGAAAAAATTTTTGGAGTACCAACCGCCACTGGTGGAGGGGGAATTATGGTGTGGGGTTGTTTTACAGCCTGGTCCCTTAGTTCCAGTGAAGGAAACACTTAAGGTGTCAGCATATCAAGACATTTTGGACACTCATGGACGAACCACCAAATTAATTTCTACCAGCACACAGAGGCAATACACGACTAAAACATTTTTTACCTGCTCCACAGTAGGAGTGGTATATATGCCGCAATGTCCATGTGCCTTCAGTACATAGGGAGGACTAAACGCCCTCTACAAGTTCATCTTAATGAACACATATACAATATTAAGACAGGATATAGGAACCATTCAGTGCCTAAACACTATTTGCTTGTGCATAATAAGGACCCTTCCAAGACCATTTTTTTGGGCATTGACAAGTTTAGTCCCCACTGGAGGGGTAGCTCACTAGTGAGGGAGATATCGAAAACTTGAAATGTCCTAGATCCATAAACGTAAAACGTATGCCCCTTACGAGTTGAATATTAATGTTGATGCAAACGCTTTCATTGATAATTCCCAAATGGTTAATTTGTGAACTTGATCTGAGACACAAGTGTAGGCCCAAATTTGAATTTTTAATTTCATCCTTTATTATTATTTTTATTTATATCATTTATATATATATATATTATAGTTCTCCTTTGAGTCCTTTTTTTAATTTATTTTTATTTATATATATTTATATATTATTTTTATCATCACTATTTACTTGTCATGTAATAGTAATAATATTTTTTAATTCATTTCAGGTTTGACTCCGATATGTTTATTTATATTACACCGATTTATTTAACTCATTTTTGATTTATTAATTAATGTGTTTAAATGTATTTCTGATTTATTCACTGAATATATCCAAATTAAATTTAGAATATTTCATTATGATTATATAATTATATTTTTATAACTAATTTTCAGGACCTTATTTTTGTTAATTTGAATCACAGTACAGTTACGTAACTATTTAATTTAAGTTATGATATACCTATTAAATCTCATTTTTGTGGATTAATATTATTGTCAATCAAATTAGGTATATTCTACATGGTCACATAACTGTAGATTAAATTGAGATTTAATTCAGGGGTTAATACTTATTTACTAATAATCTAATCCACTGTTCATTTAAAATCTTTTAATATAGTACACCTGGGAGATGGATAATGTACTTACCTATGAATTTGGGTTGTTGGGTCTCTATTAACACGAACATATAATATGATCGGCTATGAATAACACTTTATGAGATGGTGCTTATTTCGTTTTATATAATCATAATCAATGTCTATATATATATATTAGGTGGGGCTGTAAAGGTTATCTTATGGTGGCCGCTAACAAATTAAACTTTTGTCCATTAATCACTGTTAAGCGATTTGATGTGCCGTTTTCTTTCTTCCTGGCGATAGGGAAGATTTGCTCATATACGATATGGCGTGTTTAGCCAAAAGCTTGTGACTCAGAACGAGGTTTGGTTTCCTATATAAGATGGTGAGTCATTACGCTGCCCGTTCCCCATTGACAGCGTCACATATGACAAAACGCGCCTGGAGGAGGGTACGTGCTGATGTCACCACACTAGTGTACTAGGAGGACAGGCTTCTGTTGTTTGCTGGCTGACTTTGTTTTTAGATGCAAACTTTTTAACGTACCAATGTAAGCGCAACACTATTTTACACAAAAAATTGATTAGACTGTATTACGCTATGGTCTGTCTTTTTTTCTGGATCCATTGCTGGGCTCAATGGTCACAGACTACATAGGCGGTGACAGGGGGAGATCTACAGCCATCCATCCTGTGTTACTGGGTTATTCGGCCATTGATCATCCGTGCAAGCTAAAGGCCTTGCCTGGGCTATAGCCATATGCCTTTTTTTGCTTGCCATCCGGTAAGCCGGTTTTTCTTAAGGTGGCAGGGCGCTTTCTGATTGACGCCACTGTGGTGCCATTGGGAAGAGGATTTACTCCACCCTTAATGTTGATCAATAACATGCTGGTTTTATGAAGATTTTTCCTGCAATAATTGGAACTTTTTAGCGCAGCTTCTCTCATTTCTCTAAGCCTTATTATAGGCTTATCCGTAGGTACAAGTGCCAAAAAAAGGCTTTACTGTAGACATGTGCAATTTGTTTAATTCCGACTTCATTCTTTAACTAATTTCAACATATTTTTTATTTTGAAAATATCCGAATGAACAAAAACCCATTTAACTAATTTTTTGGGATATTCGTAAATTTGAATATTCAAAAATTTGTAAATTCTTCAATTCGAAAATTTGGAAATTTGGAAAGTCGGAAATTCAGAAATTCTAAATTAGAGTACCCGAAAACTCGAATATTCGAAAATCGTAAATAATAACTACTGTAGCTAACGTAACTATTACTATTAAATTATAGGTATTGGAATTTCTGTTCAAATCTGGCTATTAGTGAATGTAACGAATACAAATTTATCCGAAGTTATGAACTGTCCAAAATAACGAATGCCATATCTAAACGAATGGAATGTAACAAAAGAATAATAATAAATAACATTCTGGCGCACACACAAGGCCTTCCATATTTTTTGAGATAGAGCTGGGACCTCATTGATCCTTAGCCCATCTGCAAACTTTAGGGCTTACCAGGAACCCAGCTAACCACAGGAATCTACTTAGCGGGGAAGCTCATTGAACAGAATTAGCATACTGTAAATATTAATTGTCCCGGGTTATAAATCGCGGTGTCCTGCAAATCCAGGCTGAATCCTGCAGCAGAGCCCAGTGCCAAAACAAGTTCCGGCACTGGGCTCCACATGTCAGTGTGCGCCGTGCAATGCCCAGCCAGCAGAGTTTGAGTGAAAGTCTGGGACTGAACTCACCCCTCTCTCTTTTCCTTTCTTCCATGTGCTATAGTGATCCTTCCTGCCTTCCATGTACCATAGTGATCATTCCATCCTGCCTGTCACGTGACATAGTGATTCTTCGTGTCTTCCATGTACCAAAGTGATCCTTCCTGCTTTTCATGTGCCATAGTGATCATTCCTGCCTTCAATGTTCCAAAGTGATTATTTCTGCCATCCGTGTAGCATAACAATCCACCCTGTCTTCCATGTGCCATAGTGATCCTTCCTTCCTGGCTTCCATGTGACATAGTGATCCTTACTGCCTTACATGTACCAAAGTGATCCTTTCTGCCTTCAATGTGCCATAGTGATCCTTCCTACTTGCCTTCCATGTAACAATGTAATCCTTCCTACCTTCAATGTGCCATAGTGATCCTTCCTGCCTTCAATGTGTCATAGTGATCCTTCCTGCCTTCAATGTGCCACAGTGATCCTTACTGCCTTCAAAGTGTCATAGTGATCCTTCCTGCCTTCAATGTGTCATTGTGATCCTTCCTGCCATCAATGTGCCATAGCAATCCTTCCTGCCTGTCAGAAACCTTGAATCAGACCGAGACAGAAGTACAATTAAATCACACGTGTTTAATAACAAAAGTAAATAGAATAAACATAGTCAAAACTTAGCCAAAGTTCGGTAACCGGAATGGATAGTCAGTCAAGCCAGAAAGTCAGGATTCAGTGTAGTGGAACAGCAAGCAGGAACTGGAGCCAGAAGGGATGTCAGCCAAGCAAGTCTTTAACAGGAACGCAGGAGAGAGTCTCTGTGATGTTGACCAAGGCGAAGGCAGACATCCTCTGGGATGGATGGCTTAAGCAGGCAGGACTGACAAGCAGGATATCATCCCCAGGTGGTGAACTGTAAACAGATAGGAGCTGGCCATTAGCCAACAGCTGAGCGGCCAGCTCAGAGAAGGAAGGGCTGATTTCAGTCCTGCCTTCTACATACCAAATTGATCTTTCCTGCCTTCCATGTGCCATAATAATCCTTCCTGCCTTCCATGTACCAAAGTAATCCTTCCTGCCTTCCATGTGCCCTAGTGATCCTTCCTGCCATCCATGTGCCATGGTTATCCTTGCTACCTTCTACGTACCCTAGTGATCCTTCCTGCCTTCCATGTGCCATAATGATCCTTCCTGCCTTTCATATACGATAGTGATTCTTCCTTCCATATAACAGTGATCCTTCCCTCTCTACAATCCCTCTCCCTAAGGGTTGGTATACACTGAAGACTCCAGCTTCTGGCACAGCGATCAAACCCTATTTTATAGGTACAGGGTTGTTTTGTTTAACCACAGCCCTTAAGCCCCCCCCCCATCATGTTTGGCTACACCTACTTTTTCTGCGGTGTACATAGCACGCCGCAAGTCACTATCTCCCTGAAATGTCCCTCGTTTTCAAGTTTAAAAGTTGGAAGTTATTAAATTAGCACAGGAAGAAAATTACAAAAACCAAAACAAATGTAGCTTAAAGGGGTTGTAAAGTAAAAATTTTTATTTTTTTAAAATAACAAACATGTCATACTTACCTCCACTGTGCAGCTTGTTTTGCACAGAGTGGCCCCGAACCTGCTCTTCTGGGGTCCCTCGGCGGCTGTCTCTGCTTCCTCCCGCAGGTGCTTCTCACGTTAATGCGAGCTCCCTCGCATTGGTGAGAAGCACTGCGGGCGCGCTCCCGTGATACAGCTGGCGGCCATAGCCGCTCGCTGTATCACAAGGCCCCGCCCCCCAGCGTGCTGCATCATTGGATGTGATTGACAGCAGCGCGAGCCAATGGCTGCGCTGCTTTCAATCCATCCACTCCAGCCAATCAGCGGCCAGGCTGAGCGGCGAAGAGGACGGCGGGGGCGAGCGCGGGATTTTCGAGGGGTCAGGTAAGTAAAACGGGGGGACTGGGGGCGCCGGCAGTGTGAGATGTTTTTTCACCTTAATGCATAGAATGCATTAAGGTGAAAAAACATTTACCTTTACAACCCCTTTAAGTGATTGTAAACCCTTACAAACCACTTTGACCTACAGGTAAGCCTAGATTAAGGCTTACCTGTAGGTCCAAGAAATATCTCCTAAACCTATATGGTTTAGGAGATATTTGCCTGAAAACAGGCACCGCTGTCTACAGCGCATGCACCGTAGACAGTGGCGCGCAGGCGCACTGAGTGCGGCATTCTCAGCGACGGAGCTGCCGCGTGTGTCGGCTCCCGTGCGAATGCGCAGGAGTGACGTCATCGCAGCTTCGCCGAATGACAGCGGCGGAGCTGCGAGACCCCACCAAGAAAATGGATGCGGCTGGCTACAGGGGACAGCGGCGACTTCGCTGGCTCCTGTGTCAGGTAAGTGACACATAATGGGCTACTATGCGATGCGATGCGATGCATAGTAGTCCATTATGCTTTGCCTTTGCAGGGAATGAAAGAGGAAGTAAACTCATCAGGGTTTACTTCCTCTTTATATCACTGTGACTAATAAAAGAATAAAAAAGAAAGGTAAAAAAAATCTTTTGGCGGGTGATAATATCTCTTGGGGAAGGGGGGGGGGGGATGAATCTCTGAAATGAAGTCAATAGAAATAAAATGACAGCAAATACTATTTGATATAAAATGGCAGAGGCTTTATGATGGAAAGCTGTCTTATTTGCACTGCCTTCATGCAGAGCTACAACTGAATGGAGATCAGCAGGGAACCCGGATTGAGGATGATTACGAAGAGCTAAATGTACCAATAATCAGCTAAGATGAATGGAAACGGCAGAGACAATATTGGCACAATGCTACATCACAAACACAGCCTCTCAGGTGCGTAGTCAAGATCGGCTTCTGTAGCAATAATAAGCAGCAGGATTATTTAAAATTAAATGACAAGGGCTGAGCGGGACTTTCCTGGCTGTGCCGTGGTAACGTGCGGCAAAATGTGTGTCATGGACAGGGCTTTTTTTCCAGCAGGAACACGGGGGAACGCAGTTCCAGCACCTCCACCACCGAATGCATGTAATGGCAAAGGGGTGGCAGGGTGTGCTAGAGGGTCTATTGATGCTGGTTTCTGGGGGGATCTATTGTTCCTGGAGGGTATCTATTTTCGCATGGTGGATGTCTATTATTGTTGCTGGTGGGGGGGGGGGGGGCTCATGGTGCTAGTGGGGTCAGTTGTTGCTGGAGGGATTATTATTATCAATTTATATAGCACCAACAGTTTATACAGCGCTTTACAATGTAGAGGGGGGAAGCACAATTACAGTACAATACAGAAGGGACAGGAGGGCCCGGCTCCTAGAGCTTACGTTCTAAAGGGAGGGGGTGGTGGTACAAAAGGTAATAGATGCGGGGAATGATTTGATAGGGGTGGCTCGGGGACAGTTATGTGGGTGTGGGATAGGCTTCTCTGAATAAATTAGTTTTCAGGGATCTCCTAAAAGTGGACAGGGTAGGGGCTGATCGGATATACTGGGCAGGGAGTTCCAGAGGATGGGAGAGGCTCTGGAGAAATCCTGAAGACGAGCGTGGGAGGAGGTAACAAGGGAGCTGGAGAGCAAGAGGTCCTGGAAGGAGAGGAGGGGACAATTTGGGCCATATCTGCACATGAGGTTGGCGATGTAGATGGGGGCGATGTTGTGGATGGCTTTGTATGTTATGGTTAGCATTTTGAATTTTACACGGTGGGATAGGGGAAGCCAGTGAAGAGATTGGCAGAGAGGGGCGTCAGTCACAGATCGGTTAGTCAGGTGTATTAGTCTAGCAGCAGCATTCAGAATGTCTATGGTGGATCTCTATTATTGTTGCTGGTGGGGGGACTCATGGTGCTGGTGGGGTCAGTTGTTACTGGAGGGATCTACTGTTGATGGAGGGGTATTTTGTCGTTGACTGTTGGGGGATCTATTGTTGCTGCAGGGCATCTATTTTTGCATGGTAGTCTATTGTCGCTGGGGAGGTCTCTTGTTGCTGGTGGGGGAACTATTGTTGTTGGTTGGGCTTATGTTGCTGGGGGATCAATTGTTGCTGGAAGGGATCTACTGTTGTGGGAGTGATCTATTGTTGCTGGCTGTCTCCTCCTCCAGTCAGCCCCCCCCCCCCCACAGTTAGAAACACCTCCTAGGGAGTACTCAACCTTGATCGCCCCCTAGTGTTAACCCATTCCCTGCCAGTGACATTTATACAGTAATTAGTGGCTATTTTTTAGCATTGATTGCTGTATAAATGTCACTGGTCCCAAAAAAGTGTCAAAAGTGTGCGATCTGTTCGCCGTAATGTCGCGGTCCCGATAAAAATCGATGATCACCTCCATTACTGATAGGAAAAACAAAAAAAACAAAAAAACCATAAATATATCCCCTATTTTGCAGACGCTGTAACTTATGCGCAAACCAATCAATATACGCTTATTGCAATTTATTTTTCCAAAAATATGTAGAAGAATATATATCGGCCTAAATTGATGAAGAGATTTTTATTTTTTTTGGATATGTAGTATAGCAAAAAGAAAACAATATTGTTTTTTTTTTCAAAATTGTTGCTCTTTTTTTGTTTACAGAGCAAAAAATAAAAACTGCAGAGGTGATCAAATACCACCAAAAGAAAGCTCTATACATGGGAAATAAAGGACATCAATTTTATTTGGGTACAACATTGCACGACCCCTTCCCTGCCAGTGACATTTATACATTTATACATTTATACAGTAATCAGTGCATTTTTATAGCTCCGATCGCTGTATAATTGTCAATGGACCTAAAAAAAAAGTGTCAAAAGTGCCTGATATAATGTTGCATTCCTGATAAAAAAAAACACTGATCACCCCAATTACTAGTAAAAGAAAAAAAATACCATAAATCTGTAGCAACGGGCTCCTAAAGAGCATGCGCTATGTGTTTTTCAAAGTTAAAACTTTACCCAAACTACAGTTTGGTTTGGGTCTATTTGTCTAAATTTGACTTCTGTGTCAGTCTGACTGGACTGTGAGATGTTCAGCCTGGCCACAGGGGGTCGCTGTCTCTGGTGGCAGGCATGGAACTATGGTCTGGTCAGGCGCTTAAGTTACTCTCTTTCGGAGTCAGGTCAGTGGGAGTGGCCCTCTCGCTGTGCCCTTTGGGAGAGGGTATTTAAGATGCGGACGTCACGTGATTCGGGGTTCCGGTCCAGTATGCTGTGCTGATTACATGGTCCTGGTGCTCCTGACCAGCTCCCAGGGAGGCTATGGCCTGGGGTGCGGTTCCACCCGACTTTAATGCCACGGGGCTGGCTAGCCCAAGGCAAGGAAACTAGAGGAGGATTCTGAGGTGGTTGGGTGCCGTCTCCGGTTCGGGAGAGACCCATTGAACTTCAAGCATTCCAGGGGAGCACTCTTTAGAAGAACACCACGTGTGAGTTTGGTTTTCTTAACAAGAGCCTGGAAGGGCTGAAGTAACCGAGAGAATCCGGTCTTGTGGATATCCCCAAGCAGGCTGAAAGATCCAGGTATCCTACAAGTGTTCTACAGCTTAGGCCGCGTACACACGAGAGGATTATCCGTCCAACTTAGTCCGCTGAAACGTGTGTGGGCTTCAGCGGACTTTTTCAGCGGACAGTCTGGCGGACTAAGTCTTTCGGAATTTCCGTAATATTGTCCGTCCAACTTTGGTTTCAGCGGACAGTCCGCTCGTGAGTAGGCAAGTTGGACGGACTAAGTATGGCGTATGCTCAGAAAGGATTTACACGGCCGAAGGTTGCATTGCAGTGTATTGGACGTCGTATTTCTAGTCCCGTCGTACGTGCTGTACACGTCATCGCGCAAGCTTTCAGTGGACTGTCTGTTCATCGTGTGTGGTCAAGTCCGTTCATTCAAAAGTAGGACCGACTGTGTCAGGTCACCTAGAGCCCAGGTGACAGGTGCACACCGTAGGGTTGGGGATGCACCGCAAGGCTGTGGACCCTACGGCTGACGGCTGCAGACGAGGGACAGATCCCACTGGGGTAAGAGCGTAAGATTCCCCGGGGCGCGGAGTCTAAGAGCCAGCTGGTGTTCACCAGAGCTTCGAGTGGTGAAGATGGTCTTGGCTGCAACTGGCTCCAGGTCGCGACCCCCAGGGTCCCCCAGCTCGCACCCACAGTAGGTAACAGGAGGATAGGGATGGTGAGGGACAAAGCCAAGGTCGGGGCCACAAGCAGAACAGAATAGTTGGGTACACGCCAATAGGTCAGGGTCACAGGCAAGCAGGGATGGTCAGAACACGCCAAGGTCGGTAACGGAAATCAGAAGCAGAGCACACGACAGGAAACAGGAAGCTAATACACAAAGGTTGATCAGCAGGATAGGCTAGCAGTGCAAAGGTTAATATAGTGTAGTCTGATAGGGGCTAGGGTGGAGCCATTCCAGAGGAAGGAAATAAAAGCAGTCAGGTGAAGCTCGGCTGGTCTCTAGAAATGAACACATGCAGACAGGTAAGGAGAACAACTCTAATGCATAACCATGACAGTACCCCCCCTCTTACGAGGCCTCCCCCTCCCCCGCCTGGGACCAGGTTTAGAGGGGAACTTCAAATGAAACTTCCTCAACAGACGAGGTGCAAAGACCTCGGAAGCCAAAATCCACGACCTCTCCTCAGGACCAAAACCTTTCCAGTGCACGAGGTACTGGAGAATGCCTCTACAGAGTCGGGAATCCAAAATTTGGCTAACCTCGTACTCCTGATCATCCTCAGAGACCGGTGCTATGGTAGGGGAAGGACGAGAGAACTTATTGAGGACTAACGGCTTTAGAAGGGCAACATGGAAGGAGTTAGAGATTTTGAGGCTTTTGGGAATCTGGAGCTTGAAACAAACCGGATTCAGTTTAGAAATTATGGTGTATGGACCAATGAATCTTGGGGCAAATTTGAGGGAAGGAACCCGGAGTTTGATGTTCCTGGTGGAGAGCCAGACTTTGTCTCCTGGCTGAAAAGAGGGTGGCTTACGCCTGCGACGGTCAGCAAAACTCTTGAATTTGTTGGCAGCTTTCTGGAGGGAATCATGAACGTCAGCCCACATGGAATTGAATGATTCCTGAACAGTAGCCAAAGCTGGAATGTCAGAAGAACAAATCATAGGAAGGGGAAGCTGAGGATGTCTTCCATAAACAGTGAGGAAGGGTGTTTTCTGAGAACTGACGTTAACATGATTATTGTGGGAGAACTCAGCCCACGGTAATAGTGATGCCCAATCATCATGATGGGCAGAGACCAAGGTACGGAGAAAGACCTCTAACTCCTGATTAACTCTCTCAGTCTGGCCATTGGATTGGGGATGATAAGAAGAGGTAAAATCCAAGGTAATGTCGAGGGATTTGCAAAAGGCTCCCCAAAAACGAGAAGTAAATTGCACACCCCTGTCCGAGACGACATGCGAAGGAACACCATGAAGGCGGAAAATCTCTCGTACAAAAATGGGAACCAAGGCAGGGGCAGAAGGGAGACCAGGAAGAGGAACAAAATGAGCCATCTTGGAGAACAGATCGATTACTACCCAAATGGCCGTATTATTCTCCGATAGTGGAAGATCAGTGATAAAATCCATGGCGATATGAGACCAGGGCTCCTTAGGAATGGGCAAGGGCATGAGAAGACCAGCAGGGGCTTGAGTGGAAGATTTAGACTGAGCACAGACGTGACAAGCCTTAACATAGTCTTTAACATCCGAGCGGAGATAAGCAGGAAGGATCGGAGGAACCCAGCATGACCTGCCATCTTGGAATCATGTCCCCAACGAAGGATCTTGGTTCTTAGCTCCGTGGGAACAAAGGTCTTACCAGGAGGAATCTTTGATTCCAGGGTGGTAGAATGGGCAACAATGCAAGAGGTAGGAATGATCGGCTCAGGATCAGGGTTGGACTCCTCGTCCAAGGTGTCAAATGACCTAGAGAGCGCATCAGCTCGACCGTTGCAGGAACCAGGTTTGTACGTAATCGTGAATTTAAAACGAGAAAAGAAGAGACTCCACCTGGCCTGTCTGGGGTTCAGACGTTTAGCATTCTGTAGGTACTGTAGATTCTTATGATCAGTAAAGATCGTTATGGAGTGAGGGGAACCTTCCAAGAGATGACGCCACTCCTCCAACGCCAATTTAATTGCGAGAAGTTCCCGATCACCAATGGCATAATTTCTCTCTGCCTGAGAATTTTTTTTGGAGAAGAACGCACATGGTTGACGTTTCTTCTCAAAGTCCTGAAGAAGCACAGCTCCCACCCCCATCGAAGAAGCGTCTACTTCAATAAAAAATGGGTCTTCAGGATTTGGTCTCCTCAAGAGGGGTCCAGAGACAAAGGCCTGTTTCAGATCGTGAAACGCAGAGACAGCCTCGGAAGACCAGTCTTTGGCATTTGCACCCTTCTTGGTCAAAGCGATAATAGGCGCAGCAATGAAAGAGTAATTCCTTATGAACTGCCTATAATAATTTGTGAAGCCAAGGAAGCGCTGTGTGGCCTTGAGGCTAGCAGGAAGGGGCCAGTTGGTAATGGCAGAGACCTTTCCGGGATCCATGCGAGGACCCTCACTAGAAACAAAACATCCCAGAAACAGGACCTCGGAACATTCAAAGGAACATTTCTCCATCTTGGCATAGAGATTGTTCTCTCTAAGGCGCTGAAGTACGGTGCGTACATGGTTTCTGTGAGCAGGCAGATTTTGGGAAAAGATGAGAATGTCATCCAGATAGATGACAACAAACTGGTACAGTAGATCCCTGAATATTTCGTTGACAAAGTTCTGGAACACAGCTGGAGCATTACACAAACCAAAAGGCATAACCAAGTACTCGTAATGCCCGTCCCTAGTGTTAAATGCGGTCTTCCATTCGTCACCTTCTCGTATTCGAATGAGATTGTATGCACCTCTGAGATCCAATTTAGTGAAAATGGAAGCCCCCTTCAACCTGTCAAATAGCTCAGATATTAGAGGTAAGGGGTAACGGTTTTTAATAGTCACAGCGTTTAAACCTCTATAGTCAATGCAGGGCCTGAGGGTGCCATCCTTTTTGGCAACGAAAAAGAACCCTGCTCCTGCAGGCGATGAGGATTTCCGGATGAAACCTCTCTCCAAATTCTCAGCGACATACTCAGACATGGCTTGGGTCTCTGGAATGGATAAAGGGTAGGTACGACCCCTGGGCAGGGTTGCTCCAGGGACAAGGTCAATAGCACAGTCAAAAGATCTGTGAGGAGGAAGTACCTCAGCAGACTTCTTACAGAACACATCCCGGAAATCGCTATAAGCCGCAGGAAGATCGGACGAGACAGATGTGGTAGCAATGGGAAGTTTCCTCTTGGGGGTCACCTTGGAAAGACAAGACGAGAAACACGAAGGACCCCAGGCCAGGATCTGCCCAGATACCCAGTCCACATGTGGCGAGTGGAGCTGCAGCCAAGGAAGACCCAATACAATGGGGGTAGAGGCCTTGGGTAGGATGAGGAAGGAGATCCACTCCTGGTGGAGTATCCCTACCGACATCCTAATAGGTAGCGTCTGGAAACGGATAGGACCCCCTGGGAGCACAGTGCCATCAATTGCCGAGACTACTAGTGGAGTAGCGAGGGGAGAAAGGGTAAGCTTCATAGAAGAGGCAGTTCTCCAGTCCATAAAATTGCCGGCAGCCCCGGAGTCCAGATATGCTAGGACTGATTGGGGAGAAGTGCCTACATGGAGGAACACTGGAAGAAGGAGACGAGAAGGTGATGTTTCTGGGTCCAATACTCCACCTTCCAAATGTATTAGACCCGAGCGTTTCCCGGACGGAGCGAGCAGGAGTCACGAAAATGACCCTTTCCCCCACAATAAAGACACAAGCCCAGAGTTCTGCGTCTAGCACGTTCTTCGGGGGTTAGTCTGGTCCGGCCCAGCTGCATGGGCTCCTCAGCAGATGGAGGATGCTCCACAGGGCGACGGGGAAAAAGCTCAGGCTGACTAGAACCTGGGGGGTGCTGGCGTCTTTTTTCTAAGGACCTCTCCTGGAAGCGAATGTCAATTTGATTACATAAGGAAATGACTTCGTCTAGACCGGCGGGGATAGCTCTTCCTGCTAATTCGTCCTTCACTCGGTCTGAGAGGCCATGTAAAAAGGTTGCGACCAGGGCCTCATTGTTCCAGCTCAATTCCGCTGTAAGGATACGGAACTGAAGTGCATATTGGCCCACTGAACCAGATTCTTGGCGAAGGCGTAAAAGGGCACTAGCCACAGAAGAAACCCGAGCTGGCTCCTCAAAGATGTTACGAAAGAGCTTCAAGAAGTCGGACAGGCTGGAAACCACTGGGTCATTTTTCTTCCACAGGGGGGCAGCCCAGGCTAAAGCTTCACCGGAGAGGAGGGAAATGATATAGGCTACCTTTGCCCGATCGGATAGAAAGTTTTGAGGCTGGAGCTCAAAATGAATGGTGCATTGGCTGAGGAAGCCCCTGCAGGCCTTGGAGTCCCCAGAGAAACGGGACGGAGCAGGCAGTACTAATGAATGCGTGGATGCGACTGGTGCGATAGGTGCAGTCGTAGACTGTACTTGAGGCTGCGGGTTCGGGGTTCCCAAGGAAGCCTGTAGCTGCTCGAAGCGAGAAGCCAGATCCTGGAGGAATCGCATCACCTGAGTCTGATTAGATTCCTGGGTCTCGAGTCTCCGCACTATGCCCTGCAATGGATCGACTGCAGGGAGCGGCACGTCAGCCGGGTCCATGGCTGATCAAACTGTCAGGTCACCTAGAGCCCAGGTGACAGGTGCACACCGTAGGGTTGGGGATGCACCGCAAGGCTGTGGACCCTACGGCTGACGGCTGCAGACGGGGGACAGATCCCACTGGGGTAAGAGCGTAAGATTCCCCGGGGCGCGGAGTCTAAGAGCCAGCTGGTGTTCACCAGAGCTTCAAGTGGTGAAGATGGTCTTGGCTGCAACTGGCTCCAGGTCGCGACCCCCAGGGTCCCCCAGCTCGCACCCACAGTAGGTAACAGGAGGATAGGGATGGTGAGGGACAAAGCCAAGGTCGGGGCCACAAGCAGAACAGAATAGTCGGGTACACGCCAATAGGTCAGGGTCACAGGCAAGCAGGGATGGTCAGAACACGCCAAGGTCGGTAACGGAAATCAGAAGCAGAGCACACGACAGGAAACAGGAAGCTAATACACAAAGGTTGATCAGCAGGATAGGCTAGCAGTGCAAAGGTTAATATAGTGTAGTCTGATAGGGGCTAGGGTGGAGCCATTCCAGAGGAAGGAAATAAAAGCAGTCAGGTGAAGCTCGGCTGGTCTCTAGAAATGAACACATGCAGACAGGTAAGGAGAACAACTCTAATGCATAACCATGACAGACTGTCTGTCGGATTGTCTGACGGACTTAGTTGGACGGACAATCCTCTCGTGTGTACGCGGCCTTAGTTTCCCACATGGTTCTGTAACAACATCTGTGACAAAGACTTTGTTCCTGACTAAAGCACCTTCTTGGCTGCTAGGCCTTGTAAAAGAGGGACTGTCCAACCTGAGTGATCATCCAGCTGTGAATGGCTATTCTCTGGATGCAGTCAAAGTAAGCAAGTTCTTTAACTTTTATAGACTTTGACATTGCGAGAACCTGAACTTTCCTTTCCAACCCTCTGATCCCAAGTTAAAAGACTGTTCAATGGTTGAAGTTTGCAAATAAAATCCATTCAAGTGGATCTATTGTCAGTCTCAAGTTACTGGGCCATCTACCACGGGACATCCACTAGACGTGCCACAAGAAGAAGCGGAAGGTAGCGGTAAGCCCAAAAATAACCAGCAGCTCCTTCGGGGGTTAGTGCTACAAATCTATCCCCTATTTTGTAGATGCTATAACTTTTTCGCAAACCAATTAATACAGTATATGTTTATTGTGATTTGTTTTTTTTACCAAAATTATGTAGAAGAATACATATTGACCTAAAGTGATTAAGACATTTTTCTGTTTTTTTTTATATGTATTATAGCAAAAAGTAAAAAAAAATAGTTTTTTTTTTTCAAAATGTCCTTTTTTTGTTTTATATTACAAAAAAAAAACTGATGAAGAATTTTTTTTTTTTTGGGGGGATATTTATTATAGCAAAAAGTAAACAATATTGTTTTGTTTTTTTCAAAATTGTCGCTCTTTTTTTTTTGTTTAAAGCGCAAAAAATAAAAACCGCAGAGGCGATCAAATACCACCAAAAGAAAGCTCTATTTTTGGGGAAAAAAAGGACATCAATTTTGTTTGGGTACAGTGTCGCACGACTGCACAATTGTCAGTAAAAGCGATGCAGGGCTGTATCACAAAAAAATGGTCTGGTCATCAAGGGGGGTAAATCCTGTCTGGTGTGTAAGTGGTTAATATGCCCCAGTGGTGATCATTCTGCTGGTGTTTGGATTGTTGTCCAAAAGGAAGAGAATCTTGGCACAGGGTGGGAACTGTCATTCCTGTATCCTGGCTTTGCGGTTCCCAATTTCGCAGTCTTCTTATTAATTAGGTATTTTGTCTTTCTATGGAAAATTCACTTTTCACCATTTTTTACCACCACGTTTTACCGAATTTACCATTTCTCCGAAGAAACTTGTATACATGCAATCTTCAGAATGATATGACTCATGATAATTAAAGACGACTGCTGGAATGAAAATACTCATTTATTTTGTGATTTTTTTTTTGATTGGGTGATTTTTATCTTTAACGATTTGGATAGAGATCATGACGAGCTAAGCTCTTCTTTGAATGGCGTTCTATCTGAGAGTCTCGGGCGAGGTTCACAGTGATTATGTCTTTTTTCAAACGAAGCTTCTGTTTACAGAAAATTGCTTCAAATTTTCATAATTTCAAATGATCGAGATACATTTTAGCCAATTTGCAAATCAAAGTGTTTCAACTCTTTCACATCAACAATCTCTGGGATGTGAAGATGTAATTGAGCTGGGAGGTGGCAAAACCGATACAGACAGGAGCCTGTTCACGCCACACACATTGCTCTGATATAAATACCCACAGATCTCCGCCAACTGACATCCTCGTCTTCAGCAACACCCTGCTCTTTTAGAATGGCAAATAATCAGGATTTACCCCCTTCCTGACCAGGTCATTTTTTTTTTTTTGCTATAATGCACTAACCTAAAATAGTAAAAAAAAAAAAAAAAAAAAAAAATATATATATATATATATATATACATACATATATTTATTTATTTCTTTTTTTTATATATATATATATATATATATATATATATATATATATATATATATATATATATTTATTTATTTCTTTTTTTACTATATATATATATATATTTTTTTTTTTTTTTTTTTTACTATAGCTGTACCTGTCTTGCTATTATCATAGTTTACCATCAAAGAACAACCCAAAATAAATTCTGTGTGTGTGATTTTGTTTTATTTCTTTGCACACTACTGAATATATATATATATATGTATATATATGTATATATATATATATATATATATATATTTTTTTTTTTTAATATAGCTGTATATATATATATATATATATATATATATATATATATATATATATATATATATATATATGTGTGTATATATATATATATGTATATATATATATATATATATATATATATATATCTATATATATCAATTTTTTTCTTCCTCCTTTTTTATCATTAACGTTCCCATGAACAGAAATTGTCTTCCAATAATGTGTGCGCTGCCCTGACATAACGATTAAACGTTCTCTTCAGAGACAATGAAGAAGATTCAGCGTGTTGAATAGCGGAATATTTTTAGGTTTCAGGGAAAATTATCTATTTCAATAAAAGGATTCAATTTTGGCTGTATAATTAAAGAACAATGGGTGGCAAGAAAGAATGTAGAATCTTGGCAACTCTGCAAATTATTTCACTTTTTTTTTTTTTTTTTTTAACAAAATGAAAGTTTATTAGAGTAGAAAGAAACCTGTAATACAGACTAATGGCTAAGAAGAGAGGGGGAGGTGCTGTGCAGTATAAAGCTGAACTCCAACACAGCTCTGAATTCAATAACCCTTTCACGTCTAAGGGTAAAACAAATGTTAATGCTTAAGCACAATTTTGCAACTTTGACGTGTTAGTAAAACTGTACATATCAGCACAACTACTTAGTGTATCCAGGTGGGTTATGTCTTGTTTTTTTTCTTCCAGGACAAACTGGGTTTTCATTTGGTGGTAAATAGGAAATGGATATTTGCTGATTTTTTTTTTTTTATATTTATCAAAGGAAAACTGTCCTAACATAGTAAAAAAAAAAAAAAAAAAAAAAAAATATATATATATATATATATATATATATATATATATATATATATATATTTTTTTTTTTAATATAGTTGTATATGTCTTGCTATTATCATAATTTACCACCAAACAAAGAACAACCCAAAATAAATTCTCCTGCTCCTGACAATCGCAGCGATGATACATATGCGGATGTTAGTTGTTTGTACCCGTAGTATAGCCCAGAAACAATAGTGCATTTTTTTATTTTTTTTATTTTTATCCTGCCTAAAACACACTGACACTGATACTATTTTTTTTCTATTTTTTTTTTTTTTAATTCTATCAAAAATATGCTGAGTGTGACTCTGGCATTTGCATTGACCTTTGCCCCCGGCCTTGACACTAACCCTGGCAAACCGTTATCTTGTTATTTTTTTGCTTTTTTTTTTATTGATTATTGTTTAATTTTTTTTATTTATTTGCATTGACCTTTGCCCCCCGGCCTTGACACTAACCCTGGCAAACATCCCTTGTAATAGAAAAAAGCATGACAGGACCTCTTAAATATGAGATCTGGGGGTTAAAAAGTCCTCCGATCTCATATTTACACTAAAATGCAATAAAAGACAAATTGTAATTTTAAAAAATCCTTTAAGAGCAGTGGGTGGAAGTGACATTTTGATGTCGCTTCTTCCCAGCCATTGTATGGAGACGGGAGGGTGCGTTTAAATAACCCTCTGTAGCGGGCTAACCTGGTGGACTTAGATGGAACCAAAGCAGAAGTGGCGTCCTGCAAAGGGCCCCCAGCAACGCGGACACACCCGCCGAAAATGCCGGCCAAAAGCGGGGATCAACGCCGGAGCAGAGGGAACCGGAAGGACGGAGGATAGCTCAGATGTGGATGGCTCGTAATGCTTGGTGTTGCCGTGGCGACCGTGGCTGACATGTTTTTTCGCACGCATGCGCCTTATCAAACCCAGGACTTTGATAAGGCACACGCAGAGAGTTATTTAAACTCACACTCCCTGCAGCTCAGCTTAATAGAAAACACTGTAATCAGAGCCTATAATGGGATTTGGGTTTATGTGAACATTGTATCCCAAAGTGCACATTGGGTTATTGGATTATACATCCCAGGACCAGCATTTCGAGCCAACTCATAATGTTAACTCTGTGTCATCTTGTGGTATTGTATATAATATATGTCAAAGTGCTTCAATCAACACAATGAGATGTTTGTCATTAAAGCGGGGTTCCACCCTAAAGTGGAACTTCCGCTGATCGGAACCCTCCCCCCCTCTTTACACCCACTTCCGGGCATAGACTCCCACGGGAGTCTATGCCTCTTCCTGTCCTGCCGCGCTGTCTGCTGGGACACACACGGGTCCCAGAGACAGCACGGACAATTCCTATTGTGCTGCGCGACTCGCGCATGCGCAGTAGGGAATCGGGAATCGAAGCCGATTCGCTTCACTTCCTGATTCCCTCACCTAGAATGGTGGCGGCAGCAGCCGAGGGCCGAGCGATCGATCGGCTGCCGGCATCCCTGGACCCCGGGACAGGTGAGTGTCCATTTATTAAAAGTCAGCAGCTGTAGTATTTATAGCTGCTGGCTTTTAATATTTTTTTCCGCAGTGCAGTCCCGCTTTAAGGCATTTTTGGATCATTTTTTATTGACAGTTGTGTTTTTTATATAATTAACTTTTAGTGCACTTAATAAATGAACTTGTTTGAACATATTAACTTACATTTTTTTTTTACATCAGTTCCATCTGAGTGCTGCTATTGTGTTTTTTTTGGTCTATTATTCATTTTTTCCTAAGTGGGTGGCAGCTGCACTGGATACTTAGCATTATTATTATTATTATTAATAATTTTTTGTGTATATATGACTTGGACTTGGTTGTTTATAGACTGCCAGCTTTAGCGCCAAAGGACTTTTATTTGTGTATCATTGCTTAGCTGAGAAAGCCCATCCTTCCCTCCTGAAGGCTCCTATACAGTAGCGCTGCACAATTAATCGTTAAAAAAATCGTGATCTCGATTCACCCCCTCTGATGATCTTTCCTGCAGAGGTTGCTGATTCTTTCATATAAACAAGTGGAGAGACTTATCTGCTCACTCAGCTGTCAAAAGAAAACATCCATGCAGTCTGACAAGTTTTTTTTTTTTTTAACCACTACAATACCGGGGGGGCACTTTCGCCCCCTTCCTTCCCAGCCCAATTTTCAGCTTTCATCGCTCTCGCGCTTTCAGTGACAATTGCGCGGTCATGCTACACTGTACCCAAATGAAATTTTTATCATTTTGTTGGCACAAATAGAGCTTTATTTTGGTGGTATTTATTCACGACTCCGTTTTTTATTTTTTGCGATATAAGCGCAAAAAAGCGGAAATTTGGAAAAAAAACAATATTTTCTTTTTTCTATTTTAAAAGAAATCCAATAAAATCGAATTTTGTCATAAATTTAAGCCAAAATGTATTCTGCTACATGTTTTTGGTAAAAAAAATTCCTTTAAGTGTATAATAATTGGTTTGTGTGATCACGGACATATGTACGCAAATGATCATGTACATATGTGTGCAGGTGATCACGTACATATGTGTGCACATAATCATTGGGACAAGTGATTTTAGTGGGACATATGTGGGGGACATGTTTTTATTATTAGGGACATGTGTTTTTATTTTTTGGGGACATGTATGTTTTGGGGACATATGTGGGGACTGTGTTTACACTGTGTGGTGTGTTGTGTGTTTACACTAGACTGAAGATCAGTGAGTAAAAAGCTGTAAAAAACAGCTCATACTCACTGATCATCAGCCGGCTGCAGCAATCTGCTCTCCTCTCCTCAGCGATGACTTCTGTGTGAGGAGAGGAGGAGCCGATTGCCTAGCAACCGGCTGTTTGTTTACATCACATGACGGCCGTGATTGGACACGGCCGTCATGTGATCAGGAGGGCCAATCACAGAGCCCTCCTGCCGATCTGAGATGCGCTGTGTCCCGGTGACACGGGCGCATCGGGATCGCGCCGCTGCGCGGGCACGCGCGCACGCAATCCTGCTCCTCCTGATGGACGTTCCTGAACGTCCTATCAGGAGTAGACGGCTCCCACCCGGCCGTATATGTGCATTGGCCGGGTGGGAAGTGGTTAACTTGCAACATTGTAACTAAGCTTCCTTCTTAGATCAAAGGCACAGAACTTCTGTGTAAATAAATAATCCAGGCAGACTGACAAGTTTTCAACAATGTGTAAATGCAGGAAGTTTAACCACTTAAAGCGGGAGTCCGCCGGGACTTTTTTTTCTTTTTTTTTAAAAGCCAGCAGCTACAAATACTGCAGCTGCTGACTTTTAAAATAGTGACACTTACCTGTCCAGCGCGCCCGCGATGTCGGCACCCGAAGCCGATCTCTAGATCGTCTGTCCGGTACTGCCGCCGCCATCTTGGGTATGGGAATCAGGAAATGGAACCTTTCGGCTTCATTTCCCGGTTCCCTACTGCGCATGCGCAAATCGCGCTGCGCAATAAGGACGGTCCCTGCTGCCTCTGGGATCTGTGTGTTTCCCAGCAGGCAGTGGGGCACTTGCGGAAAGGGACGGGCACTTGCGGAAAGGGGCGTAATCTATGCCCCTTTCCGCAGAGAGCTATCCCGGAAGTGGGTGCAGATACCTGTACTGTACAGGTATCTGCACCCCCCTCCCCCCTGAAAGGTGCCAATTGTGGCGCCGGAGGGGGGGAGGGTTCCGATGAGCGGAGGTCCACTTTAGGGTGGACCTCCGCTTTAAAGTCTAATGCACTGTACACACGGTCGGACATTCCGACAACAAAATCCATCAGATTTTTTCAGACGGATTTTGTGCCAAACTTGTCTTGCATACACAAGGTTGGACAAAGTTGTCGGACAATCCGATCGTTCAGAACGTGGTGACGTTCGTTGCGTACGACTGTACTACATAAAGGCTAGTAGCCAATAGCTTTGGTCTCGTCATTTATTCCGAGCATGTGTAGCACTTTGTCCGTCGGGAATTCTCTACAAACAATCGGAAAAAGTCCAAACTGATTTTTTTGTGTGAAAATTTTAGTTTCAGCTCTCAAATTTTTTTCAGACAGAAAAAGTCCGATAGAGGCCACACACGATCGGATTTTCCGACAATATAATCCGATCGGACCTTTTCCGTCTGAATTTCCGACCATGTGTACAGGGCATAAATCTTTTTCTGACACTTCTTTCTTTAAGTTAAAATCAATATTTTTTACTAGAAAATTCCTTTGAACCCCAAATATTATATATATTTTAGCAGAGACCCTAAGAAATAACATGGCAAAATGGCAATTGCTGCAATATTTTATGTCACTAGGGATGAGCTTCGAGTTTGAGTCAAACTCATGTTCGACTCGAACATTGCCTGTTCAGCGAACAGTGAACAATTTGGGGTGTTTGCGGCAAATTCGAAAAGCCACGGAACACCCTGCACAAGTCTATGGGAGAAATTTAAAGTGCTAATTTTAAAGGCTAATATGCAAGTTACTGTCCTAAAAAGTGTTTGGGGACCCGGGTCCTGCCCCAGGGGACATGTATCAATGCAAAAAAAAAGTTTTAAAAACGCCAGTTTTTTCGAGAGCAGTGATTTTAATAATGATTAAAGTGAGCCAAAATAAAAGTGTAATATTCCTTTAAATTTCATACCTGGGGGGTGTCTATAGTATGCCTGTGAAGGGGCGCATATTTCCCGTGCTTAGAACTGTCCCTGCACAAAGTGTCATTTCTGCAGGAAAAAAAGTCATTTAAAACAAAAAAAAAAACAAAAAAAACAGAAGTGGGGTGTTTGATTTGTGTAAACAGGAGATACAAATGATGCCCGATTGTGCTAGACTGTTTGTTCTTGGTTTAGTGTTGTGTTCTTGTATTTTAAGTCATTGTACATTCAGAAAGCATAGAAAATGTATCAGATACTTAGCTGGTGATCAGATGCAAGTCCATTTTTGTTTTGGTGCCTACGACACACAACTTGAAAAATTGGGCGAGAGACTGTTATACAATTGGTAGGTTGTATCATTAGGAAGCCTTAATGTATGATAGTAAAAGCATTAGTCTCTGAACTGTAGAAGTTTCAGAGTGTTGAGACTTTTTTGAATTTTCAAAACATTGAGCTGACTGTTCAGATTGTAATACTGCAGTAACGTAGGATATGTACTGTATGCATACTTTTAACTCAGTAGTAAATTTAGCGCATCTTATAAGTGGATCTTGCATTTTAGTGCAAGGTCCACCTTAACCTGTTACCGACCAGCCACCAGCATTATACGTCGGTAGGTTGGTTGGCACGGCTGAGCAAACCGCCATAGGTGTACGTTGGCCACTTTAAAGCGGGATTCCACCCTAAAGTGGAACCTCCGCTGATCGGATCCCTCCCCCCCTCCGGTGTCACAATTGACACCTTTCAGGGGGGAGGGGGGTGGAGATACCTGTCAAAGACAGGTATTTACACCCACTTCCGGGCACAGACTCCAACCATTTCCTGCCCTGCCGCACTGTCTGCTGGGACACACACGGGTCCCAGTGACAGCGCGGAGATTTCCTATTGCGCCGCACGACTCGCGCATGCGCAGTAGGGAACCGGGAAGTGAAGCCGATTCGCTTCACTTCCTGATTCCCTCACCTAGAATGGTGGCGGCAGCAGCCGAGAGCCGAGCGATCGATCGGCCTCGGCTGCCGGCATCGCTGGAACCCGGGACAGGTGAGTGTCCATTTATTAAAAGTCACCAGCTGCAGTATTTATAGCTGCTGGCTTTTAATATTTTTTTTTTTTGGTGGAATCCCTCTTTAAGAGCTGTGGGAGGCACACGCATGGAGCCAATGTGCGTGGCTGGCAGCCGCGATGTCCGCCGGCCACCCGCGATGGCTCCACAGAGAGCCAAAACGGGGATCTGTCAATGTAATCAGACAGATCCCTGTTCTGTCAGGGGAGGAGAGAGAGAGATCTGCTGTTCCTAGTGATCAGGAACAGCGATCTCGCTTCTCCACTAGTCAGTCCCCTCCCCCACAGTTAGAAACACCTCCCAGGGAAGGCATTTAACCCCTCGATTGCTTCCTAGTGTTAATCTCTTCCCTGCCAGTGACATTAATGCAGTAATCAGTGTATTTTTATAACACTGATCTCTAGGGGTGCAACGGACCAAAAAACTCACTGATCGGATCGTTCCTCGGATCAGAGTGACGGATCGGATCATTTTTCGAATCACTAAAAAAAAAAAAAAAAAAAGACAAGACAAATCTTGTTATACCCACTGGAGTTTTATATTTCACTGTTATTTTCAACACAAAACTGAGCTTATATGCTTAAAATATTGTATTTGTAAATCCGATGGACTGTTTAGATGTTAAATTTTAAAAGCGGCAGCAAACCTACTGATCTTACATGGTTGCTAATGTGACAGAACACCTCTGATTTTCACATTTAACTAAATGTTAAAAGCTTTGTTTTGTGTTGAAAATAACTGTGAAATCTAAAACTCCGGTGGGCGTAACAAGATGTCCGCTTGACCCCTTCTCTCTCTATCATTACTGTGCAGGAGTGTGGGGTGTAGCAAGATGGCGGCGACGAAACGTCACTTCCTGATGAGACAGCGGCCGCCGCCAGGTGTACCAAGATGGCTGCTGCTCCGGAGCTAGGCCGTAGCTGAAGCCTTTCCTATGGTCGAGGCAGAGGAGCGCACCGTGGATCGCGTGGTGACCCGTTTGGATCACAGATCGGTGACGATCCGTTGCACCCCTACTGATCTCTGTATAAATGTCAATGTTCCCAAAAAAGTGTCCGATCTGTCTACCGCAATGTCACAGTCCTGCTAAAAATCACTGATCACCGCCATTACTAGTAAAAAAGAAAAAAAAAAAGAAAAAGAAAAATGCCATAAATGTATCCCCTATTTTGTAGATCAATGGTTCTCAAGTCCTGTTCTCATGACCCACTAACAGGCCAGGTTTGCAAGATAACTGAAATACATCACAGGCGATATCATTTGCTGCTCAGTGATTGCCGTATTCTAGTCTGAATCTCCCCAAGATAATACATAAAATCTGGCTAGTTAGTGTGTCCTGAGGACATGAGTTGAGAACCACTGTTGTAGTTTCATAGTTAGTAAGGTTGAATAAAGACACCAGTCCATGCAGTTCAACCTGAGTGTCTACAATTGTGCCTATCCCTGTACATTACAAACTCACATCAGTCCCTACCCTCAAGGAGCCCACAATCCAAGGTCCCCATTCATATACTAGGACCAATTTTGGACAGAAACCAATTAACCTACCTGCATGTCTTTGGATTGTGGGAGGAAACCGGAGTACCCAGAGGAAACCCACGCAGGCACAGGGAGAACATGCAAACTCCAGGCAGGTAGTGTCGTGGTTGGGATTCGAACCAGTGACCCTTCTTACTGCTAGGTGAGAGTGCTAACCACTACACCACTTGTAGATGCTATAACTTTTGAGCAAACCAATCAATATACACTTATTGCAATTTTTTTTTACCAAAAATATGTAGAACACATATTGGCCTAAATTGATGAAGAAATTTGTTTTCTTTTTTACATTGTATTTTTTAGTTGTATTTATTAATACAAATACAAAAAGTAAAATATATCGCTTTTATTTTTTTTTTCAGTCGGCAAGAAAAAAAATGGAAATGATTTATAATACACAAGAACATTGCAAAATAAATGTCACCCAGTTAGGATTTAGATACCCAGTAGGAAATCTAACTCAGTAGTAAATTATTTTTCATGTGGGGGGGTTGGGCATCTTATAAGCGAATCTTGCATTTTAATACAAGGCCCACTTTAAAAATATTAAGTATGACTATATGCAAATGTATATATAATTAGTGGTGGGTGTGCACGTTAGTGCCTTTGACCGTGTATCTCCTAAACATTCCGGGAAAGCATTTTCAGTGAGACAAATGGATTGGGCAATTGGCAATTATCAGAAACCTATAACAACTGACCCAGCCATTCCTAAATTATTTCAAATATTATTATTATTATTTTTTTTATGAGGTTAATTCCAGTTGTTATGGGTTATTGCACTCTTCACATCCCTTCTGCCCTCTCCTGCTTACAGAATAAGCCTGCTGGACTCCAATATGGTTGAGAAACTCGACTTTTCACAAGTGATTGTAGAACTGCATCAATCTCAATTTCTCTCTGGTTCTGCATGTCAAGAAATATTTTGATGTATTGTGACAACGCTGACAATAAAACATAAGGAACGTCGGATGCAGTTAGTTGTACATGTTAGGTGGGTGGTTAATGTCAAGTTTTATATTCGTTCCTCTTCTTTATAGTGTCTTTTTGAGTTAGCATAATTGTTGCCTTTGGTTCTTCTTCCTTTTTTTTTTTTTTTTTATTCTTACATAATCTTTCCATTGTTATTAAACAGAAAATGGGAGCATTTGCTTTTCTTTTATTTTCTTCAGCATGTTGAAACGGGAATGTCGGGACGGAAATACGTATACTTGTTTTTAAATGCGGGCTCCAAGGCTTTCCTTGTGTGAGATTAGCGATCTTTCTGGTGGGCTTCTGGTTTGGGGAGATCTGCTATGCCCTCTGCAAGCTAGGAGTGAACAATCATGTGATCTATTAGGGTTGTGCAATTAGTTTCGTAACGAATCGAAATTCGGCCGAATTTTGCATCTTTCGGACATTCGGATGCATCCGAATGTCCGAATAAAAAAATAACAAATTACAACGAATACGAAAGAAATATAACGAATGAATTCGTCATGATTCGAAATGATTTCAACCGCATTCGAAATTATTTCAACATGATTCGACATTATTTCAACTGCATTCGAAAATATTTTGTGACCCGACTTTAGGGCCATGTATCTCGGAGTCACTTGGTGCTAGACACTTCAAATTTGGATATGTTGTAGTGCTATTATTATTGTGTTTGCATGCCACATTTGGGGTTTCTAGCTATAAGTGACCCCGAGATATGTGGCCCCAAAATCGGGTCGCAAAATGTTATTAGTTATTAGAGCAGAGAATGACATTTTGCGACCCAATTTTGGGGCCACATATCTCGGGGTCACTTATAGCTAGAAACCCCAAATTTGGTATGCAAACACAATAGTACTAGCACTACAACATATCCAAATTTGGAGTTTCTAGCACCAAGTGATCCCGAGATACATGGCCCTAAATTCGGGTCACAAAATATTTTCGAATGTGGTTGAAATAATGTCGAATCATGTTGAAATAATTTCGAATGCATTTGAAATTATTTCAACATGATTCAACATTATTTCAACATGATTCGACATTATTTCAACCGCATTCGAAATTCATTATTAGAGCAGAGAATGACACAAACACAATATTACTAGCACTACAACATATCCAAATTTGGAGTTTCTAGCACCAAGTGACCTCAAGATACATGGCCCTAAAGTCGGGTCACAAAATATTTTCGAATGCGGTTGAAATAATGTCGAATCATGTTGAAATCATTTCGAATCCAGTAGAAATATTTTCGAATTTGGTTGAAATATTTTCGAATGTGGCCGATTTTTCGAATTCGGTAGAAAACTAAACGAAATCCGAAAACGAATTTAAGGAAGTTAACGAATATAACTAAACGAAATTAATGAATTAACGAATTAAAACGAAACAAAACTAAACAAATTTTTTCCTTTTGCACATGTCTATGATCTATTGGAGAATCAGATTCACTGGTGTAGCGAATAGTTGCTTTTCCTTGATCCTAGGATCAATAAAATCCAGTTTGACTTGTTGGAGGAATATAAAACAGATGAAAGCACCACAGTGTCTAGTGCAGTGACAGTGAACCTTGGCACTCCAGATGTTTTGGAACTACATTTTCCATGAAGCTCAGGTACATTGCAGAGCGCTTGAGCATCATAGGAAATGTAGGTCCAAAACATCTGGGATGCCAAGATACGCCGTCACTGGTCTAGAGTCACGTACCTAGTTAGAGGCGTGCAAATGACAAGAGGGCTTCTCTTGCAGCTCTGGTCCAAATGACCCTGGATATAAGGCAGGGTGTGCAAGACACAATGTGGCATGGGTACCGAAGGTTGCTGATGTCTGCTCATGCAGGAAGTCGGCAGGGTTAGCCAGCGTTGGGAGTCGCAGAGGAGGCATGGAGAGACACAGCAGCTGCCAGACTGATAACACTCATGGTAGGATGCCAGCCAGTGGCAGCCAGTCTATTAGGGGTGCCCAGGGTGCCGCCCCTCTCTCCACCCCACCCTCTATATGAATAATGGATAGATTCATGCATAGCATGAATCTATCCATGGCCGCCTTGGCCATCCCCTATTTAGGTGTTCCGGCCCCTTTCAGGGCATTGGGCGCATGAATTACAGCGGTAGGGGTGTTTTTTTTTTGAAGCACCTGATTAGAGCCAGAGGCTCAAATAGGCTTTAAAATAGGGTGGACGCGGAGTGCAGAGTATTGCGCTCAGAGCCCACCCAGGTGATAAAACAGAGAATGAACATTTGCTGTTGAAACACTGATCCTCAATCCAGCCAATCAGAATCAGGTCCGAGACCCGTTTTCCTGATTGTCTGAAAAGAGAAGACTCCCTATTGGCCACCGAGGAGGAGGGAGGAAATGGAAGTCGCCACGGCCACGATGATCCGTGGAGAGCAAGAGAATGGGAGATCGCCGCTGCTGAGCAGGGGAAGCCGCCAGTGATGGGTAGGGATGAGCCTAACACCCCCCGGTTCGGTTCGCACCAGAACCTGCGAACGGACCAAAAATTTGCGTGAACTTTAGAACCCCATAAAAGTCTATGGGACTCGAACGTTCAAAATCAAAAGTGCTAATTTTAAAGGCTAATATGCAAGTTATGCAAGTTATTGTCCTAAAAAGGGTTTGGCGACCCGACTCCTGCCCCAGGGGACATGTATCAATGCAAAAAAAAGTTTTAAATATCGTGCCTGGGGGGGGGAAGTGGCACATGTTTCCCATGTTTAGAACAGTCCCTGCACAAAATTACATTTCTAACGGAAAAAAAGTCATTTAAAACTGCTTGTGGTTTTAATGTAATGTCTGGTTCCGGCAATATGGATGAAAATCATTGAGAAAAATGGCATGGGTAGCCCCCCCCCCCTCCTGCCCATTAACAGCCCCTTTAGGTCTTGTATGGATATTAAGGGGAACCCCGTACCCAAATTTAAAAAAAGGAAAGGCGTTGGGCCCCCAGGCCATATATATTCAGAACAGCAGTATACAGGCGGTGCAAACAAGATAGGGACTGTGTAGGTTTGTTGTGTTAAGTAGAATCTGTTTGTGGTACATTTTTAAAGTGTAGCCAAAAAATCTATTTTTAAGCTTTTTGGAAAACATAGGGAAGGGTTATCACCCCTGTATAATTAGTTTTGTCGTCCATCTTTTTTCATCTCACTTCCTGTTGTCTCCTTCCGTTTGCAAGTAGGAGACGTTTGTAAGTTGGATTTTTGAAAGTAGGGGCCTGCCCTATATGCTCTGCAGAAATTTAGGCTTAAGGTGTTGGTGTTGCCACAACACTGTAAGCCCTCAAAGTGACTCTTGGTGGGCGCTGGAGCGCCCTGCTCTGAACTATTATATCAAGAATTGTAATTACATGCCATTGTTGAACAGTGGTAGAAAAATTGGGCCTTTGGTGGTTGTGGTGGTGGTGCTGGTGCCAAAACACTGTAAGTCCTCACAGTAACTCTTGGTGGGTGCTGGAATGGGCCCTGCTGTGAAATATTATATCAAGAATTGTAATTACATGCACCTGTTGAACAGGGGCATAAAAATTGGGTCTTAGGCCGCGTACACACGGGCGGATTGTCTGCCCAACTTAGTCCGCTGAACCGTGTTTCAGCGGACAATCCGCTCGTGTGTGGGCTTCAGCGGACTTTTTCAGCGGACAGTCTGACGAACAAAGGCTTACGGAATTTCCGTAATTTTGTCCATCCAAACTTGGTTTTGTCCGTCCAAACTTGGTTTCAGCGGACAGTCCGCTCGTGTGTAGGCAAGTTGGACGGACTAAGTATGGCGCATGCTCAGAAAGGATTTACACGGCCGAAGGTTGCATTGCAGTGTATAGGACGTCGTTTTTCTAGTCCCGTCGTATGTGCTGTACATCGTGTGTGGTCAAGTCCGTTCATTCAAAATTTGGACGGACTGTCTGTCGGATTGTCTGACGAACTTAGTTGGGCAGACAATCCGCCCGTGTGTACGCGGCCTTAGGCACTGGTGCCATGACACTGCAACACCTCACAGAAACTCTAGTTGGAGAGCAGGAATGAGCCCTGCTGAAAAGTATTGCATCAAAAATTTTAATTACACACCCCTATTAAACAGGGGCTGAAAAATTGGGCCTTAGGCACCGGTGCTGGTGCCACGACTCCAAATCCCTCACAAATACTCTAGTTGGAGCACAGGAATGAGCCCTGCTGCACAGGCCAGTAGCTCAATTGCATACTGTGCAAGCTCTGTCCAGTGATCCATCCTCAAGACCCTGTAACCCAGAGGATTTTCAGTGGGAAAGGTGTCCAATCTGATCTTGCCCCTAGGTATTCCTGCACTGCATGTAAATAACATCCTGTCTGTGGCCAATTATGGCTCTCTTCGCTGATGACGCTGTGATTGGCCAAGCATGCGGGTCTTAGTGCATGCTTGGCCAATCATCAGCCAGCAATGCACTGTGTGCCGCAGTGAATTATGGACCGTGAGCGCCACTCAAATTTGGCGCGAGCGGCCCATAATGTTCTGATTTAGAACGGGCGAACAGCCGGTGTTCAAGTAGAACACTCAGCTCATCCCTAGTGATGGGGTAAGTGCGACCGACCCACCGACCGACTGACCAGGGGCATACTGGCATACTGTTTGCCCCCCCCCAAAAAAATTACACCGGCCGCCAATGATGCCAGACATATCGGTAAACAAACTGTCAAGGATCTAATGCAGCAGGTGCTCATTGCCGTGCAGCAGGTCCTGTGCATGTGCAGGATTGTGAGCACAGAAGCCTAACAAGATGAGCAAGGACTAGAATGTTCACGGGGATGAGCATACGTGCAGGCACATGCGCGTACACATGCATGCAGGCAAACGTACGCATCCACAGATTGTGGCACCCAGCAGTCTATCTGACAATCTGCCCGGCCTCAGGGCTGGATTGTCTTCTGCCAGGTTCCAATGTTCCTGGTTCTTGAAAGTTTGCTAATATTGTTCCTGACCTGGCTATGTATGACACCTCGGGTCACCTCTGCCTATTATGTCTACTGCTCGCTTGTGTTACCAACCTAAGCTTTTACCTAAAATTGCTTGGGAACTGAGTATGGTTACTTCAACTGGCAGCAAGTCCCTTCCAGGAGCAATCCCCGTGTGTCCTCTTGGCTTTGTAACACTCTTACACACATCTGACATTTGATCACTCCATTCAAAAATGTCATCATTCGCAGCCCAGTTTGCACAGGACAATGTTGGCATGCAAACTACAGTTAATCAACTGTACATGCAAGACATTTAAAACATACCTAAACCCATGGCTCCACTCCAGAATTGCTCTTTTCAAACCACACTGACAACCTAAGTACTGGCTACCACAGCTCATCTCCACTCTCAGTCAAAAGTAAATATAAGCTGCTGGCTTCCATGGCAGCTTCAGGTCTTATTCTAGAATCTAGTTTTGGCTTAGATGCACCCTCCCTGTCTGTCCACCTGCAGGGTGATTTATGTAGACACAGCCTCTGGATGGAGTCCAAACCTGTTTTAAAGCGGAGGTCCACCCTAAAGTGGACCTTCCGCTCATTGGAATCCTGCCCCCCTCCGGCGCCACAATTGGCACCTTTCAGGGGGGAGGGGGGTGCAGGTACCTGTACAGTACAGGTATCTGCACCCACTTCCGGCATAGCTATCTGCAGAAAGGGGCGTAGATTACGCCACTTTTCGAAAGTCCCCCGCTGCCTGCTGGGAAACACACAGATCCCAGAGGCAGCGGGGACCATCCTTATTGCGCAGCGCGACTCGTGCATTCGCAGTAGGGAACCGGGAAATGAAGCCGAAAGGCTTCACTTCCTGATTCCCATACCCAAGATGGCGGCGGCAGCACCCGAGAGACGATCGAGAGATCGGCTTCGGGTGGCGACATCGCGGGCGCGCTGGGCGGGTAAGTTTCCTTATTTTAAAAGTCAGCAGCTGCAGTATTTGTAGCTGCTGTCTTTTAAAAAAAAAAAAAACGGCTGAACTCCCGGCGGACTCCCGCTTTAAGCCTAGGTCAGCCCCAGGGTTAGTATTTCAGTCAGGTCAGGCCAGTATTTTTTGGACATGTTTTTTTTCTTCTTTTACTTAGTATCAGTGTCAGTGTGTTTTAGGTAGGAAGAAAAAGCAGAATGTGCACTATTGTTTCTGGACTGTACTACAGGTACATACAACAAAGACAAATTTTGAAGGGAATTTTCTTTCAAAAATCTTATCTAAGAATTTTTTGTTTGTATTTCGCACAATTAGTGGGGCTGCAGCAACAGTCAGTTTCCGTGCGGCAATTAAATTTAAGTAATTGGACATGTTGGAAATTTTTTGAAAAGCAAACGATTTTCTAATCAATGATAAATATATAAATATAAATATGTGAGAAATGTAAATCGAAAAAGAAATGCGCATGTGCAAGAAAAGAAAATTCACAGAAAGAAAAGAAGATTCCCGGCCACGAAAATGGCTTTCTGTAGCAACATGAGGTGAAATTGAAGGCTTAGTTGGTCGAATTATGAAATCAATGGTGGCGACATCGGATCACAAAACGCACAAAATTTCTGATTTTCAAAAGGAAATTCTTTGTAAATTTGACCATGTATGACCTGCCTAAGATACACATATGTGGAATCTCTGCAATCGTCAGGAGCAGGAGAATTTATTGTGGGTTGTTCTTTGGTGGTAGGGTATGGTAATAGCAAGAAATATACAAAATTTAATTAAATCAAATTTTTAAAAAAATGTTTTTTTTGGGCCAGTTTTCCTATGATAATAAAACAAGATTCAGGACTTATCCATTATCAATTATCACCAAATGAAACCCCAATTTGTCCTGAGAAATTCTGTTTTAATCCACCTGGATACACAACATAGCATGTACAGTTTTTCTAACACACGTCAAAATTGCAAAACTGGGCTTATGCCTTAAGATTTGTTTTACCCTTAGACGTGAAGGGGTTAAATACAGTTGAATAAAAACACCCTTTTAAAGAGGAAGTAAACCCTGATGAGTTTACTTCCTCTTTGATTCCCTGCAAAGGCAAAGCATAATGGACTACTATGCATCGCATCGCATCGCATTGCATAGTTGTCCATTATGTGTCACTTACCTGACACAGGAGCCAGCGAAGTCGCCGCTGTCCCCTGTAGTCCGCCGCATCCATCTTGTTGGTGGGGTCTCGCAGCTCCGCCGCTGTCATTCGGCGAAGCCCTGATGACGTCACTCCCGCGCATGCGCACGGGAGCCAACATGCGCGGCAGCTCCGTCGCTGAGAATGCTGCGCTTGGTGCGCCTGCGTGCCGCTGTCTACGGTGCATGCGCCGTAGACAGCGGTGCCCATTTTCGGGCAAATATCTCCTAAACCGTATAGGTTTAGGAGATATTGCTTGGACCTACAGGTAAGCCTTAATCTAGGCTTACCTGTAGGTCAAAGTGGTTTGTAAGGGTTTACAACCACTTTAAAGCGGGATTCCACCCTAAAGTGGAACCTCCGCTGATCGGATCCCTCCCCCCCTCCGGTGTCACACTTGACACCTTTTAGGGGGGAGGGGGGTGGAGATACCTGTCAAAGACAGGTATTTTCACCCACTTCTGGGCATAGACTCCCGTGGGAGTCTACGCCATTTCCTGCCCTGCCGCGCTGTCTGCTGGGACACACACGGGTCCCAGTGACAGCGCGGAGATTTCCTATTGCGCGGCGCAACTCGCGCATGCGCAGTAGGGAACCGGGAAGTGAAGCCGATTCGCTTCACTTCCTGATTCCCTCACCTAGAATGGTGGCGGCAGCAGCCGAGAGCCGAGCGATCGATCGGCCTCGGCTGCCGGCATCGCTGGAACCCGGGACAGGTGAGTGTCCATTTATTAAAAGTCAGCAGCTGTAGTATTTATAGCTGCTGGCTTTTAATATTTTTTTTTTTTTTGGTGGAATCTCTCTTTAAGTTGCAGTGCTTGTATTCCCCCCCAAAAAAATGTCCTTTTGAGTAGAACATTGAGATCTAGTAGTGACTGTCGTGAACGGGTTAGGAAATACAGGTGGAAATGTTGTAAATTTTTAAATGAAAAATGGCAGGAGAATTTGACAAGAGATAAGATTCCTGGCTAAGTTCAAATGTCCAGAATAAGTTAAACACGAGCAGATAAGTATCTGTAGGATTCATCATTGTCAGAAGTATATCATGCAAAAATGTGGGACTGCAGCCAATTCCCCCCTTTTTTTTTTTTTCATTATATACAGTGCCTTGAAAAAGTATTCATACCCCTTGAAATTTTCCACATTTTGTCATGTTACAACCAAAAACATAAATGTATTTTTATTGGGATTTTATGTGATAGACCAACACAAAGTGGCACATAATTGTGAAGTGGAAGCAAAATGACAAATGGTTGTCAATTTTTTTTTTTTTTTTTTACAAATAAATATGTGTAAAGTGTGGGGGGGGCATTTGTAGAACCGCCTTTCATTGCAATTACAGCTGCAAGTCTTTCTAATGCCGCGTACACACGGGCGGACTGTATGGCGTACTTAGTCCGTCGAAACACATTTCAGCGGACAGTCCGCTCGTGTGTGGGCTTCAGTGGACTTTTTCAGCGTGCAGTCCGGCGTACTAAGTATTTTCGGTTTTTTCGAAATTCTGTCCGTCATACTTTGGTTTCAGCGGACAATCCGCTCGTCAGTAGGCTAGTTCGACGGACTAAGAATGGCGCATGCCCAGAAAGGATTTACACGGCGGAAGGGTGCTTTGCTGTGTATTGGACTTCCTATTTCTAGTCCCGTCGTACGTGCTGTACACGTCATCGCGCAAGCTTTCGACGGACTGTTTGTGCATCCGTGTGTGGTCAAGTCTGTTCATTCGAAAGTACAACGGACTGTCCGTCGGATTGTATGACGGACTAAGTAGGCCATACAGTCCGCCCGTGTGTACGCGGCATAAGCTTTCTACCAGCTTTGCACATTGTCGTGCTAATGAGAATGATTTTTCCACACGATAATTATTTTAAGATACAAGATCAATATGAACACAGACAAAAAATAGGAGATTTATTTACCAGACATGTATTCACACAAAATAGTTTTGGTTCACAGAAATAAATGTTACATATAATATTGAAAAACCAAATGAAACACCCGCTAATGGGATTGTTGTACTTTTTAAATGACACAGAAATGATAAAACTTCCCTGTAGAGTCAATAACTGAGTATATGATGATTAGACAGAACGTCTGTATTTCACTAATTCAACTGTTACTACACTGCAGGTAAGTACGTGATCAACAATGTGAAATAAAATAGATGTCTGCTATGTCAACAAAAGAAAAAAAAAAATGCAAAAATTGTAAGGTAAAAATGAAGCTACAGAAAAATCTACAAGGTGGTTATCGCCTCAAAAGAAATAGTTATCCGGTTATAACGGTTTATAATAATTTATCATTTATAATAATCCATATACATCAATATTTTAAAATAAAACAACTGAATATAAGGTCAAATCAATACAATATAATTACCCTTTTCAAAATGGCTGCTGGCCTAAAATGGTGGTTACCAGATTTTCCTAAAATGGCTGCTGTGGTTTTCCAAGATGGCGTCTGCTAAAATAGGAGTTGCGTCTTTCATTCTCAGAGTTTCAGGGTATAAAGCGTCAATACATCTTTATGAATGTGGGTGGGGTTACAAGTATTGTTAAGTTTATGGAATGTATGAAGTTGATGGGTGAAGTGTCTGTGTCTGTCTGAGTCCCTCTTGGGCAATGGTCAGTGGTCTTAAAGCGGGGTTCCACCCTAAAGTGGAACCTCCGCTGATCGGAACCCTCCCCCCCCCCTCCGGTGTCACAATTGGCACCTTTCAGGGGGGAGGGGGGTGGAGATACCTGTCAAAGACAGGTATTTACACCCACTTCCGGGCATAGACTCCCGTTGGAGTCTACGCCATTTCCTGTCCTGCCGCGCTGTCTGCTGGGACACACACGGGTCTCAGAGACAGCGCGGAGAATTCCTATTGTGCTGCACGACTCGCGCATGCGCAGTAGGGAACCGGGAAGTGAAGCCGATTCGCTTCACTTCCTGATTCCCTCACCTAGAATGGTGGCGGCAGCAGCCGAGGGCCGAGCGATCGATCGGCCTCGGCTGCCGGCATCGCTGGAACCCGGGACAGGTAAGTGTCCATTTATTAAAAGTCAGCAGCTGTAGTATTTATAGCTGCGGGCTTTTAATATTTTTTTTTTGGTGGAATCCCTCTTTAAATACCACTATGTACAATGAATTTCTAAAAATGTTCATAACCTAACCCAAAAAAGTGGGACTTTATTTCCATTGGTGGAGGTAGATAATCATTTACCTTCCCGGAAGTCTTGTTATTTGAATTGTCACTGACACCAAGGGTCAAATTGTCAATGACCACCAAAGGTCATTGTAGAGCAGAATTTTTATCACCTGATGCTGATGTAACTGATTGAATTTGCTATGGATCTGGGTTTCCTTGAAGACTGCCTATTGTCATGGTTATGCAATAGAGTTTGTCTGCTTACCTGTTTCCATGTGTTCATCTCTAGAGACCAGCCGACCCTCACCTGACTGCTTTTGTAATCCATCCTCTGGCATGGCTCCACCCTAGCTATCTATCAGAGAACTCTATATTAACCTGTGCACTGCAGACCAACCCGGCTGATCAACCATTGTGTATTCCATTGTGTGTTAGCTTGCTGTTACCTGCCGTGTGCTCTTCTGTTGTTCCGTTACCGACTTTGGCTTGTCTTTGGCTATCCCTGTTTGCCTGTGATCCTGGCCTTTTGGCGTGTCCCTGACTATTCCTGTCGGCTTGTGGCCTCGACCTTGGCTTTGTCCCTCACTATCCCTATCCTCCTGTTGCCTACTGTGGGTGTGAGCTGGGGGACCTTGGGGGTCGCGACCTGGAGCCAGTTGCAGCCAAGTCCATCCTCACCACTCGAGGCTCTGGTGAACACCTGCTGGCTCTTAGACTCCGCGCCCCAGGGAATCTTACGCTCTAACCTCGGTGGGATCTGTCTCCCGTCCACAGCAGTCAGCCGTAGGGTCCACAACCTTGCGGTGCACTCCTGATCCCTACGGTGTGCATCTATCGCCTCACCTCAAGGTGACCTGACACTTATACTGACTATCCTATTCCTCCTCAATCTTGATGATGCTAGCTTCCAACAATATTTTTGGTTTAGGGCAGTAACACCCCCCCCCCCCCCCCCGGGCCAATTTTTCTGCCCTTGTTTAACAGGGGCATGTTATTAAAAGTTTTGCTATAATATTTCAAAGCAGGGCCATTCCAGCGCCCAACAAGAGTAACTGTGAGGGGTTACAGTGTTCTGCCACCACCAACTCCTAAGGCCCAATTTTTCTGAAGCGTGTATAGGGCAGAGCTAGGGGGTGCTGTGGTGGGCTGCGACCCCCCAGATTTAGTTGTGCTCCCCTCCCAGGTCTCTTAGAATGTATCCTCAGACACTCTGATGGGGACAATTGATGTAAGAAGGACTCTGATGGGGACAATTGATGTAAGAAGGTCTCTGATGGGGACAATTGATGTAAGAAGGACTCTGATGGGGACAATTGATGTAAGAAGGTCTCTGATGGGGACAATTGATGTAAGAAGGACTCTGATGGGGACAATTGATGTAAGAAGAACTTTTATGGGGACAATTGTTGTAAGATGGACTCTGATGGGGACAGCTGATGTAAGAGGAACTCTTATGGGCACATTTGATGTAAGACACACTCTGATGGGGACAGCTGATGTAAGTGGGCATTCTGATGGGGGCAATTGATGTAAAGGAGGACTCTGATAGGGACATCTAATGTAAATGGGCACTCTGAAGGGGACATCTGATGTAAAAGAGGACTCTGATGGGGACATCTGATGTAAACAGGGACTCTGATGGAGACAATTGATGTGAGAGGAACTCTAACGGGGACAATTGATGTAAGAGGGGAACTCTGATGGGGACAATTGATTTAAGGGGAGCACTGATGGGAACAATTGATATAAGAGGGACTCTGATGGGGACAATTGATGTAAGGGGGGCACTGATGGGGACAATTGATATAAGAGGGACTCTGATGGGGACAACTGATGTAAGGGGGACATTGATGTGGATATTTGATGTAAAGGGGGCCATGATGGGGACAATTGATTTGGTTTGTGGGCTAGGCTAAAATGATGTCATACATCCCAGGTGTGAGGAGTCTTCATGGGAGGAGGGGCATTCTCAACTAAGCACGCCCTCCTGCCTGCATGCCTGAGCTAAGGGCAGTTGGGTTCCAGGAAGTAAGTGCTATATGAATCATCTGCCCTTACTCAAGATGGCCACAGCTAGAAATGTTAGGAAAGGGGGGGTTCAAAGTGATTTCTCAGTAACATAAAAACATGGAGACATGGTTGGATGGGCAAGTTTGCTTAGAATATTACAAATGAATTAAATAGTGTTCTCAGATACAGTTGAGTCCTGCTTTGAAGGATAAAAGTACAGACACACAATATATATATAAAAAGCAAAGTCTAATTGAATTTTTTGTGGAGCATGTTACAAAACAATAAAGCTGCGTGTACAATAGAAAACACGTCTTCCATTCAGGTATTATTTTTATCCACAAAGCCCCCTTGTACCGCACTATACGGATGGGATTTCCTCCCACTCTTTTTTAGCCTTTAAGGGGCTCTAATAGAATTGTGAAAAACGATACACTGTAATAGAAGTTGTCAAATAAAACCATAAAAGTCCGAAACACAAAAAGCGTAACATATTACCTATATGTTCTTATCGATTCAATTTAGAAAGAAGTTTATGGATTTGGACAGGAGTCTATTGGAAGTATAAAGTGTAAAATTAAAGCATATAAACCTGGTTTATTGAGGGGAAAAACAAAACAAAACAAAAAACGTTAACCTCACATCACCTTAAGGAGTGAGTTTTAAAAAGTATCCATCCAAATCTAGAGGAGCTACAAAGGGAGTCAGTAAAAAATAAAACCTGTGCGTTTGCTGGTGGACGTTGCTAATTATTTATTGCTCAGCTAATGGGATTGTCAACAACAAAATCATCACATATTTTTTTTAAAACATTTTATTTGATTTTTTTTCAATAAAAATAAAGTGAAACTTAAATTCAGGTTTATTTTATGTCATCATTTTGCTGTCATCGTGTGATGAATTTTTAATAATGATTTAATATTTGTGGAGTATATTAATTTGCATGTACTTTGAAATAATTCGTATTTTTTTAATAAGTGGTGGTACATACTTACATGCATATTACATGCATATTATAACAGAAACCATCTTATTTAATCGTGATTATGAACTATATTTAATTGTATAGCCTTGATGAAGGAGAATTATTTCCTGTCAGGGCTGGCTTAGCCCTTCCTCGTCTGGGCTGGCCGCTCAGCTGTCGGCTAATTGCCAGCTCTCTTCTCTTTCCACAGTTACCAGCTGTTCCCGATGATGCTCGTCTGACCTGCCTATTTAAAGCCTTCCAGCTCATTTCTTCTTTGCCTTCACGTTGGTCACACCACAAGGAACCATCTCCTGCTGTTTGTTTCAAGACTGGCTTGCTGACATCCCTCCTGGCTTCTCATCCTGCTTGCAGTTGCTCTCCTTGGACTTCAGGCCTGGCTGATTACTCGATCTGGTTAATGAACTTTGGACTGGCTGACTACCCGATCTGGCTACTGGACTCTGGCTATGCTTGACAACGCTTTTTCTTTTTACCTTTTTCTTTTTATTAATAAACAAGTGTGATTTGATTGTACTTCTGTCTCAGTCTGATTCATGGTTCCTGACATTTCCTCCCTTGAAATGTGTTGTTGTTTTTTTTTTTTTTTAATGATGGGTTCATCAACAACAAACAGTCAGTAAAAAATAAAATCTGTGTTTTTGCTGGTGCACCGTACTAATTATTTATTACTCTGATCGTACACACCTAAAAAGATTGTCAACAACAGCAAAATCATCACATATTTTTTTTAATCATTTTTATTTCAGTTTTCTTTTTTTTTTTTTTATAAAATAAAATGAAACTTAAATTCAGGTTTATTCTATGTGATACTTTTGCTGTCATCATGTGATGCATTTTTAATAATGATTTAATATTTGTGGAGTATATTAATTTGCATGTACCTTTAAATCATTTGTATTTTTTAATTGGCCGTACATACTTACAGTACATGCATGTGATGACAGAAACACCATCTTAATTGTGATTATGAACTATATTTAATTTTATAGCCTTGATAAAGGAGAATGATTTCCTCCTTTGAAATGTGTTGTTTTTTTGTTTTTAATGATGGGTTCATCAACAACAAGCAGTCAGTAAAAAATAAAATCTGTGTTTTTGCTGGTGCACGGTACTAATTATTTATTACTCTGATTGTACACACCTAAAAAGATCGTCAACAACAGCAAAATCATCACATATTTTTTTTAATTAATTTTTATTTCAGTTTTTTTTTTTTTTTTTATCAAATAAAATGAAACTTAAATTCAGGTTTATTCTATGTGATACTTTTGCTGTCATCATGTGATGTATTTTTATTAATGATTTAATATTTGTGGAGTATATTCATTTGCATGTACCTTTAAATCATTTGTATTTTTTAATTGGCCATACATACTTACATGCATGTGATGACAGAAACGCCATTTTCATTGTGATTACGAACTATATTTAATTTTATAGCCTTGATGAAGGAGAATGATTTCCTCCCTTGAAATGTGTTGTTTTTTTTGTTTTTTTGTTTTTAATGATGAGTTCATCAACAACAAGCAGTCAGTAAAAAATAAAATCTGTGTGTTTTCTGGTGCACGGTACTAATTATTTATTGCTCTGATTGTACACACCTAAAAAGATTGTCAACAACAGCAAAATCATCCCGATTTTTTATTTTTTTATAATTTTTATTTCAGTTTTTAGCAGTGGTTAGATGGATCCTTACAGAAGGTCCTCGACTCTGTATCCGCAATCTCCAAGGAGTAAATACTCCAAGATGGCCGTATCTGGGACCAGTTCACTTGTTGTCCTCCAATGCTCAGGTTGGGATATAACAAAGGAAGAGAGGGGCACCAAATGGTGTTGGTCAAAAAAACACTCATAGGTTTATTGCAATATGTCATAAATAAAATGACACACCAAAAAATATCCATAAAAAGTGATCACGAACAATGGTAAAACAATAGTAAAATCAATGTGGGGTACAAGAAAGCTGCCCAACGCACGTTTCGACTCTAGAGGTCTTCAACAGGGGCTTGATGTATCCCCTCACATTGCTATTCAATAAATAAACTACTAGGTCTCTGATCTGCCCATAATGAGGGGGTGGGGCAGGAAATCAACAGCTGAATCTGTTCTCCTACCCTGTTTCCCCGAAAATAAGACCTAGTGTGATTGTCGGTGATGGCTGCAATATAAGCCCTATCCCCCAAATAAACCCTACCCTGTTTTCATGAAAATAAGCCCTACCATGAAATCAAGACCTACAGGGACTTTAACTAGGGCTTATATAGGGTGGTAGGGCTTATATTGCAACCATCACTGACAATCACGCTAGGTCTTATTTTCGGGGGAAACAGGGTAGCCTCAAATTGACTTGGGCTGTGGGATGTGGAGCGCACTAATCCAACATACCACATAAATGTATATAAAATACTATAAACTAACCAAACACAAATTGGCCGCCAATGAAAAGAGAAAGCAAACGAGATAAATGTCACTCGTTTAGCTGTAGTTAATACTGTACTCATGTTGGGCATCCTCGTTAGATTATCACCCTATTATGGGATAATAAGATCCATAGTTTAAAATATGTAAACTAAGGACACTGCATAGATCATTTATTTGCAGAAATATATGGCGCTTATCCGTGCTCCTTATACCTGGAGCCGGACATCGCCGCAATTGAAGGGCCGGGGTCACCCTTACTGACTCATTCCATCACCAGCAGGATCGCTATTGGTATAAGCATTTAACGCTGGATAGGTCATGTGACGTGGATGACGTAGGTCCTAGCAGGGCCATATAGAACAACGGGTCTCCACTTCCTCGTATAGTCACATGTACTCACGACGTCACTGGGTCATGTGACCACACCAGCACCCGTCATACGAGCCGACATCCCCACTCGGGGAAGGGGCGTCGCCGCGGCACGCTGAGCGTATATGTCTCCATCACCCAAAAAGAGTCAGTAACACACAGGGTCACCTGGAAGGGCAAAACCTCATCGGGGGAACTGTCAAAATCATTTAATAAAATTCAACAATAACTATATAGACAACAGATGGCCAAAATATTATATGCCACAAGTAGCGTACCCATATGGCAGATGTTTATCAATCCCGGAGCACTGCTGATCCATCCCGTGACCGGGGGATCACACATCGGTCAATTGGTACAATTCCACATCCCGATACATTCATAAAAAAGTGAACCTGATCCCGGTGGTTGTTATTTATTGAGGTTTGCGGTTCTAAATATGGTTGTTTTGCATATTGAGGCCAATTATGTAGAGTGCCCCAGTCGGCATGATCTATTTTTACTTATTGTATTATATACAGTTTTTGTATACTCTGTATTTTTATATTTCAGGTTCACTTTTTGTTTTTGTTTTTTTTAAATTCATTTTTTGATACTTTTTTCCCCAAAAAATTGCATTTGAAAGACCGCTGCGTGAATACAGCCGCCATTTTATTCTCCTGAGTCCAGGCTAATATATATATATATATATATATATATATATATATATATATATATATATATATATTAGCCTGGACTCAGGAGAATAAAATGGCGGCTGTATTCATGCAGCGGTCTTTCAAATGCAATTTTTTTGGGAAAGAAGTATCAAAAAATGACTATATATATACAGTGCCTTGCGAAAGTATTCGGCCCCCTTGAACTTTTCAACCTTTTGCCACATTTCAGGCTTCAAACATAAAGATATGAAATTTTTATTTTTTGTGAAGAATCACCAACAAGTGGGACACAATTGTGAAGTGGAACGAAATCTATTGGATTTTTGAAACTTTTCTAACTAATAAAAAAATGAAAAGTGGGGCGTGCAAAATGATTCGGCCCCCTTGCGTTAATACTTTGTAGAGCCACCTTTTGCCTCGATTACAGCTGCAAGTCGCTTGGGGTATGTCTCTATCAGTTTTGCACATCGAGAGACTGAAATTCTTGCCCATTCTTCCTTGCAAAACAGCTGGAGCTCAGTGAGGTTGGATGGAGAGCGTTTGTGAACAGCAGTTTTCAGCTCTTTCCACAGAGTCTCGATTGGATTCAGGTCTGGACTTTGACTTGGCCATTCTAACACCTGGATAGGTTTATTTGTGAACCATTCCTTTGTAGATTTTAATGTATGTTTGGGATCATTGTCTTGTTGGAAGATAAATCTCCGTCCCAGTTTCAGGTCTTTTGCAGACTCCAACAGGTTTTCATCCAGAATGGTCCTGTATTTGGCTGCATCCATCTTCCCCTCAATTTTAACCATCTTCCCTGTCCCTGCTGAAGAAAAGCAGGCCCAAACCATGATGCTGCCACCACCATGTGTGACAGTGGGGATGGTGTGTTGAGGGTGATGAGCTGTGTTGCTTTTACGCCAAACATATCGTTTTGCATTGTAGGCAAAAAGTCGGATTTTGGTTTCATCTGACCAGAGCACCTTCTTCCACATGTTTGGTGTGTCTCCCAGGTGGCTTGTGGCAAACTTTAGACGAGACTTTTTATGGATATCTTTGAGAAATGGCTTTCTTCTTGCCATTCTTCCATAAAGGCCAGATTTGTGCAGTGTACGACTGATTGTTGTCCTATGGACAGACTCTCCCACCTCAGCTGTAAGTTCTCTGCAGTTCATCCAGAGTGATCATGGGCCTCTTGGCTGCATCTCTGATCAGTCTTCTCCTTGTCTGAGCTGAAAGTTTAGAGGGACGGCCAGGTCTTGGTAGATTTGCAGTGGTCTGATACTCCTTCCATTTCAAAATGATGGCTTGCACAGTGCTCTTTGGGATGTTTAAAGCTTGGGAAATCTTTTTGTATCCAAATCCGGCTTTAAACTTCTCCACAACAGTATTACGGACCTGCCTGGTGTGTTCCTTGGTCTTCATGATGCTCTCTGCGCTTTCAACAGAACCCTGAGACTATCACAGAGCAGGTGCATTTATACAGAGACTTGATTACACACAGGTGGATTCTATTTATCACCATCAGTCATTTAGGACAACATTGGATCATTCAGAGATCCTCGCTGAACTTCTGGAGTGAGTTTGCTGCACTGAAAGTAAAGGGGCCGAATAATTTTGCACGCACCACTTTTCAGTTTTTTATTTGCTAAAAAAGTTTAAATTATCCAATAGATTTCGTTCCACTTCACAATTGTGTCCCACTTGTTGGTGATTCTTCACAAAAAATTTAAATGTTACCGTATATACTCGAGTATAAGCCGAGATTTTCAGCCCCTTTTTTTAGGCTGAAAGTGCCCCCCTCGGCTTATACTCGAGTCACGGAGATCAGGTAGACAGACGGCGGCCATTCCACTATTCAAAAGCCGCGCCTCCCTGTCTGTGATAGGCGGAACACTCAATTTCCCAGCAGTCAGTGTTCCGCCTATCACGGACATCCGCTCATTCTCATACTACGGACGAGGATGAGAGGATGTCCGTGATAGGCGGAACACTGACTGCTGGGAAATTGAGTGTTGCGCCTATCACAGACAGAGAGGCGCGGCTTTTGAACAGTGGAATGGCCGCCGTCTGTCAGACGAGGAGGGGAGGTGCGGCATGGCACACAGAGGCTGCAGATTGGCACAGGTAGGCAGGGATGGACGGGACACAGCGATGGACGGGACACAGCATTGGACGGGACACAGCGATGGACGGGACACAGGGATGGACGGGACACAGGGATGGACACAGGGATGGACACAGGGATGGACGGGACACAGGGATGGACACAGGGATGGACGGGACACAGGGATGGACACAGGGATGGACGGGACACAGGGATGGACACAGGGATGGACGGGACACAGGGATGGACACAGGGATGGACGGGACACAGGGATGGACACAGGGATGGACGGGACACAGGAATGTCTCACCCTCGGCTTATACACGAGTCAATAAGTTTTCCCAGTTTTTTTGTGGTAAATTAGGGGCCTCGGCTTATATTCGGATCGACCTATACTCGAGTATATACGGTATATCTTTATGTTTGAAGCCTGAAATGTGGCAAAAGGTTGAAAAGTTCAAGGGGGCCGAATACTTTCGCAAGGCACTGTATATATGTATATATATATATATATATATATATATATATATATATATATATATATATAGGGGTTCTGAGTAATTTTCTAGCAACAAAATAGAAATTTTAACTTGTAAGCCACAAATGTCAGATAAAAAGGCCTGGGCTTCAAGTGGTTAAATAACATTTACAAGTTTCTTTTCCACCCCAAGCCTGTGACCGGACAGTGAAAGGAGAAGCAGCAGATTGTCAGCATGCTCCGTGCCCTCCAGCATAATTGGCTGGCTCCTTGTGCTGCTTTCCCCACCCAAATCTGAGCTCTGCACACAGACTAAAAGATGCAAAATTTATAAATTTATTTACACTGCTTGCAAAAAAAAAAGAATGCATTAATGTATACAGAGCTGTATTAATTGTGTCTATTATCCACTCACCACCACTTTATAAGGTCCCACTTACTAGTAGCGGGTTGGACCCTCTTTTGCCTTCATTCTTGGTGGCATAGATACAACAAGGTGTTGGAAACGTTCCTCAGAGATTTTTCTTGATAGTGACATGATAACATCACGCAGTTGCTGCAGATTTGTCGGCTGCACATCCATGATGTGGATCCCAAACATCCCAAAGGCACTCTATTGGATGAGATGTGGTGAGTGTGGAGGCCATTGGAGGACAGGGACCTCATTGTCCAGTAGTGAGATGATTGGAGGTTTGTGACATGGGGCATTATCCTGCTGGAAGGAGCTATCAGAAGATGGGGACACTGTAGTCATAAAGGGATGGACATGGTCAGCGACAATACTCAGGTAGGCCGTGGTGTATAAACCATGATCAATTGGTACTAAGGGGCCCAAAGTGTGCCAAGAAAATATCCCCCCCCACACCATTACACCACCACCACCAGCCTGAACCGGTGATACAAGGCAGGATTGATCCAATGCGCCAAATTCTGACCCCACCATCTGAATGTTGCAGCTGAAATCCAGACCCATCAGACCAGGCAACATTTTTTTTCCAATCTACTATTGTCCAATTTTGGTGACTCTGTGCCAATTGTAGCCTCAGTTTCCTGTTCTTAGCCGACAAGAGTGGCACCCGGTGTGGTCTTCTGCTGCTGTAGCCCATCTGCTTCAAGGTTAGATTTGTTCAGAGATGGTATTCTGCATACCTTGGATGTAATAAGTGGTTATTTGAGTTACTGTTGCCTTTCTATCATCTGGAAGCAGTCTGCCCATTCTCCTCTGACCTCAACAAGGCATTTTCCTCCACACAACTGCCACTCACTGGATATTTTCTCTTCTTCACACCATTTTCTGTAAACCCTAGAGCAGGGATCCTCAAACTACGGCCCTCCGGCTGTTGTGAAACTACACATCCCATGAGGCATTGTAAAACTCTGACATTCACAGACATGACTGGGCATGATGGGAATTGTAGTTCCTGAACAACTGGAGGGCCATAGTTTGAAGACCCATGCCCTAGAGAGATGGTTGTGTGTGAAAATCCCAGAAATACTCAGATCAGCCCATCTGGCACCAACAACCATGCCACGTTCAAAGTCACTTAAATTCCTTTTCTTCCCCATTCTGATGCTCGATTTGAACTTCAGCAAATCGTCTTCATTACATCTAGATACCAAAATTCATGCCATGTGATTGGCTGATTAGCAATTTGTGTTACCAAGCAAGTGTACCTAATAAAGTGACAGTGAGTGTATTTGCCTGGAGTTCAACCTTAACTTACCTTTTTTTTTTTTTTTTTTTTGCTCTAGGATAATGCTAAGCATGTAAATAAAGCAAAAAAAGAAAAAAAAAATCATAAATTACTTTGTGTGCTTCTTGGTAAAATTGAAGACCACAACTTCTAAAATTACCCACCAAGTGTAACAGACCTGATTATCACCAAGGTAATGAAGATGCAATCAAGTTTTAGTGCAAATTACTAAAAGATCAGATGTAAAAAATCTGTAACAGACAAGCGAGATCAGATCAGAGGAAGAAGCTGTATGCGCCGGAACTACAGAAAATTCTTGACTGAGAAAGTTTAATAAAAAAAAAGGCAACAATATAAACATTATAAAATGGTAGAACACATGATAAAAAGTATTTTTTTTAAATGCCAGCTTAGTTTGTGACATAGTATGTTTTATTTTCTGTGACCTAATATTTGCAATTTTATCTAGTTAATTAAAATAAACAAATACATTAATTAATTAAAATGCATTCTTTTTTTTTTCTTTTTTTTTTTTTTTACTTTATGCCCTAACATTAATTATATTTTAATAAAAAAAAAAAAGCATTATGATTAATTTTAAGGATTCCCCAAGTTGATTTTCAGATTAACATCTGCTTGACATGCCTGAGCAGACGGAGCTCTGGAACTGAACATTATACAACAGCTGGTGAGTGTTTAAAAATACTTATTTATGCTTATAGAGATTAGTAAAAAAAGATCAAGGAAGAGAACTATATTTTTTGCCGTAACAAAGAAGTTTATTATTATTTTGTTGTCATCATTTTTGGTTGAGTTAACAAATGCCATCCACTATATATATATATATGTGTGTATGTATGTATGTATGTATGTATGTATGTATGTATATATATATATATATATATATATATATATATATATATATATATATATATATATATATATATACAGTATGGCCATAAAAAATATTATTATTATTATGTTATTATCATTTTTGGTTGAGTTAACAAAATGGCATCCACTATATATATATATATATATATATATATATATATATACACATACAAATATAAAATTAATATATATATACACATACACAGTATGACTATAAAAAAAAAAGATATTTATTATTATTATGTTATTATCATTTTTGGTTGAGTTAACAAATATATATATATATCTTTTTGTTTTCCCCTGATGTATTATTGCATCGAAAACAAGAACAAAATGGCTTTACTGATGTGATTTTCATCATCAAGGACTTCCCATTATCAGCAGAAGATCAGAGAAAGGAGGGGTCCCTTGCAGGTAAGTATAAAAATGAAAAATATACGCGGGGGGGGGGGGGGGGGGGGGGGTGCAGGGGAAACACTGAAATGCAAGGGCCAAAACCAAAAATGTAATACATTGCCGCTTACTTGTTGTGGTGTCTGCATTGGTTTTCTTTTTTTAAGCATCCTGTGCTTTATTTTCACCTGATAAAACATGCAAATAACGCATCTCCTGTCCTTGGGTGGCTACATTAATTCTCCACTGTATTTATGGAGGAAGCCAAGGCCATCTATCCAGGCTGCCACTGCAGGCTGCTCCCCTCATATGGACTCACATAATGCGAGCATAATCCGTTACGGGATAATGCTTGTAATCCAAAGCACTTGCATATCAAAGCGAGTTTCCTTTTAGAAATCAATGAAAACAAAGATAATTTGTTCTGCATTGACTTCTATTGCATGCAGTACCTTATGTGGCCAGAGGTGGGGAGCGCTGGAGAGCCTCGGAAATACTCAGTTCCCGAGTATTTCCGAGGCTCTCCAGCGCCCCCGACCTCTGGCTACATAATGTACTGCATGCAATAGAAGTCAATGCAGAACAAATTATCTTTGGTTCCATTGATTTCTAAGAGGAAACTGGCTTTGATATGGGAGTGCGTTTCCGAGTATTTCCGAATGGCTCTGAACCATTCCGAATGTCACAGGCGCCCCCGCACCTCTGGCCAAATGTGGTACTGCACACCACATTAGCTTGAATTCTGTCTGTTTTGTGAGACAACACTGGCAAACTGAGTAATTTTTTTTTTTTTTTTTTTTTTTTTACAGTTAGGCAGTCAGCAAGTGGTTAATATAAAATCCATAAAAAAATTATAACTGTGGCTTTTCATTTTTGGAAAGATGGTGTCCTTTTAAAATATGTATTTATATGTTTTAAGGTGTATTATTATAACTCTTTTTTTTATTTCTGGTAAGGCTTGGAAACCACTGGGAAGCAATAAGGGTGTGGAGGTGGGGCACTTCTCCTGTGACCTATAAAAGTGGATCCGTCACTGGGACCACTTTTAAATAAACTGTAAATAAAGATACCGGGGTTAGGGCAGCTGCCATAGCCCCGGTATATAACATCAAAGTAATGCCGTATATTTACAGTTAGGCAATAAAATCTGGAAAATTATAACTGTGCCTGTAATTTTTGTGTAGGTGTGTCCTTTTAAAATATGTATTTATATGTTTTAAGGCATTTTCTATTTTTTTTTTTCATGTATTTTTTTATTTTTATAATATATATATATAACCTTAACTCTTTACATTTTTTATAGGATTTCTTTTATTTTTATTACTTCTCTCTGAATATTTGTAGGTATTTTTTATTCTCTATAAATATGTTTTACATGGGGAGACTGGTATCATGTTTAATTGCATAAAAAATTTAAGCCCAGCCAAGCGTAGTTTTGTTAAGTATTTAACTAATATTTTCTGCGAGAGTACTTCACAATTACAGATGTCAGGCAGTTCCGTTGTCAGACCGAAGCTGCATCTGTCACACCTATTATTCATACATTAGAGCTGTCCATTGGCTGGGTGCTGAATTCACAGCTCGCTGACCTTGTGCTAGAAATATATATTTCATATTTGTTACGCCTTATATCACATTTCTGTGAGCAAGACTGAGCTAGATTTTTTTCATTCTTGTGAGGGCTATTAACGGGAGACGGCTCCAAAATGCAATTCCAGCCGAAAATAATAAGCACGTACATAAATAAATAAAAATAACACAAGGTCAGTTGACTGCATTACCACCAGGAAATCCATTTGTGAAGTCAAGTCAATTTGTCCACATTCTGTAGCATGTATATTGAAAAATTCTTAAACTGATCAAGCTTTCTAGTTTTCTTAAAGTGGCACCGTTGATATATATATATATATATATATATATATATATATATATATATATATATATATATATATATATATATATATATATATATATTTTTTTTTTTTAATGTTGCTGTTTGTTAAATATGTTGTTGTTATGTAATAAAAAATAAACATAACCTATATAATTGTACAGGTTTTGATCATCTTACTATGTGTATGGAGTAGTAGTCACCTTGGCCCTAAATAGAGTTATAATAGGTAGTAATTAATTACTAAACTGTCAACTCCATCAAAACACTCCATTTTGAATTAATTTTGTTTTTTGATACATTTTTTGTTGATTATGAACTCATTTAGTCTGTGGAAATCCAAGCGGAATGTTTTATTTTAATTTTTTTTTGGTAATGACCAAATATATTGAATTACCAGCAGTGGCGACAAGTGCTAGAGGATTTTAGGGGGACCCCCCTCCAGGTCCACACTTACCCTACGGCGGACTGTCTGAGGTTGCAGCTTCTGTCTTCACCTGGTTCTAAATGGCTGGGAAGCCGATGCCAATTCGCTGGCATTACAAGCTGGGAGGGTTCGGGGCCCAATGCTCTACACCCCGAGGACGATATAAAGATGGCCAATTGGGGCCTCAGGATGTGGTAACGTGCCTGTGAGGGACCTGGTAGAAACCTATTGGTCTGGCTCCCCGCACAGGGCGTTGCCACTCAGGTGGTGCAAGCTGGGGGGCAGCACCGCGGGCTGGGGGGGGCAGTACCCCTGCGTCCCTTGTGAGCTGGCCACCACTGATTACCGGGTGTCCGAGGGTCAAAGGCACCACATCCCCCCAAATATATTTTAGAAGGTATGTGTAAAAAGAATACTATTATATTATTATTATATTTATTATAAATCTTTTATTTAATTACATTTTTATGAAAGATACAACAAATAAACTCCCAATACATTACACCATCATGTAAACGGAAGACAACAAACCAAGAAAAAAGTGGAATAAGTCAACAATTTAATGAGGTAGGGGTAAGGGTATCAAACTAGGAAGACACTAAAAAGAGTATAACAAGCTTTACAATCACTGATACTGACCCATACTACTGGAAGTATTTCTTGGGATTACCGTTTAATGACCACCATTTCAAAGTGAGGAGCAAATAGGTAATTTATGTTAAGGTTGGTCTATGGGCCATCAAGAACAAGAAAGTAGTAGGTGGCTATCTCAAGTCATCTCTCTACCTTTTATCCACACCCACCAGAGCCAAAGTGTGGGTCCAAAAAAAAAGAAAGGAAAAAAAAAGGGGGGGGGGAGAGGTAGAAAGCAAACAAAAGATAAAGAATTGCGAGGGGTTAGGGCCACCACCAACTGCTCTCTCCATCTACTTTGAATGAACATGCATAGTTATATCAGACCAGAGGGGAGATTCAGGTGGGACTTCTAAAATCCAAAGTCGTTAAATTGCAATCAGATATCAAATGGTATCCTATTGTAGCTCCTGTTATGACTGCGAGCCTTTAAAGGTTGTCCAGGCTTCCCAGATATCGGAGTATTTGGAGATTTCATCAAAGGTGGTATAGATCAGCTCAGGGCCGTCTTTAATATTGATTGGACCCTGGGCAAAACTTTTCTTGGGCCCCCACCCCCCATGCAGTTTTGCTCTCCACCTGCTCTGAGACATACAATAAATAGCAGCTAGACTCAAAATCAGTTTACTGAATCAGATCAGCTATTGCGATTGGTTGCCAGAGGTTACAGTGTATCATTACCGCTCACTGACTGGTTGCTAGAGGTTACAGCACACATTACAGCTCACTGATTAGTTGCTACAGGTTACAGCACATGATTTCTGCTTGTTGAGATTACTGTACAGTAATACTCCTCACTGATTCATTGCTAGAGGTTACAGCACATCATCTCCTCACTCCAGGGGTCATGCTATACATATGGATGCTGCATTTATTTACATATCTATGCAGCTATTTACATATGAATGCTGGTTATTTACATGTAAACACAGGGTCTGCAGGTGAGTCATCTGTACACAACAATAGGCCAGAGCTGGGCAGCATTAGTAGCAACACTTCACACTGAGATATTAGGACACAGCAAGAGACAAGGAAATTTAAACTGGAATAGTTGGCAAGTATGAGGCAGCTGCTTTGGGCCTCCACAACAATGACAGGGCCCAGGGCAGCTGCCCCTTTTGCCCTGCCTTAAAAACGGCCCTGGATCAGCTCCTCAATCTCTGCTATGCAATTAATATGATGAAACCACTCCTTCATCGAAGGGGAGGTGGGTGTGGACCTCCAATAAACTGGCACGCATATCCTAGCAGTGTTGATCATAAGATATCTTGGAGAAATGAAGGAGGTACTGTGCTGGAGAGAACTCCAACGGGAGCAAAGAAAGCAATATCATCGTATCAAGCACCTTATGCCAAAAAGACTGGATGTTGGGGGGCAACATGGTATAATCTCATATTTCTGGAGTTTCTACATATCTGTTTCCTATTCCCAATGATCAGCCATGCTGATACTTACAGTTAATGGGTAAAGGTTTGAGTTTCTTTCTGGTTGATACAACCAAACATTTTTTTTTCTGGGGACGGTCTGGAATGTCTTTTCTCAGCTCTTGGCTCCAGACCATCTGTTGCTATAACGCAAACTTGAAAGGGACCATAGCTGACAGGATGACGAATGAATGTCTTGCTACAGAAGACCAAAAAAATTAAAGGCATTGAAGATTGACCTAGGATACAGAGACATGATACATGAACAATGCTGCCCCTAGAGGCCAATACACCAGGACGGACAGTCTGTTGAGGAGTACTGCCCCATAAATACTGATTCGTCAAAAGTCTAGATTGGATGGCACCGGGGTTGGGTCTGGATGGTGCATGATTTATAAAATGACTGAACGAGTCCAAGAGCTCTCTCTTTGCCTCTACCCTTTTTGCTGGTGGCTTGCCGAGCCGCATGGCTTGCTCTCTTTTACCATCTGAGCCTAGCTGACGATACAAAGCTTCAAGGAAAGCATTGTGATAAGTATCTTTGATATTCTTGTATTATGTGTTCTATTAGTACATGTTTGTAATATCTTTCGTTAGTATTTTCATGTTAGCATTTCCTATTTTCTTGGGAAATAAATAAGACTTTGTTTTATTAAGCCGTGTGCTTGATTTCATAGCTAACCTTGCATTATAGTGATATCAACAGTACCGTGATAAGAGTTTTAATAGACTAGCTAACTAGTGGAATAGACAGCTTAATACATAGTTACAATAATATTTATTGTACCATTTGCTTGACTGGATTAGCAGGAAGGCCCGCCAAATTAAAGAAAAGTGCCTACCTTTTTGCCACATCTCCAACAGCGATCAGGGCCATACGGGCTGGTGTGAGTATTTCTGGGATTTTCACGCACAAGAATCTCTCAGGTTTACATTGGATGGTGGGAAAAAGAGAAAAAATCCAGGGAGCTGCAGTTGTGTGGAAGAAAATGCCTTGTTGTTGTTGTCAGAGGTCAGAATGGGCAGACTGGTTCCAGATGATAGAAAGGCAACAGTAACTCAAATAAGCTCTCGTTACATCATAGGTATGCAGAATATCATCTCTGAACACACAACACATCGAACCTTGAAGCAGATGGACTACAGCAGAAGAAGACCACACCAGGTGCCACTTCTGTCAGCTAAGAACAGGAAACTGAGGCTGCAATTGGCACATGATCACCAAAATTGGACAGTAGAATATTGGAAAAACATTGCCTTTTCTGATGAGTTTGGATTCCAGCTGCAACATTCAGATGGTAGGGTCAGAATTTGGCACATGGATCCATCCTGCCTTGTATCACCGGTTCAGGCTGGTGGTAATGGTGTTATGTTGTGGGAGGATATTTTCTTGGCACACTTTGGGCCCCTTAGTACCAATTGATCATGGTTTATACACCACAACCTACCTGAGTATTGTTGCTGACCACGTCCTTCCCTTTATGACTACAGTGTCCCCATCTTCTGATGGCTTCTTCCATCAGGGTAATGCATCATGTCACAAAGCTCCAATCATCTCACCACTGGACAATGAGGTCACTGTCCTCTAATGGCCTCCACACTCACCACATCTCATCCAATAGAGCACCTTTGGGATGAGGTGGAATGGTATGTGCAGCCGACAAATCTGCGGCAACTGCATGATGTTGTCATGTCAATATGGAGCAAAATCTCTGAGGAATCTCTGAGGAACGTTTCCAATACCGTTTCGTATGCCACGAAGAATGAAGGCAAAAGGGGGTCCAAGCAGCTACTAGCAAGGTGGACCTAATAAAGTGTCCGGTGAGTGTAAATTGATAGAGGTTCTAACATCCAAAACTAAAATATGAATGGAATGGAATGATCCCCTTCCCACAAAAAAAAAAAATGCATTTAACGTTTTGTTAAAAAAAAAAAAAACTCTATAGAAGATAAAAAATGGAGAAAAATAAATCACAGAAATTCACGCATGAACTGATGTCTTCCATCGGCTCACTCACCTCTATTAGATAGATGTTCCTTTGCTTTGAGGGAGGTTTTCTACTTAGACATGATACCTGAAGTCTCTGCCATTTAGGGAAAATGTTGTCATTAAAACAATACCGACATCTTGCATTTTAATCTCACGTTGCACATTGAAAATACAATTAGCTTTTGTGGGAGTTTTGTTGGGAATCCGAAGTGCCAGACAAATATTCAAGCCTGGGGGCTAACGAGCCAATAAAAGGCTTTTAATTTTTATTATCAAAATAAAACGGCTTGCCTTATAGCAGAACTTACATAATAGCCCGCAATGTTTCAGCTTTATCCAGATTCAATTAAACATCAGTCTCCCTACGTATGTATTTATACAAGGAGTTATTGAGCATAGAAAACACTAATGGACATTGCTTTAGAAGCAAATCAAAGAATTGTGTCTTCTGTCTCAGGCTGGAGGACGGTTATTGCCTAAATGTAGCGCCGAGGTCGTGTTATTAGCATAGCAAAGTCATTTTGGAGCTTCTCTGCTTATCAATGGCTCGTGTTTGGCCCACCGTTGACTTTCAAGGACAAAGGATATTACCCACTTCAGGACCGAGCCTCTTTCTGAGATTTGTTGTTTACAAGTTAAAAACTGTTTTGTTTTGTGTTTTTTTTTGCTAGAAAATTACTTAGAATCGCCAAACATGATACATTTTTTTTTTCCTAACACCCTAGAGAATAACATGGCGGTCATTGCAATACTTTCTGTCCCACCATATTTTCGCAGAGGTCTTACAAGCACACTTTCTCTGGGAAAAAAATACACTTTTTTAAATTAAAAAATAAGACAACAGAAAGGCTCGGTTCACACAGGGGGCGACACGACTTGCCGCGCCGCGACCTGACAAGTCGCCCCCGTTCTGTACTACGGATCCGTTCTAAGAGGAGCGACTCGAGTCGCTCCGACTTAGAAAAAAGGTTCCTGTACTACTTTTGGGCGACCTCGGGCGACTTGCATTGACTTCTATACAGAAGTCGTTTGCAAGTCGCCGCTGAGGTCGCGGCAGGTCGCGGCGTGGCAAGTCGTGTCGCCCCCTGTGTGAACCGAGCCTAAAGTTAGCCCAAATTTTTTTTATATTGTAAAAGATAATGTTACGCCAAGTAAATTGATACCTAACATGTCATGCTTCAAAATTGTGCCCGCTCGTGGAATGGCGACAAACTTTTACCCTTAAAAATCTACATAGGCGACGTTTAAAAAAAAATCTACAGGTTGCACGTTTTGAGTTACAGAGGAGGTCTAGGGCTAGAATTATTGCTCTCACCCTGGATTGTATAGAACAAAAAAAATATTCCCCCTTGAGTGGGACATTGAAGGCCACAAACACTGATGTGTGTAGAAAAAGATTTTTATTGCCTAAAAAAGATTAGACAAAAAAAATCAAAAGACATCTGGCGTGTAATAGTGTATACATGTAACAAACATAACAAAAAACAACATACAACAATACATATTAGCCCTTGTACACACGGTCGGAGAATCCGTCGGAATGTGTCCTATCGGACCGCGTTGTCGGATAATCCGACTGTGTGTGGTATGCATCGGACTGATTCCGTCGGAATATCCGTCGGACCCAATTTTCCAACATGTTGGAAATATTTCCCGACCAACTGGTTCGATCGGACATACTCTGATCATGTGTAGAGAATTTTGATCGGACCAAGTGCCACGCATGCTCAGATCAAATTCCTACATCAAAGCTATTGGCTACTAGCCTGAATGTAGTCCCGTCGTAACGAAATTACGTCATCATGTTCTGAATGATCGAATTTTTCCGCCAACTTTGTCCGACCGTGTGTATGCAACAGTTTCGGACAAGATCCGACGGGCAAAATCCGACGGATTTGGTTGTGGAAATCTCCGACCGTGTGTACAGGGGCTTAAATTACACTAGTACTCTCCAGTGGATGGTAATCCCTGGTACCCATTATCATCCACTGGAGAGTACTAGTGTCATTTTATATGTATTGTTGTATGTTGCTTTTTGTTTTTTACATGTATACACTTTTAGACGCCAGACGTCTTTTGAGTTTCTGTCTATCTTTTTTATGCAATAAAAATCTTTTTCTGTGCACATCAGTGTTTGTGGTCTTCAAAGTCCCATCCAAGGGGGAATACTTTTTTGTTCTACACATATGTGGTTTGAACACCGTTTTCATATGCGGGCACTACTAACGTATGCGTTCGCTTCTGCACGCAAGCTTGTTGAGACGTGGCACATTTATAAAAAAGAATAAAAAATCTTATTTATTTTAGCTTTTATTTTTAATTTTTACACTGTTTTAAAAAAAAAAAAAATGGGTCACTTTTATTGCTATTACAAGGAATATAAACATCCCTTGTAATAAAAAAAAAGCATAACAGGACCTCTTAAATATGAGATCTGGGGTCAAAAATGCAATAAAAATAAATAAATAAAATTTGTCATTTAAAAAATACAAAAAAAAAAAAAAAATGGCCCTTCAAGAGCTATGGGCAGAAATGAATTTTTGACGTTGCTTCTGCCCTGCAATAATATGGAGATGGGTGGGGGCCATCTTCCCCTCACTCGTCTCCATGTCAGGCTAGGGAAAACATCCGATCACCTTCGCTGCTGCTGATGGCTTCGGTAAGCGGCAGAGGGCACCTGAGCTTGGCGGGAGGGTGGCCCTCTGCCGCCGCCGATAAAAGTGATCTTGTGGCGAATCCACCACAGAGACTACTTTTATCTGAAACCGGAACTCTCACTGAAGAAGAGGATACTGGGGTTATTGCAGCTAGCTGATACCATAACAACAACATTCCTCTTCAAAATACCGACATATATCGACAGTGGGCAGTCCGGAAGTGGTTAACACTGACCCACATTGGTGGTTGCAATGGCTTTATTGTCCTGTAACTTCCACCAAAGCCACAACCATATTATGGATTTGATGGAAGTTATAGGACAATAAAGCCATTGCACCCGTCAAAATGGGTTGATGTTGACTGTCATATGATCACAGTACTTTGTTTATAAAGAAAGAAATAGGGATATCATTAACCACTAGGCGTCTGAAAGACGGCTGCAGAGTGGACGCCAATTGCCGGGAGGCCGTCCCTGGACGTCCTCCTGTTTGCTTCCGTGTTGCACGCTCTCGCGAGTGCGCATCGGGGAAGTTCTGTGCTGGCCGTGTCCCCTGGACACAGCCAGTCACAGATCTCTGTAAATGGCCAATCACAGCGGCCGTTTACAGCTCGATCGGCGTGCCCAATGAGAGATGATCTCATATGTAAACATATAAGATCATCTCTCATCGCCGACTCTCCATCCTCACACAGACAGCGTGTGAGGAGGGAAAGATTAGTGGCTGCAGCGGCCATAAGTAATCTGTCCACAGTGTGCCAACAAATCTGTCGCCAGTGTGCCTTCTGTCCCCAGTGTGCCAATAAATCTGTCCCCAGTGTGCCACCTGTCAGTGGCATCGGTCCCCAGTGTGCCACCTGTCAGTGCCATATGTCCCCAGTGCCAACTGTCAGTGCCTACTGTCCCCAGTGCCACCTGTCAGTGCCATCTGTCCCCAGTGCGATTTGCCCTAGTGCCACCTGTCAGTGCCATTTGCCCCAGTGCCACCTGTCAGTGCCATCTGTCCCTAGTGCCGCATATAAGTGCCATCTGTCATCAGTAGCAGGTATAATGGCATCTGTGATCAGTGCCACATCAGTGCCACGTGTCATCAGTGCCACATAGTGCCATCTGTCATCAGTGCCATATCATTGTCACGGGTCATCAGTGCCACATATTAGTGCCATCTGTCATCAGTGCCACGTATCAGTGTCATCTGTCATCAGTGCCACCTGTCAGTGTCATGTGCCATCTGTTATCAGTGTCACGTGTCATCAATGCCACGTATCAGTGCCATCTGTCATCAGTGTCATGTGTCAGCGCCACGTATTAGGGCCATCTGTCATCAGTGCCACTTATTAGTGCCATCTGTCATCAGTGCCACGTATTAGTGCCTCGTGTCATCAGTGCCACATATTAATGCCATCTGTCATCAGTGTCACGTATTAGTGGCATCTGTCATCAGTGCCACGTATTAGTGCCATCTATCATCAGTGCCACGTCAGTGTCACTGTCCTGGTGCTCCAGAGCCTTCAAAAGTGTAATAGTTGGTCAAAAAGTTAGATGTGTAATTTATGCTCCTAGAACACGTGACGGCACTCCCTGCATGTTGGGCCTCTCTATGTGGCCAGGCTGTGGAAAAGTCCCACACATGTGGTATCGTAATACTCAGGAGGAGTAGCAGAATTTATTTTGGGGTGTCATCTGGGGTATACACATGCCATGTGAGAGAAATAACCTATTACAATGACAATTTTGTGAAAAAACATAAAAATAAAATAAAAATCTTCATTTTGCAAAGAATTGTGTGAAAAAAATAACAATACCAAAAACCTCACCATGCATCTTACTAAATACCTTGGAATGTCTACTTTCAAAAAAAGGGGTCATTTGGGGGGTATTTGTACTTTCCTGACTTGTTCGGGTCGCAAGAAGTGAGATCAGCCACCAGTACATCAGATGTGATCAATTTTGTATGATTTGCACCACAGCTTGTAGACTCTCTAACTTTCACAAAGACCTAAATAATATCCACTAATTTGGATTATTTTTACTAAAGATATGTAGCAGTATAAATTGTGGCCAAAATTCATGAAAAAAAATAATAATTAGCAAAATGTTATCACAGAAACAAAGAAAATGCGGGGTTTTTTTTTCAAACTTTTCGGGCTTTTTTCATTTATAGCGCAAAAAATAAAAAACCCAGAGGTGATCAAATACCACCGAAAGAAAGCTCTATTTGTGGGAAAAAACCGACAAAAAATTAATTTGGGTACAGTGTTACATGACTGAGTAATTGTCAATCAAAGTGTGAGAGCACCAAAAGCTGAAAATTGGTCTGGTCACGAGAGGGGGTTTAAGTGCCCAGTTGTCAAGTGGTTAAGCTTGGTGTTAAAGTGGAGGTGAACTCCACTTTACTGGTACAATATTTTTATTGAGGCAATTTATAGACAGTTACATCCACAGAATTCCCACACAGAAGATATAAACAGTAAGCACAATTTAAAGCCATAGAGCACTACAAACAGAACATGCTTATAAATGTACTATATCGAACTACAATGTCCTCCTGAAAGGGGAACAACACAGGGTGCCTGGGTTCAGGGTGCAGGGAGTGGATGAGTCCACTAAAAGGGGGGATAAACAGGACGAAGAAAAAAAAGAGTGAAGGAAAGAAGATAAGAGAGAAGCAGTGAGAGTGGAGAGAATTCCCCTAGGCTGGGGATTGGATGATATGAAGGCCCAAGCTGGCCGGATGCAGGGTTGGAAGAGCATTGGACCACCATGGGACCACACCTTGACCATGAGGGTCACCAGGATGCTCTTCAGCTCTGCAAATTAGACAGCAGTTTTTTTTTAGGCCCTGGCAATTACGCGCTTGGCAGCAATAAATAAGTAGGTGGCCAGTTTCTGTTGGTAGGAAAACAGGCCTGAGATCGGACAATTAAGCAATGCAAATCTGGTAACCTTGCAGATAAGTATATGAGAAAGAGTCCAAAGACCCTCGACCAGAATCCCACCAGGCGGGGGGGGGGGGGGCAGGACCACCAAATATGGATTTTGTCTCCTTGCTGTCCACATCCCCCAAAACATCTGTCACTGCATGATGGATTTGATTTGGCGATACGAGCCGGGACTCAGTACCAGCGGAAGAGGACCTTGTAGATCGCCTCCAGAGTGGTCGCATTGAAGGATCACTTTGCTATGCTGGACCAGGTTTTGTTCTAAATTGGCCAGATCAATAGGGGACAGGTCTCGCTCCAGTAAACTCTACTATTGAACTTGTACCTGCAGGTAAGCCTATAATAAGTGGTACCTGTAGGTACAGTGAATATCTCCTAAACTTGCAGTTTTTAGGAGATATTCACAAGCGATGGTGCCGGGGGCGTCACTGGCACTATCACATCTTTCCCGGGTTTAGAACAATACCACAGCAGTTTTAAATTACATATTTTTTTCCTTTAGAAATGACATTTTGCTGTGGTACTGTGCTAAATATGGAAAACATGCGCTACTTTACAGGCAGACTAAGGATACCCCCCAGGCACGATATTTAAAGGAATATTTCATTTTTATTTTTTCACTCTAAGCATTATTAAAATCACTGCTCCTGAAAAAACAGACATTTTTTTGCATTTATACATATCCCCTGGGGCAGAACCCGGGGTCCCCGAACACTTTTTATGGCATTAACTTGCATATAAGCCTTTAAAATGAGCACTTTTGTTTTTTCATGTTCGTGTCCCATAGACCTTAACGGTGTTCCGCGGCTTTCGAATTTGCTGCGAACGCCACATATTGTTCGCTTTTCGGCAAAACGGGCGAACCCCGATGTTCGAGTCTAACTTACATTCGACTCAAACATCTGGCTCATCCCTAATCCCCACCGTGAAACATGGTGGGGTCAGCATCATGTTGTGGGGATGCTTTTCTTCAGCGCGGGACAGAAAAGCTGCTCAGAGTTGATGGGAAGACAAATGGAGCCAAATACAGGGCAATCTTAGAAGAAAATCTGTTATGCCGCGTACACACGACCAGACTTATGTCCGACAGACATTCGAAGGAGTTCTGACGGAGTTCCGGTAGAGTTCTGACGGAGTTCCGGCAGAGTTCTGACGGACTTTCCGAATGAGCGGACTTGGCCACACACAATCACACCAAACTCCGACGGATTCGAACGTGATGACGTACGACTCGACTCGAATAAGGAAGTTCATAGCCAGTAGCCAATAGCTGCACTAGCGTCGGTTTTAGTCCGTCGGAATAGCATACACACGAGCGAATTTCTCAGTAGGAACTGGGTCCGGCAGAGTTCTTGCGGGAAAATTTGAAGCATGTTCCATTTCTAAAGTCTGTCAGACTTTTGCGAATCAAAAGTCCGTTGCAGCCCACACACGATCGAATAGTCTGCCGGAATCATTCCGTCAGACTTTGGATGTTGAAAAGTCCGGTCGTGTGTACGGGGCTTTAGAGTCTGCAAAAGACTTGAGACTGGGGTGGAGGTTCACCTTCCAGCAGGACAACAACCCCTAAACATACAGCCAAAGCTACAATGGAATGGTTTAGATCAAAGCATATTCATGTGTTAGAATGGCCCAGTCAAAGTCCAGACCTAAATCCAATTGAGAGTCTGTAGCAAGACTTGAAAATTGCTGTTCAGACGCTCTCCATCCAATCTGACAGAGCTTGAGATATTTTGCAAAGAAGAATGGGCAAAAAAAATTTCACTCTCTAGATGTGGAAAGCTGGTAGAGACATCCCCAAAAAGACTTGCAGCTCTAATTGCAGTGAAAGGGGGTTCTACAAAGTATTGACTCCGGGGGGGGGGGGCCATACAAATGCCCCCCACACTTTTCACTTATTTATTTGTAAAATAAATTGGAAGCCATTTATCATTTTCCTTCCACTTCACAATTATGTGCCACTTTGTGCTTGCTAGCAATTTTTTTCTTTAACATGCATGAAGTTCCACTTTGACAAAGGCAGGGTGCATTCACGACAAGCTTACAAAGCATGCATAGATGTTCTAATAAAAGAGTCAAGCATTGACTGTCTTTGTATAACTGACTAATTAGTGTAGTCCCATTAGTTCCAGCAGAGAGGGAAGGATGCTGCAGAAGGAACCTGTAAAGATCCCCAGGCTTACTTGACTTGTGTGTGTTAAATTCACCTTGAGCTATTGTACTATATAATTAACTGACTTTTTTTTTACAGTAGAAGGCGAGGCAAAACTCGAAAAACATGTAAAAATGAATATAAATGGATGTTACAATGCAATATATTATTATTGTGTATTTTATATATAATATGTCTTTTTTTTTTCCATTTTTTTTTTTTTCAACCCCTCAAAGCCAATCTCACACAAATATGAAGGTCCACTAGACTTGAGATTTTTTTCTATGGGGCCGCATGTCAACGAATCTCCCTTTGTGCTGGGAGCACGGTGCTTGGCGTACTCCCAGCACAAAGACCGGGGTCTCACCAACAGCCCCCGGGCCCCTTTCTAACAATCGGATCCCAGAACACCCGACTTGGGGTCACCTGACCACTGTGATAGCCTCTGATTGGCTACCACTGAAATCAGGCCTGCCCCCTGTGTTTTCTGTCTCTTGAATGGAGGAGAGAGAAACACTGTATCTTTCTCTGTCATTTCAGAGAAAAAAAGGTGTGTGTAAAAAAAGAAAACAATAATAATATTAATAATAATAATAATAATAATAATTCAAAAATAAAGTATAAAACTGACAAAAAAAATTATTTGATCTAGGCCAATGCCAGGGTTAGTGTTAGGGTCAAGGTCAGGGTCAGTATTTTTTTGACAGGTTTTTTTTTTATTATTTTTTTTTAATTAGTATCAGTGTCAATGTCATTGTGTTTTAGGTAGGATAAAAACAAAAGAAAAACAAAGTGGACACTATTGTTTCTGGGTTGTACTACAGGTACAAGCACATATGTAGTTTTGCTGCGATCGTCAGGAGCAGCAGAATTTATTTCAGGTTGTTCTTTGGTGGTAGGTTATGGTAGTAGCTGGAAATATATGGCTACATTTTAAAATATATATATTTTTTACCATTTTAGGACAGTTTTCCTTTGATTAAAAAAAAACAAATCCACGACTATTTACCACCAAATAAAAACAGGGTTTTTCCTAACAAAAACATGGAATAATCCACCTGGATGAGATTTTTATTATTATTGAGATTGAGATTTGTATTATTAGAGTTCTATGCACATGAAGTACGGCATATTTTCTATCATGTTGTATTAATTTTTAGTGCCACTCTATTTAATCCACCTGGATGCACAAAGTAGTTGTGATGATATGTACAGTTTTACTAACACATGTCAAGGTTGCAAACTTGTGCTTAGGCATTAAAGGGGTTGTAAAGGTAAATGTTTTGTCACCTTAATGCATTCTAAAAAAACATCTCACAGTGCCTGCGCCCCCAGCCCCCCCCCCCCCGTTTTACTTACCTCACCCCTCGAATGTCCCGCGCTCGTCCCCCGACGTCCTTTCCACCGTTCAGCCTGGCTGCTGATTGGCTGGAGTGGATGGATGGAAAGCAGCGCAGCCATTGGCTCACGCTGCTGTCAATCACATCCACTGATGCGGTGCGCCGGGGGGGTGGGGCCGTGTGATACAGCGAGCGGCTATAGCCGCCGGCTGTATCACGGGAGCGCGCTCGCAGATGCTTCTCACCATGCGAGGGAGCTCGCATGAACGTGAGAAGCACCTGTGGGAGGAAGCAGAGACAGCCGCCGAGGGACCCCAGAAGAGCAGGTTCGAGCTGCACAGTGGAGGTAAGTATAACATGTTTGTTATTTAAAAAAAAAAAAAAAAATTCACTTTACAATCCCTTTAAGATTTGTTTTACCCTTAGGTGTGAAAGGATTAAAGTAGTTGTAAAGCCTTAAAGTGGTTGTAAACCCTTACAAACCACTTTGACCTACAGGTAAGCCTAGATTAAGGCTTACCTGTAGGTCCAAGAAATATCTCCTAAACCTATATGGTTTAGGAGATATTTGCCCGAAAACGGGCACCGCTGTCTACGGCGCATGCGCCGTGGACAGCGGCGCGCAGTCGCACTGAGCGCGGCATTCTCAGCGACTGAGCTGCCGCGCGTGTCGGCTCCCGTGCGCATGCGCGGGAGTGACGTCATCGCGGCTTCGCCGAATGACAGCGGCGGAGCTGCGAGACCCCACCAACAAGATGGATGCGGCGGACTACAGGGGACAGCGGCGACTTCGCTGGCTCCTGTGTCAGGTAAGTGACACATAATGGGCTAATATGCGATGCGATGCATAGTAGTCCATTATGCTTTGCCTTTGCAGGGAATGAAAGAGGAAGTAAACTCATCAGGGTTTACTTCCTCTTTAAAGTGATGCTAAAGGATCGTTTTTTTTTTTGTTTTTTTTAAATAACAAACATGTCATACTTACCTTCACTGTGCAGCTCGTTTTGCACAGAGTTGGCCCCGAACATCCATTTCTGGGGTCCCCCGGCAGCTCTTGCGGCTCCTCCTTGCATTAGATAACTTCCTTGGAGAAGCACTCTCCCTGGGGGTTACCTTGTGGGTGCGCCCCTGAGGCCAGAATTTCGGCATCCATAGAATTGGATTTGATTGACAGCAGCAGGAGCCAATGGTTGCGCTGCTATCAATATATCCAATGAAGAGCCGGGAATCCGTGGAGAGAAGGATAACGGGGACATGCCGACGGAAATTCAGGGCTCAGGTTAGTAAAAAATATATATATACTCCATATATTAAAAAAAAAATGTGTTCTATGCATTTCCTTTTTTTTCTCTGATCTTCCTGAAATTATTTTATGAATCAATATAATTATAACTCGTTTTTCATAAACCATTTTATGGAAACAATGTAAATTATAACCTTTTCTCCGCCACTATTGAATTGCAAATTTTTGCAGTTCCAAAATTCTTGACTTGAAATTGTGCATTTTTATGGACTCTGTCGTTTTTTTGTATTAATATTGTTGTTGAGTTTCTCCCCAGCTCTGGGTGGAGATTTGTGGCTGCCTAAGTGTTTTTTAGCGACTTCATAAAACAGACATTACATGGGTGATCTTACTCGGCGTACATGGACCGCAGTCACCTTCAGCGCATGCCTATTACAGCTGGGGGATTATTATCCTTAGAAGCATGGTTCTGCTGGAGGAAAAAAAAAAAACGACTCTCTGGGCTAATGATGCAGAAGCAGGCTCTGTGAAGGAGCTGCAGATCCAGCAACACCCCTTGGTTGTTGTTGACAGCAATAAATCCCATCTACCTATTATCTCCATTCCTGGACTGCGAAAGCCTCACTTAAGAGAGATCATAGCGGCTGAAAGGAGGAGAGTGTAGCAAAAGGCAGCAAGGGAATTAGTGATGAGATCAGCTGATAAATGATGTAGTGGGTAAAAGGTGAATTATATTTATAGATGTAAATAAAAAGAGTAATCATCAGTGTTTACCCATTATATTTAAAAAGGTACCCCAATCAACTAAAATCTATATTAACCTCTTCGCACCTAAGGCAAAAACAAATGTTAATGCCTAAGCACAATTTTGCAATTTTGCCATGTGTTAGTAAAACCGTATGTTGGAAGGCAACATGATGTAATATCATATTTCTAGAGTTTCTTTCTGGTTGATACAACCAAGCATTTGCTTTCCTGGGTGTGGGCTGCCCCTAGAGGCCAATACAGCAGGATGGACATTTATATAATATATTGAGGAGGACTGGCCCATAAATACCGATTCGTCAAAAAGTCTAGATGGGATGACAATGGGGATGGGTCTGGATGGTGTACGATTGAAGTATAAAGGACTGAAAAAGTTAAAGAGCTCTCTGTCTCTACCCCTATCTCTCTTGGCTTGTGACTGGGCTGCATGGCTCTCTCCACCATTTTGAGCCTCATGGCTCTCTTTGCCATCTGAGCCCAGCCATACCCTTGAGGAAAGCATTGTGATAAGTATCTTTGATATTCTAATATTATGTGTTTTGTTGGTATAGGGTTGTAATATCTTTCTCTAGTATTTTCATGTTAGCGTTTCCTACTTTTTTGGGAAATAAATACGACTTTGTTTTATTAAGCAGTGTGCTTGGTTTCATAGCTAACCTTGTATTATTGTGAGATATCGACAGTAACACGTGATCAGAGTTTTAATAGACTAGCTAACTCTAGGAATAGACAAGTTAATACATAGGTGGAATAAATAGAGGGGATCCGTAACCACCTTTGAATAATATTTATTGTACCATTTACTTCACCATACATATCATCACAATTCAGGTGAATTATACCGTGTTTTTTTAGAACAGATTGGGCTTTCATTTGGCAGTAAATGGCAATGGATATCTCTTGATTTTTTATTTTTTTATTTTGCTGGATATTTCTTGCAACCCAAACAAGAACAACCCAAAATAAATTTTCCTGCTCCTGACCATTACAGTGACACCACATACTGTATGTCACAAAAGTTAGTACACCCCTCACATTTTTGTAAATATTTTATTCTATCTTTTCATGTGACAACACTGAAGAAATGACACTTGTCTACAATGTAAAGTAGTGAGTGTACAGCTTGCATAACAGTGTAAATTTGCTAGTCCCTCAAAATGACTCAACACACAGCCATTAATGTCTAAACCGCTGGCAACAAAAGTGAGTACACCCCTAAGTGAAAATGTCCAACTTGGGCCCAAAGTGTCAATATTTTGCATGGCCACCATTATTTTCCAGCACTGCCTTAACCCCCTTTGGCATGGAGTTCACTGGAGCTTCACAGGTTGCCACTGGAGTCCTCTTCCCCTCCTCCATGATGACATGACGGAGCTGGAGGATGTTAGAGACCTTGCACTCCTCCACCTGCCGTTTGAGGATGTCCCACAGATGCTAAATAGGGTTTAGGTCTGGAGACATGCTTGGCCAGTCCATCACTTTTACCCTTGGCTTCTTTAGCAAAGCAGTGGTCATCTTGGAGGTGTGTTTGGGGTCATTATCATGTTAGAATACTGCCCTGCGGCCCAGTCTCCAAAGGGAGGGGATCATGCTCTGCTTCAGTATGTCACAGTACATGTTGGCATTCATTGTTCCCTCAATGAACTGTAGCTCCTCAGTGCCGGCAGCTCTCATGCAGCCCCAGACCATGACATTTCCACCACCATGCTTCACTGTAGGCAAGACACACTTGTCTTGATGCGTGATTCCATAATGTTACTATGGAGCAAAATCTCTGAGGAATGTTTCCAACACCTTGTTGAATCTATGCCATGAAGAATGAAGGCAGTCCTGAAGACAAAAAGGGGGTCCAACTGGATACTAACAAGTGTACCTCATAAAGTGATCGGTGAGTATATATATATATATATATATATATATATATATATATATATATATATTCCCTTTCTAAAGAGAAGTCTCCCAAAGAGCAAAATCCTGAAAAATTTGGGAACGGGAGGAACAAAGAAAGCAAAAGCAGATCTTTTTATTTATAGGTATTATTTTCATTTCAATAAACAGAGTTAATAAGAACCGACTGTACAAGAAACTAGATTATTTCTTTCATACATTCAAGTGTTAGTCTTATTTCCTTCAGGTGGAATGCAGAGCGCTTGTTCTTCAAAGATAATTTGCATTATTTCATTTGTTTTTTGGTTTTTTTTTTCTTTTTTTTTTTTCACAGAACCTGTGCTCAAAATTTTCTTCGGGGCTTCTGAGCGGCTAATGTACTTAATAAATCTATTGTTATTGTTGTTCACAGGACACTCATGTGTTTGTAAATTATAATACAGAAAATGCTGTTTAGCAGAAAAGGGGAACATTTTTGCCAAATTATATCTCAGAGCAATTAAACTTTTTTTTTTAAAGTTTCCTCCTGGGAAGTAATATGCATGCGTAATTGGATGAACGTTCAGCTCTACTTCAAACCTTCTTCATTAAGTTGTTGATTATGTTGTTTATAGGTTCCATAGTTTGGTACTTTGTCTTATTTATTGCGTGGTCCTGGTAGAACAGAGAAGGTGGTTTTGTATGAGGTGGGGGGAAGGGGGGGGGGGGGGGGTAATATACAGGTAGACTTTGCTCTTGTTTTCTATATAATATTTATTCCCTAGTGTACTGTAGTTTCTCATCCAATTATTGGCAGGACACAAACTGGAGGAAGCATTACAAATCAGAACATAGTTTTCACAAATCGCAGTGTCACCAGCTGCTCAAGGGTGTTTGGTAGTACTTCCCACTGACTCCCTACTTGGTCAAAGACTTTCCGTATGTGGCCAAGATAGACTTCTACCTGGTAATCAGTTCCTGGAACTCATCAGGTCTCAGCCAGTTAACACAGGCCAACACATGCTTGAAGGTTTGTCTGCTACCAGGGAGACCATCAAAGTTCTGGCAAGATAATAGTACTGGTTACTTGGCTTGGTTCACAATCCCTGGTTGGCCTGGGTTACCTCAATGTGACAGAACCGATCCCACACTCTGATTGAGTGCTTCCGTCAGTATATCCCGCGTCCTCCAATCTGACTCCAATCAGATATTCCAATCGCTTACAAGCCCAAAACAAGACAACGCTTGCTTAGCTGCTCAACATGGACTGATTTATTAGAACCAAAATGCTAAGTATTTATAATACAGTAGAAGACTAAAACCTGATTACCAATGTAAGGGACATTCTTCCCCTGATCACCAATGTAAGGAACATTCTTCTCACTGATCACCAATGTAAGGAGCATTCTTCTCACTGATCACCAATGTAAGGAACATTCTTCCCACTGACCACCAATGTAAGGAACATTCTTCTCACTGATCACCAATGTAAGGAACATTCTTCTCACTGATCACCAATGTAAGAAACATTCTTCCCACTGATCACCAATGTAAGGAACATTCTTCTCACTGATCACCAATGTAAGGAACATTCTTCCCACTGATCACCAATGTAAGGAACATTCTTCTCACTGATCACCAATGTAAGGAGCATTCTTCCCACTGATCACCAATGTAAGGGACATTCTTCCCACTGATTACCAATGTAAGGAGCATTCTTCTCACTGATCACCAATGTAAGGAACATTCTTCTCACTGATCACCAATGTAAGGAACATTCTTCCCACTGATCACCAATGTAAGGAACATTCTTCCCACTGATCACCAATGTAAGGAACATTCTTCTCACTGATCACCAATGTAAGAAACATTCTTCCCACTGATCACCAATGTAAGGAACATTCTTCTCACTGATCACCAATGTAAGGAACATTCTTCCCACTGATCACCAATGTAAGGAACATTCTTCTCACTGATCACCAATGTAAGGAGCATTCTTCCCACTGATCACCAATGTAAGGAGCATTCTTCCCACTGATCACCAATGTAAGGAAGATTCTTCCCACTGATCACCAATGTAAGGAACATTCTTCTCACTGATCACCAATGTAAGGGACATTCTTCCCACTGATCACCACTGTAAGGAACATTCTTCTCACTGATCACCAATGTAAGGAGCATTCTTCCCACTGATCACCAATGTAAGGGACATTCTTCTCACTGATCACCAATGTAAGGAACATTCTTCTCACTAATCACCAATGTAAGGAACATTCTTCCCACTGATCACCAATGTAAGGAACATTCTTCTCACTGATCACCAATGTAAGGAACATTCTTCCACTGATCACCAATGTAAGGAACATTCTTCTCACTGATCACCAATGTAAGGAACATTCTTCCCACTGATCACCAATGTAAGGAACATTCTTCTCACTGATCACCAATGTAAGGAACATTCTTCTCACCTGATCACCAATGTAAGGAACATTCTTCCCACTGATCACCAATGTAATGGGCATTCTTTCCATTGATCACCAATGTAAGGAGCATTCTTCCTATTGACCTCCAATGTAAGGAGCAGTTTTCCGACTGATCACCAATGTAAGGAACATTCTTCTCACTGACCTTCAACATAATATGGGCTGCTACTAACCATAAGTTAAGGGTGCACTTTTTGCACTTACCACCAATGGAAAGGAGTATTTTGCTAACTACCCATGTAAGGGGGACCATTCACTGACCCTCAATGTAAGCCAGCTTTTCTGCACTGACCAACAATGTTAGGGAACACTACATTTTTCACTATCTGTGTTTTCTTTCTAACCATTACCACCATTATAATATTACTATTATTATTATTATTATTATTATTATTATTATTATTATTATTATTGTTTTTGTTGTTGTTATTATTATTGTTTTTGTTGTTATTAATAATAATAATAATAATAATACAATAATAATAATAATAATAATAAAACTATCCTTATTATTGCTATTGTTGTTGATGTTGCTGTTATTATTATTATTATTATTATTATTGTTATTATTATAATTATTAGTATTATTATGCAGCTTATGCATTATAGTTACCGAAAACATATTTGTCTCATACAGAGCAGCTTGGGTGGGAAAATACACTGTCTCAAATTCCTTTTCCCACTAATGTACAATGAGCTGTAGATATATTAATCATTAGCAGGATTCCTGACACCTGAAAGTCATCTCAAGGGTCCCTCCATATTATAAAGGTTGAGAAAGGCTGCTTTAAAGGGTAGCTCCATTTTTATGAAAAATTAATTAATAAAACTAAATATATATAAATATACAGTAATCACATAAAAAAATATATATTCTAAATATACAAGCCACATCATAATTTAATGTTATTAAAAATGACCTTTCCTCTTCAATTTGCAGTGCTGTCATTTTCTGTAAAGTCTGATGTAATATGTATACCTGAAGGTGTTCTGTACATTGCTGTCATTTCCTGCGTGTGTGATTGGCTCACTGATTTTGCCAGAAATCTGCACTAAGATACACATCAGATTTTAGGCATCCCCTGCAACAGGAATTTCAGTTTTGGTGAGATACCCCCACAGGTTAAATACTTCTAAAGGGATGCAGACCCTTTTTTATTTTCTCATTGGAACACTGGGTGTGCACCAGGTGATTATAATGAAGCAGGCGCTCCCATTCAGAGTCAGTCTCCACAGGACATGGGGAAACAAACAGCTATTTCTTCAGAGCAACAACATGTAGGAATCTTCTACAAAGTTTGTTAAAATCCCTGCAATGTACAGCGATCACCCAGAGGGGATTTTATTTTTCTCAATAAAAGTGGAGTTACTCTTTATGCGATAATAGCAGCCTTATCCTCACTATACCGATGTCCGCTAAAAGGAGCGATTGCACATCTGCCTGATCTACAGCAATCAAATTATGGAATAGAGAACAAGTAAAAATAGTGCAATAATGGCTCCCGATGTGTAGTTACTGCAGTTTTTATCTTTACAAGCTAGTGAGCACAGTTTCCCCGCACCCGGCGGCTCTATCACAGTGAGATTACAGACGCAAGAGGAGTGTACCAACCTGTGTAATGATGAAAGGGGCTCCAAACAAGACTGGCACTGCTGTGGCTGGGGACATCTGAAATGTACAGCTGCAGACACTATTGTCACAGCAAATTAAACCGCTAATAAGCCGATCCGGTTTTCTCTGTATCTGTCTATACAGCGATAGGAAGAACTGTTTAGTTCACTATAGGGATCCAGATTTTTGCTACAGCCACTCTCACAATTTATGTTTCATGAGGTTTTCATAGCTTTAATTAACTGTAACAAATTAAATTATTTGTTTGCTTAGTGGGTTGGTATAATTAGAATTCCATTAGGTTAAACATTTGGTGGATATTTGTTTTTGTTTTTTTTGTATCTCTCTCTCCATCTCTCTCCATCTCTCTCTCTCCATCTCTCTCCATCTCTCCATCTCTCTCTCTCCATCTCTCTCTCTCCATCTCTCTCCCATCTCTCTCTCCATCTCTCTCCATCTCTCTCCATCTCTCTCCATCTCTCTCCATATCTCCATCTCTCTCTCTCCATCTCTCTCTCTCCATCTCTCTCCATCTCTCTCCATCTCGCTCTCTCCATCTCTCTCCATCTCTCTCTCTTTCTCCATCTCTCTCTCCATCTCTCTCCATCTCTCTCT